>NC_048590.1:26501745-26807578 GCF_013265735.2 Oncorhynchus mykiss | reverse complement strand
CCTCTTCGCCGGCCATAAAAGTTAATTAAAGAAAAGGAATTTTTATTATGCTGTGCTGCTGGAGCACGGCTGCTGCTTAATAATAGCCTCTCCTGGAGCTGCTGTCAAGAGGAGCACCAAAGCAGAATAATGGCAGTGTGTGTGTGTGTGTGTGTGTGTGTGTGTGTGTGTGTGTGTGTGTGTGTGTGTGTGTGTGTGTGTGTGTGTGTGTGTGTGTGTGTGTGTTTTAATCTGCTCATATGCCAGAGGGATTCGTTCTGTGTTGGTAGGACTGTTTTGTTACATTACAGTGATGATATTATATTGTACATAGTCCTTCTATTCCTACAAAGACCACTCAATATTTCATTGTTTTATTTGTGAAGAGGTTGAGCCACACCGACATCTGAGGACTTGGATTTCCGAGGACTTGGATTTCACCTACCTTAGTCATGTGATTCCACCATGGCTCGATAAAGACCTGATTCTCTTGAAAGCCATGTCCCCATGTGGCGACTACCTCAGAATACTGCAGTGCACTGGGTGTCTACATAGAGTCAGGCTATGTGGAATATATCAGGGTTTATGTAGTAGTCCTTATTTGTATTCCCTTCCTGCCACTGCTTTAATGATATTTGTTTTGCTCTGCTCTGAGAGTATTTTGGGAATCTCAGTGGGGAGTTTGGGTTTTAGGAGGATTGGGTGATTTGAATCAATGTGGCTCATTTTTCTTCTGGCATACAGCGATGCCCTCTTTTTTTTTTGGCACATTTGAAAGAGAAACGTGGGCATATCAAACACTCTCACACAAATACACACACCTAAGAATGCACTCACTCACACACACACACAAACGCATGCACACTAACAAGCACAATCTGTACATTAGTATATACCTTACCTAGCAACTCTACCTGTTTTCCAGCTTTAGCATTATATCCATACATAATACGATATTATATCATCTACTGCATCTTGCCATCTTTATATAATACATGTATCACTAGCCACTTTAAACTATGCCACTTTATGTTAATATACCCTACATTACTCATCTCATATGTACATACTGTACTCTATACCATCTACTGCATCTTGCCTATGCCGTTCTGTACCATCACTCATTCATATATCTTTATGTACATATTCTTTATCCCTTTACACTTGTGTGTATAAGGTAGTAGTTTTGGAATTGTTAGGTTAGAATACTCGTTGGTTATTACTGCATTGTCGGAACTAGAAGCACAAGCATTTCGCTACACTCGCATTAACATCTGCCAACCATGTGTATGTGACAAATAAAATTTGATGTGATTTGTATAATACATTATGGGAATGCTATTTAAGAGCCTACATACAGCACAGTATGGAGTGGTGGATTCGATCTCTAGGTTTATGTCTAAGTTCAGCTTTAATTACCAGAAGGACTCAGCAGTAAATGAAGTGGCGGAGGATGAGTTGAGAAAGGGAGGGAGGGGGCGGAGGACAAGGGAAAGGGGGGGGGGGAGGATAGACGGGGGAGTGGGGAGGGGAGCAGTGCGGCAGTAAAGGATGCATTAAGCAATTAAAGTTAGGGTGCAAAAGAATGAAGTGATGCAATGATTTTTGCAGTAATTGCCTTCGCTATGACTGGTGATCACAAGGGAGCAGGGCAGAGAAGGGGGGGAACGGCAACAATATTGTTATCTTCTACTGAAAGTCCTTCATACTCACTCACAATCAAGGGTATACTATACACACGTGATACACACACGTATGCATTGCATACATATAAAAACACGCACACACATATTCTAAATTGCACAGGTCCAAAGCAGAAGGAGGAAAATAGTATGCTTGGCTTTACATTTGCGTTGATTAATTCATATGTGCAATCATACTCTCTATCTCTGTTTCTTTCTCTCTCTTTCTCTCTTTCACCACCACAGAAATGTGTAGAGACACCACCATCTGCACACATATACGTGTATAATTATGTATGCATCGATATTTGATAAAGAACACATGAGTTAGCACCCTGCAGTATTTGTGATCTTGAATGGTGGGATTATGTTAACAGTGCTCACACAAGCTCATCTATGATTTATCTGGTGCCAGAGCCCAAGCCGGCACTTTTTCACTCTTTAAAGCATTTGTCTCGCCTGTCTGTGGGAGATAAGACAGTGGAAATACTTGGGATGGGACGGAGGACAGGAAAGCAGGGGGAGAGAGAGCGAGGACTGGTCAGAGACAGTGCCGATGGAAGGAGAGGTGTATCCTTTTGTTTGTGACTGGGGTGTGTGCTGAGCCCTCCCTCCTTCTCTTTCTCCTTCTCTCTCTCCTTCTCTGTGTTTTAGAGGGACGTCTGGCTCCCGCTAGCTGCTCCCTGCAGGCCCTGATTAATGCTAATTTATGCAGCCTCCGCTGGCACAAAGCAGGGCTGGGAGCGGCCCTCTTCCCTGATTACCAGCAGAGAGAGAGGGGGAGGTGGGAGAGGGGGTGACGTGGACAGACACCTCATTTAATTTAATACATTGGAGCATGTGGTGGCGGGGTGCGCCAGAGAAGGAGGGAGATAATCAAGAGCCCTGGCCCTTATAAATGTGCGCTGAGATGACACAGAAGAGATTGGATTTGGAAACGAGGAGCAAAGAAGAGCAAAGCCGAGCCAAACGCGATTGATTGATTCCATTCAAGTGATCACACCCGCTGATAAGGAATGAGTTATTTTCTTTTTTTAAGTAGATTTTTCTCCAAATTTAATAAAGTGATTGCGAATTAAGTGTTTTCTTAGCTCGGCCTATCCCTTATTCAGTGATGTTCTCTGTTTTTGCAGTCACACGTAGTTAAATATGCATCATAAATTCTTGTTTCATATAGCAGAATCTACTTTAAAAATAACTACAAACAGCAGCAATATGGCTGCCAACACATCCAAGCATTCCAAACTCAATTCCATAAATAAAAACTGCTTCTGTAGGTATTTTGGGCCCAGACTTCCCAGTGGCTCCAGTTCAGTAATGCAGCTCTGTGAAGTAAAGTGATACTTGGAAACCCCCCTGGTTCCCTGAAGACCTGCTCTGGCCATCCCTGAGCTGGTGCTGGTGCACCTCACAAGTTTCTACTCTCTCTCTCTCTCTGCTGGAGGTTGATATGCCGTCCGTGCTGTGACGAATGGCAGGAAATCGGGAGGCGGCCATGACAGGCAGATTATGAGATCCCTCTGTCTACATGATTTAGCCTCTTAATCGTTAAACATGATTAAAGCAAACAAACGCAGCATTATTAGATTAGTCAGAAGGACATGGAGTCTTTGGCACTGATTACCTTTTCCTTTTTAATGAAATGCTGCTCCGAATTAACATTGCTTTGGCTAATTTGATTTAGCACTGCCTCAAGAAATGCCAGACAGCTCTGATTCAACTGCAGACTTTTTGAGATCCTTGTCAGGAGCTTAAGACCAAACAGCAATGCAATATCAACATTTCCAGCATTTTACAAAGTTCAAGAGGCTGATTGAGTTACAAGCGCTGTATTCTAAATGACAGAAGGCTTTGGATGAGCTAGTCAGAGATAGTAGAGATGGGATAGAGAAACTAGAGGGGGGGTAGAGTAAGTAGATATGGATGACAGGAAGTAGGGAGGGGATAGAGAAACTAGAGATGGGGTGGAGGAAGTAGAGATGGGATAGAGAAACTAGAGATGGGATAGAGAAACTAGAGATGGGGTGGAGGAAGTAGAGATGGGATAGAGAAATAGAGATGAGATAGAGGAACTAGAGATGGGATAGAGAAACTAGAGATGGGATAGAGAAACTAGAGGTGGGGTGGATAAAGTAGAGATGGGATAGAGAAACTAGAGATGGGATAGAGGAACTAGAGATGGGATAGAGGAACTAGAGGTGGGGTGGATAAAGTAGAGATGGGATAGAGTAACTAGAGATCAGATAGAGAAACTAGAGGTGTGGTGGAGAAAGTAGAGATGGGATAGAGAAACTAGAGATGGGATAGAGAAACTAGAGATGGGATAGAGAAACTAGAGATGGGATATAGAAACTAGAGATGGGATAGAGGAACTAGAGATGGGATAGAGAAACTAGAGATGGGATAGAGAAACTAGAGATGGGCTATAGAAACTAGAGATGGGATAGAGGAACTAGAGGTGGGATAGAGGAACTAGAGGTGGGATAGAGAAACTAGAGATGGGATAGAGAAACTAGAGATGGGATAGAGGAACTAGAGATGGGATAGAGAAACTAGAGGTGGGATAGAGAAACTAGAGGTGGGATAGAGAAACTAGAGATGGGATAGAGAAACTAGAGGTGGGATAGAGAAACTAGAGATGGGATAGAGAAACTAGAGATGGGATATAGAAACTAGAGATGGGATAGAGGAACTAGAGATGGGATAGAGAAACTAGAGCTGGGATAGAGAAACTAGAGATGGGATAGAGGAACTAGAGATGGGATAGAGAAACTAGAGATGGGATAGAGGAACTAGAGATGGGATAAAGAAACTAGAGCTGGGATAGAGAAACTAGAGATGGGATAGAGGAACTAGAGATGGGATAGAGAAACTAGAGATGGGATAGAGAAACTAGAGATGGGATAGAGAAACTAGAGATGGGATAGAGAAACTAGAGATGGGATAGAGAAACTAGAGATGGGATAGAGAAACTAGAGATGGGATAGAGGAACTAGAGATGGGATAGAGAAACTAGAGATGGGATAGAGGAACTAGAGGTGGGATAGAGGAACTAGAGGTGGGATAGAGAAACTAGAGATGGGATAGAGAAACTAGAGATGGGATAGAGAAACTAGAGGTGGGGTGGATAAAGTAGAGATGGGATAAAGGAACTAGAGATGGGATAGAGAAACTAGAGATGGGATAGAGAAACTAGAGATGGGATAGAGAAACTAGAGATGGGATATAGAAACTAGAGATGGGATAGAGGAACTAGAGATGGGATAGAGAAACTAGAGATGGGATATAGAAACTAGAGATGGGATAGAGAAACTAGAGATGGGATAGAGGAACTAGAGATGGGATAGAGAAACTAGAGATGGGATAGAGAAACTAGAGGTGGGATAGAGGAACTAGAGGTGGGATAGAGAAACTAGAGATGGGATAGAGAAACTAGAGATGGGATAGAGAAACTAGAGGTGGGGTGGATAAAGTAGAGATGGGATAAAGGAACTAGAGATGGGATAGAGAAACTAGAGATGGGATAGAGAAACTAGAGATGGGATATAGAAACTAGAGATGGGATAGAGGAACTAGAGATGGGATAGAGAAACTAGAGATGGGATATAGAAACTAGAGATGGGATAGAGGAACTAGAGGTGGGATAGAGGAACTAGAGGTGGGATAGAGAAACTAGAGATGGGATAGAGAAACTAGAGATGGGATAGAGGAACTAGAGATGGGATAGAGAAACTAGAGGTGGGATAGAGAAACTAGAGATGGGATAGAGAAACTAGAGGTGGGATAGAGAAACTAGAGATGGGATAGAGGAACTAGAGATGGGATAGAGAAACTAGAGCTGGGATAGAGAAACTAGAGATGGGATAGAGGAACTAGAGATGGGATAGAGAAACTAGAGATCGGATAGAGGAACTAGAGGTGGGATAGAGAAACTAGAGATGGGATAGAGAAACTAGAGATGGGATAGAGAAACTAGAGATGGGATAGAGAAACTAGAGGTGGGATATAGAAACTAGAGATGGGATAGAGGAACTAGAGGTGGGATAGAGAAACTAGAGCTGGGATAGAGAAACTAGAGATGGGATAGAGGAACTAGAGATGGGATAGAGAAACTAGAGATCGGATAGAGGAACTAGAGGTGGGATAGAGAAACTAGAGATGGGATAGAGAAACTAGAGATGGGATAGAGAAACTAGAGGTGGGGTGGAGAAAGTAGAGATGGGATAGAGAAACTAGAGATGGGATAGAGAAACTAGAGGTGGGGTGGAGAAAGTAGAGATGGGATAGAGGAACTAGAGATGTGGTGGAAGAAGTAGAGATGGGATACATTTAGTTGAGTGTTAGTGTACCTGTGGCAGGAAGGATAAAGAAACTGAAACAGCAGGGAATCAGCTCAGCAAATCCAATGTATGTAATTTGGATGTGTGTTTGTGTTTTTGTTGTTGTTTATATTCGTGTGTGTGCATAATTCTAATCTGCAGTCCAGCAGAAGAGGAGCTCTGAGGTCCTGCTGGTGTGTAATTGGCAGCGGGTGCTGCATTGTTGTTCAGAATAATTCTGTCAGCATAATCCTCCTTTGTGAGGTTCATTAATTGCACTTAACATTGCATGCAATCTAGCTGATTCAGGGCCTGCCTTTGAGCCAGCCTCAGCCCCTCTCCCCACATAAAGCCTCTGTCACTTCAAAGGCTAAAGGGACTGGCCTAAGCGTGTTTTCAGATTTTTAAATTTACAGTGCTTTTTATCTGTGAGTTTTACAGCAGTATGGCCACATTGTGTCTGTGCTGAAATGAATTGAACAGGCAGGCAGCCTCTCGTCGGAGCAGCTGCTGCAGACATTTGTGTCTGAGGAGGGATGTAGTGTTTTAATGGCCTGGTATACACACATGTGGCCGATCATTTTCTATTCCACTCCGCTCACAAAAGAGAAAGTAAAAACACTTTTTACAGAAACCCTTTCCCGGCTCTTGCATTCTATTTGGATAAAGCGTGTTTCTACTTGGGTTCCTGCTTCTCCAGTATATTCCTCTGTATTGTGGAGAGAGAACCACTCAGGCAGCCGAGTCTAGCCCAGCGTGGGATAGAAACACTGTTCTCTCACGCAGCCCTGCCTCTGAATCACCCTCCTGCACACTACAGCCTTTTTTATTTTCCTGAATGAAACTTTAAGAAATCCATTTATGGCGGCCTTCGCAGCCTGGGCTGTCAGACACACGGCCGCTTAAAACCAGAGGTCAGCCCCAGACTTGTTTAATAGCTACTCAGAGCACCTAAGCGAGTGTGTGTCTGCCCCGACTCGCAATAAATACTCACTGGATGGGTCCAGGTTTACCTTTCCCCACCGGGCCCTTTAAAGGGACACCTCTTACTTTCTGGCCCATCTTCTTCCTTCCCTCTCCCTCCCCAGTGAGCCTCTACCCAGGTCGGATGGAATAGTTGGGGTGGTGGACTGTGAAGCTGTTGCACATCTTTGGGTAATATGAAGTCTTGGGGAAGTGAAGACTATAATAGCTTTCTATCTCTGTTGGGATCTGGTTAGTTGGTTAGTATTGGTCAGTATTTGGTTGGGGACTCGGGTTGGTCCGTCCAGGGCTTAGTTTGTCAGTCCACCCTGTATGGAGGAGAACCAGCACCTCTCCTCTCTGTGGACATGACAGCTGCTTGAGACCGAGATGGTGCCCAGCTCACATGAATACATTCATAAATGTACTATTGTCCTGCATGTATTACTGCCCAAGTGGAGAATGATGAGCAGTACTGTGGACTCCTCACCCAGGCCACCCCCAGAGAGAAAGGCAGGGAGAATAAGAAGGGAGACTGGGAGATATCGAGAGAAAGATTGAGAAGGAGTGAGGGTAGTGAGAGAGACAGATGGAGGGAGAGGGGTCGTCAGAGAGTGACGCAGAGGAATGAGATGTATAGAAACAGAGAGAGGGGGAGACGGAGAGGGTAGTGGGGGAGACAGAGAGGAGTGCGGTGAGACAGAGAGGACTGAGATAGATAGAGACAGAGGCGGGGGGATAAAGAGTCTCCCCTCCACCTGTGAGCTGAGTCAGTAAAGGGCCTCTCTCAGGCAGAGCAGCCCCATCATTCTCTGCCAGACGAGGGGCTTGTTCTGTGTAGAGTGCCACCAGGGACCACTGGGCTGCGCCTATAAACTTAATGAAGTTTGACTGAACTCATCAGTTTCTGAGAGCTAGAATCCCAGAGACTAGGAAACCAGATGCGGGGGGGACCTAAACATTTCGATGGAAGAGGCTCACTTGGAGGTCATTACTGTGGTACAGGAAGTCTATGGATGGGGGGCTGGACAGGGGCGCCCATCTGCTTTGCCCCTCCCACACCCCACCCATGACTGATGGCACACACACACACACCTGGGGCGGCAGGTAGCCCAGCGGTTAAGAGCGTTGGGCCAGTAACCGAAAGGTCGCCGGTTCACATCCCCGAGCCGACTAGGTGATCTGTCTATGTGCCCTTGAGCAAGTCACATAACCCTTAAACCCCTGTAAAACAACACGGTGTATGTGACAATAAAACAGATATTTGTTACACACTCCAGCTCCTCCCAGCTCGGCCCAAATGAGACAGAGATGCTGTTGTTGTCCCTTGCAGGAGGAGAACCTGAAAAATACATTTGAACTAGCCTATGACCTTTTGTCAATTAGATTTCCTCATCTCCTGCGTCCTCTCTCCTCCGTCCTCTCTCGCCTCTTTTTGAAAAAGGTCAAAGGTAATCGAGGAGGGTCGGTGAGGAAAGTGAACGTGGATTGAAATGCGTTTGTGTGAAATGAGATGGTCCTTCTCCACTCATGTGTCAATAGGCAAATGATGTTTACAGGGGTGGATAAATGTGTAAAGTGATCAAAAGAAATTGAGTTAGTTATGTAATACATTTGATAAATAAAGCATTAAGTAGTATATTGTTTTAAAGCTGATTCAAAGGGAGGGGGTGTAGCAGATTACAAAACATACCGAGGTAGGATACACGAGTATCCTCGATGAAAGGTGGCTATCGAGGAGGGGAGGACATTTCCGTTTGCCTACTAATGGAATGCCACTTATCGGTTTCAGGGTCACGGAGGAGAGACGACGTAGGACGATCTTTTGCCAAAACGAGAATTTATATTTGAGAGTATATGTCTTTTGGCAAATAAACGATCCGTTTTCAAGTTTTTACATGTATTACCCTACTGTTGTCTAGACTGTGTTTATCAGCCTCCACTGTGTTCTGTGTAGCGTATGTCACACAGACATGCATGTGAGATTATTGATATGGGTATTCGTCTGGTTTGTTCCTGTGTGTCTGTTTCTCATCTATGCTTTAATTCAGTTCTTTGAGGCATATCCGTCTCTCTCTTTTTTCTTCTCTTTACCCCGTCTCTGCCTGGTGGCAGGAGGGAACTTGCCATGCATTTCACGTCCAACTCAGAGGGTGTTGCTATGGTGGTTGCTAGGGTTTTAGCCTAGAGTGACGTGGAAAGTCTGAATATTAAAGGTGTCCTTCTGATGCAGTGCTGTTTGAAGCTGTGAGGAATGAGCAATCACCTCTGAGAGACTTTTTGTTGTCTCTCTCTTTGGAATATCAGGGTTGATTTTCAAACACACACCAAAGGATGGTTTGCAGAAAAGATGCCACAGGAAGAAAAAGATACACAACAGTATGATTGGTTGTTAATTAATTTCCTCATGTCTATGCATCTCGAACATCACACTGCTCATACATCTGTGTGAAAGCAGCTAGTTGTGTATAAATGACCAAGGACAGTCGATTCTCCACATTCTTGTAAAATAGCAGAGGTCCTAATGTGCTTTCCACACATCTCTAATGCACTGAGTCTCTGAAGACAACGGCCCGTGATTGTGTGCTAGCTGGGAGAATGTCCTTGGTAGTTGGTGGTTAGGATATAATTGAGGATGTAGAAGTGGAGGCTGAGAACCGGGTGGGGTGGGTGGTGGGGGTGCATTGTAAACAGGGTTAAAGGCTCTCAGCATTAGCTAACTGGGCTCCACACTGTAGACGCTAATGTGGAGGCAAACGTCTCCGGCATGGAGAGCAGATCACGTGTCCCCATCACGATCCCCGCCAGCTTTCATGAACTCAACTTAACTTGCTGTCTTCACAATGAAGGAATGCTCATAAAATACATGTTTCCCGGTTACTCATTGTCTGACTGGAAGATGGGTTTTCCAGCACCAGGCAGTACTCTCTGTCTCTGTTTAACTGTCGTCCTTCTCAGCCATCAACTGGCTGTCCAAACCACACAGTCTGTCTGTCTGTCTGTCTGTCTGTATGTCTGTCTGTCTGTCCCTCTTTCTGTCTGTCTGTCTGTCCCTCTTTCTGTCTGTCTGTCTGTCTGTCTGTCTGTCTGTCTGTCTGTCTGTCCCTCTTTCTGCCTGTCTGTCTGTCCCTCTTTCTGTCTCTCTGTCTGTCTGTCTGTCTGTCTGTCTGTCTGTCTGTCTGTCTGTCCCTCTTTCTGCCTGTCTGTCTGTCCCTCTTTCTGCCTGTCTGTCTGTCCCTCTTTCTGCCTGTTTGTCCCTCTTTCTGTCTGTCTGTCTGTCCCTCTTTCTGTCTGTCTGTCTGTCTGTCTGTCTGTCTGTCTGTCCCTCTTTCTGCCTGTCTGTCTGTCCCTCTTTCTGTCTCTCTTTCTGTCTGTCTGTCTGTCTGTCTGTCTGTCTGTCTGTCTGTCTGTCTGTCTGTCTGTCCCTCTTTCTGCCTGTCTGTCTGTCCCTCTTTCTGCCTGTCTGTCTGTCCCTCTTTCTGCCTGTTTGTCCCTCTTTCTGTCTGTCTGTCTGTCTGTCTGTCCCTCTTTCTGCCTGTCTGTCTGTCCCTCTTTCTGTCTGTCTGTCTGTCTGTCTGTCTGTCTGTCCCTCTTTCTGCCTGTCTGTCTGTCCCTCTTTCTGCCTGTTTGTCCCTCTTTCTGTCTGTCTGTCTGTCCCTCTTTCTGTCTGTCTGTCTGTCTGTCTGTCTGTCCCTCTTTCTGCCTGTCTGTCTGTCCCTCTTTCTGTCTCTCTTTCTGTCTGTCTGTCTGTCTGTCTGTCTGTCTGTCTGTCTGTCTGTCTGTCTGTCTGTCTGTCTGTCCCTCTTTCTGCCTGTCTGTCTGTCCCTCATTCTGCCTGTCTGTCTGTCCCTCTTTCTGCCTGTTTGTCCCTCTTTCTGTCTGTCTGTCTGTCTGTCTGTCTGTCTGTCTGTCCCTCTTTCTGCCTGTCTGTCTGTCCCTCTTTCTGTCTGTCTGTCTGTCTGTCTGTCTGTCTGTCTGTCTGTCTGTCCCTCTTTCTGCCTGTCTGTCTGTCCCTCATCTTTATGTCTGTCTGTCTGTCTGTCTGTCTGTCTGTCTGTCTGTCTGTCTGTCCCTCTTTTTGCCTGTCTGTCTGTCTGTCCCTCTTTCTGTCCCTCTGTCTGTCTGTCTGTCTGTCTGTCTGTCTGTCTGTCTGTCTGTCTGTCTGTCTGTCTGTCCCTCTTTCTGCCTGTCTGTCTGTCCCTCTTTCTGCCTGTCTGTCTTTCTCTCTTTCTGTCTCTCTTTCTGTCTCTCTTTCTGTCTCTCTTTATTATTACGCAATAAGACCCGAAGGAGTGTGGTATATGGCCAGTATATCACGGCTAAGGGCTCTTCTTATGCACAACGGATACAGCCCTTAGCCGTGGTATATTGGCCATATACCACAAACCCCCAAGGTGTCTTATTGCTATTATATTACATTATATATTGGTTACCAATGTAATTAGAGCAGTAAAAATCATTTGTTATCATACCCGTGTTATACGGTTTGATATACCACGACTTTCAGCATTCAGGGATCGAACCACCCAATTTCTCATGAGAATTAGATACTGAAGTCACAACAACCATATTCTGTTCATTATTTTCTAGGGGAGTACTACTGACCCGACAGGATCCAGTCCAGTCCCACATCTTACAGAACAGAGCGGCAGAGAACTGCTGAAGACTGAGGTAGTCACACCCATCAAGTCAATAGCTACTGTCATGTAGCAATAATCACCCAATAAAGTCCCAGTGTCCCCCATACATGACCAAAATGCAATGTACACCATGAAGTAATCTAGTCTTTCCATTGTACTGATGTTGTCCAATAACCTGTTGATTGGAAACCAGACCCTTAACTATTGATGAATTACTAGTAATGTTATTGTGGTGTCATGGTGTCTCTGTGATTGTGTGTGTATTTGAGTATGTGTCTCTGTGATTGTGTGTGTGTTTGAGTATGTGTCTCTGTGATTGTGTGTGTATTTGAGTATGTGTCTCTGTGATTGTGTGTGTATTTGAGTATGTGTCTCTGTGATTGTGTGTGTATTTGAGTATGTGTCTCTGTGATTGTGTGTGTATTTGAGTATGTGTCTCTGTGATTGTGTGTGTATTTGAGTATGTGTCTCTGTGATTGTGTGTGTGTGTTTGAGTATGTGTCTCTGTGATTGTGTGTGTATTTGAGTATGTGTCTCTGTGATTGTGTGTGTATTTGAGTATGTGTCTCTGTGATTGTGTGTGTGTGTTTGAGTATGTGTCTCTGTGATTGTGTGTGTGTGTTTGAGTATGTGTGTCTCTGTGATTGTGTGTGTATTTGAGTATGTGTCTCTGTGATTGTGTGTGTGTGTTTGAGTATGTGTCTCTGTGATTGTGTGTGTTTGAGTATGTGTCTCTGTGATTGTGTGTGTGTGTTTGAGTATGTGTCTCTGTGATTGTGTGTGTATTTGAGTATGTGTCTCTGTGATTGTGTGTGTGTGTTTGAGTATGTGTCTCTGTGATTGTGTGTGTTTGAGTATGTGTCTCTGTGATTGTGTGTGTGTGTTTGAGTATGTGTCTCTGTGATTGTGTGTGTATTTGAGTATGTGTCTCTGTGATTGTGTGTGTGTGTTTGAGTATGTGTCTCTGTGATTGTGTGTGTTTGAGTATGTGTCTCTGTGATTGTGTGTGTGTGTTTGAGTATGTGTCTCTGTGATTGTGTGTGTGTTTGAGTATGTGTCTCTGTGATTGTGTGTGTATTTGAGTATGTGTCTCTGTGATTGTGTGTGTATTTGAGTATGTGTCTCTGTGATTGTGTGTGTATTTGAGTATGTGTCTCTGTGATTGTGTGTGTTTGAGTATGTGTCTCTGTGATTGTGTGTATTTGAGTATGTGTCTCTGTGATTGTGTGTGTGACTGCATGGGGTCCAGGCTTATTTAGCAGGTAGATCAATAGCAGGCTAAATGGTAATGACCAGTCCCCAACTCAGAGCTCAAGGCCTGGGGAGAGAAGGACCTGCCCTACCCTGTCCGTCGCCCTCCACCTTCCTCCATCCCACCCTCCCCTCCCAGTTTGCAGCCACAGCAGCCGTCACACAACCTCAGGCAGCCTAGTTAGCCCTGGATAAAAACGCTAGAACCCACGATCAATAGTGTTAGTCTTGTCTGTCTAATTGCTCATTGGTTGACATTGGCGCCAGGCTATATGTAAGTGCATGTTCTCTGAGTGATCGTCTGGCTTTGCCTCTCTCTATCCCACCTCACGCCTAGTGTTGGGTTCACACTCTGCCCCTCTCTCCTCTCCTCTCTGTTCACCCACGTTCGGCATGGGAAAACCTGACCCGTTGGGCTGGCTGCACCCCAGTTATCATGTCGGGACGCAACCATCCAGAGGCTCCGGCGAGATGTGCTGCTCTCCCACCAGGCCCGCGACTCCCAGTCTGCTCAGGTAAATATCCAGCTAGGATTAATGACCAGCACCAAGATTAGCCAGTCATTTGCAGCGCCAGCTATTCCAATCAGCGGCAGGAAATCAGATGGGCTCGTTTTGGCATTCTGAACAGTTTATTATGTGATCCTACGCAGATGTATATGACCAGGAAGCCGGCTGTGGGGAGGGCACTATTGATTGGATTCATTGTGAATTACGTGAATAGATAAATGCGTGAGAGTGCATATATATAACGGTATTACTCATTCAGGTCCAAATGGAAAATATTAAAGATTTCTGCTTGAATAAATATGAAATACGTCTCTATCAGCACCGTCTAACTAGGGCATCCGCAGCGTTGGTTATTTGACATGATAATTAGGAAGCGTGTTTCTCTTTTCCTCTGATGTGATGATAGTGCTCCTCTGTCTGGGATTTAAATGTGCTATTGATCAGTGTGAGGCTCGGGAGCTCAAATCATAACAGTGCTACAGCCCCGCGCACTTGCATACATTTCTACCTTTTGTTTTTACTTCCTGTTAAAACAAATATTTAAACTTTACCCCCCGCAAAAAAAATATACTGTTATCTGTTATCCGCTTAACATACGAAGCGCATTTTGTGTTCCTACTCTCTGTTTTTCTCCAGTTGTAGTGTGCTAATGTCATGATTTAAATGAAGTATTGATCAGTTTAGGAGGGGAGAATAGAGAGAGGGAGCGATTGTGAGGGAAAGAAAGCAAGAGCAGGGTTATCGGCGTGGATCGCACACAGAAAGAGAGAGCTAAAGGGATGAGCCAGGTTTTTGGTGGGATTCCGTGGAAACGATTCCTATTTCATTGCTACTTTCTAATTGAGGAATAAGCAGCAGTCACCTCATCAGGCTTTCCAAGAGGGAGATGGTGGAGGCAGCCATGATGCTTTTCAACAGAGAAAGAAGGGGAGAAACGCCCGCGCGGGTCCTGTTCTGGGCGGATTTGTGGATTATCTCTCAGCCTGTATGCAGATGTTTGATTAATGGGTCGTCCTGGGACTCGTCTGGGACTCCATCTTGTCTGTTTTCCTTTCCTCCTCCTCTTGCTGCTGTTGTGATGAGCTACCACCATCACCATCTCACATACAGAAACAAGACTATGTCTCTGTCTCTGACCAACTAGACCAGCACCTGCATGGGTCTTTCCTGTCCCTCCTCTCTCTCTTTCTATCCCACTCTCCCTACTTTCCCTCCTCCCTCCCTTCCCTCCCTTCTCCCTCTCTCTCTCTAATATGATTTAGCAGGTGACTGTGTTGTGTTAATTAGAGGTAGTTTATTAGAGTTAGTGCTGTGTTGGCGTGCCGGGCCAGCCCACTGGCCAGCCTCCTGCAGGTGTCAGACCGGGATCAGTGGGATCCCTCACTGGTCCAGTAGTTTGTTTGGTTACATGTTGATGGTAAAAACACTAGACATTCTTAGAAAAAAGGGTTCCAAAGGGTTTCTTCAGCTGTCCCCATAGGAGAACCCTTTTTGGTTCCAGGTAGAACCCTTTTTTGGTTTCAGGTAGAACCCTCTGTGGAAAGTTTTCTTCATGGAACCCAAAAGGGTTCTACCAGGAACCAAAAAAGGTTATTCAAAGGGTTCTCCTATGGGGACAGCCGAGTGAAGCCTTTTTAGGTTCTTGGAATCCTGTCCAGTGATTATTACAATGATTTCAAATGTTGTTATTAGTTGTTATGCTGTTCTAAGTTGTTTTACATTATATGATGAATTCTACTGTTTCTCATATTATAATGATTATTTCCTTTTTCTTCGTTTAATGACACTTCAGCAGTTGGTTGTCAATGCATTAACTGCATATGAGTAACATTGTAGTATTTATATGTAAACATACATGCAGTCTGTTATCGTGTGTGTTGACACTCACTGACGCAAACCCCCGCTTCTAGGAGATGATAACGTTGAAATTGAAAAGGTATTTGATTAGTTAAGATCAGACATTCAGATTAGTTCCATGGTGATTATTCTTTATTGACCCATCATTGACCCGCTGTTATTGTTCAGAATAAGAACTGGACAATCTCTCACCATCAGTACTCGTTTTGGGTTTGGACAATGCATAAATGGCAACCATTTCAATGCGGTAGGTTGTATTTGTCAGATTGATTTTTTGCTCTTATTTAATTAATCCAGGCGCTTTCTTACTCATCAGAGGCAGGCGGTTTGAGGCGGATGTCAGGGCTGATGTTGGGAGAGCAGTCCTGGGACTCAGGGTGTCTGGACTTGGGCAGCTGGTGGTTCTGATCTGGGATCCGTGGTGTAGCCATGTCTCAGATAGACAGGCAGGCAGAGCCAAGACGAAAGGAGAGGAGAGGCTCTTTGTACTGGATTGATTTTCTCCTCCTCTGCCGCCCTGCCTTCTTTTGTGGTTCGATAGCTGGATGTCCATGGGCAGAGGATCTCTCAGCTGCAGACGGAGCTACAGGAGAGCCAACTGGAGCTCCAGAGGGGACACAGCCGAAGAGAGCAGCAGCAGAGGGACCTGCAGACCCAGACACAGCAGGCAGAGGAGCTCCACACTCAGGTAGAGAACTCACCGCCAGTCTCAGGCTTCTCAGGCCTCCTCTCCCTGTTAGCTCTTGTTCAGCCATGATGCTTTGTGTCTACAGTTCTTTGAACGTGTGTGTTCGGTGTCTGTTCACTAGTGCACGGTCTAGAACCAACCAATTTACCCCCAGGAATCTAATCCAAATGTGTTTGAAAAATGTAGAATAACTCTTCATACAGGTTGTGTCCACTTTCTTGTGTCTTTATCATTTAAATGTGTTTTGTATAGAAAGCATCATAACCATCTGTTGCCGAATTAGCTAAACTTTGAAAGTGGGTCATCTTATAGAGGAGCTTATCTGTTGACCATAAAATAACTCATCCTTTAGAAACTTGAAGATGTCTCACTTTCTAGCAAAACTATATAGTCAGGGTACGTAAGCCTAGGTTAAATCTGCACAGTGATCCAATAGCAGCATAATGGGCGATAATCCTCCATGTTGATGGAGGCACAACATCCTGTCTTATGGACCAAAGTGCCATACCGCCCTGTATTGGTTCCATTAGTACAGTTGTGCTATCTGATGCTGGGTCGTGGCGTGGGAACATGTGCTGAGCAGCTGGCCCTGTCTGCCTCTGGCCCAGGCCACTTCTCTCCTCTCTACAGTCTAACTGGCAGGCCAGGAAACATGAGTCAGAGCATGATGACTATGTTGTTTACTACAGAGAACTGGGGGGATGAGGAGCCTGTCTGTCAACAACAGACTGACACACAGACAGACGGGTAGATAGTCAGACATGCACACAATAAGGCAGACCAGACAGACATGTAGAAAAATGTTCATCCATAAATATACAGTAGTTAGATACTTTTTTATTATTATAATAATTGTTTTACCCCTTTTTCGCCCCAATTTCGTGGTATCCAATTGGTAGTTACAGTCTTGTCCCATCGCTGCAACTCCCGTACGGACTCGGGAGAGATTAAGGTCAACACAACCCAGCCAAGCCGCTGACACACTGCTCGCTTAACCCAGAAGCCAGCCGCACCAATGTGTCGGAGGAAACACCATACACCTGGCGACCGTGTCAGCGTGTATTGCGCACGACTTGAACCAGCACCACTCGGGAGGCCTGAGTAGTTAGTTACTTAAACAGTTATACATTCCGGTAAAAAAAATGGTCAGTGTTGGGATGCTCAGCTGAAGGAGATCTCTAGCTGTTGCTGGCCTCCCCTCCTGGAGAGAACGGCAAACCAATCATATTCAGAGCCAGTGCTGGCTGTCAGCGCCTGTGTCACCTGTCGCTAGGTCTCTAGGCAGACTCTGCCTTGAGCTGGAGGGATCCACAGCAGCAATCTGCTCTACATGCCTGATGGGATCTCATTCACACTTGTCACTCTATCAATGACTGCACCATTCCCTGAGCTCTCTGCCTTTATCTCCCCCTTCTATCTATATGTAATAAAATGAACGAGTCAGTTTATTTTCCTTCATAGCATTACTATATTCTGTAGCCTCCTGTAACTGTACAGTGTCCAATTAATGGATGCTGTGTATTGATATCCAAGTGCTCCGGACACCAATTGGGCATTATGCTAAAGTTACCACCAGCCTATTTCATCCATGTGCTATCAGTGTCCATTAATGATGAACTAATCAACTGTCTTGTCCTATCCTGTCCTTACTCCCTGTGTGTTTCATTCCAGGCCCTCCATGACTCAGATAGTCATTATCACCGCTGTGTCACCCACCTTTAATTTAAAGGCCATTTTCTACTCTCCATAATGACGTGTCACTGTCCTTTCTCCCGAGATTGAATAGATTTTAATGTGGTGACTCTGGTCCCTGTCCATATTAGTCATACAAGCTTCTGCCTAACCTGAAAGAAGTTCACTCATAGGCGGCACGTGAGTTTTAAGTTTGGGGAATCACATTTTTACCATAAAAAATGCAAACAGATCATTAAAAACGACGTTGTCTGATCCATATAATAGGCCTATGTGTCACATCCGTCGTAGAAATGATTGGACCAAGGCGCAGCGTGAGTAGAGTTCCTCATGTATATTTCAGTGACACTAAAAACAACAAAGAATTAATGAATGTGCCATCCGTAGCGCACATAGGCACTAAACCAAACAATATCCTACAACGCAGGTGGGAAACGGACCACACTAAGTATGATCCCTAATTAGAGGCAACGATCATCAGCTGCCTCCAATTGGGAACCATACTCACACCAACATAGAAAATAAAGACTAGAAAACCCCCCCCCCCCAAAGGTGCGGACTCCGACCGCAAAATCTGAACCTAGATGGGCAGGTTCCACTCAGACCGCGGATCCGGCCATGGAGAGGGACTGGACGCCGTGCCTGGTCTGGGCACCGGTGCAGAGGAAGGTTCAGGCCATGGAGAGGGACTGGAGACCGTGCCTGAACTGGGCACCGGCGTAGAGGAAGGCTCAGGCCATGGAGAGGGACTGGAGACCGTGCCTGAACTGGGCACCGGCGTAGAGGAAGGCTCAGGCCATGGAGAGGGACTGGACACCGTGCCTGAACTGGGCACCGGCGTAGAGGAAGGCTCAGGCCCTGGAGCGGGACTGGACGCCGTGCCTGGACTGAGCACCGGTGCAGAGGAAGGTTCAGGCCATGGAGAGAGACTGGACGCCGTGCCTGGACTGAGCACCGGTGCAGAGGAAGGCTCAGGCCCTGGAGCGGGACTGGACGCCGTGCCTGGACTGAGCACCGGTGCAGAGGAAGGCTCAGGCCCTGGAGCGGGACTGGACGCCGTGCCTGGACTGAGCACCGGTGCAGAGGAAGGCTCAGGCCCTGGAGCGGGACTGGACGCCGTGCCTGGACTGAGCACCGGTGCAGAGGAAGGCTCAGGCCCTGGAGCGGGACTGGACGCCGTGCCTGGACTGAGCACCGGTGCAGAGGAAGGCTCAGGCCCTGGAGCGGGACTGGACGCCGTGCCTGGACTGAGCACCGGTGCAGAGGAAGGCTCAGGCCCTGGAGCGGGACTGGACGCCGTGCCTGGACTGAGCACCGGTGCAGAGGAAGGTTCAGGCCCTGGAGCGGGACTGGACGCCGTGCCTGAACTGAGCATCGGTGCAGAGGACTAAGGGCTGGTGACACAGTCTTCAGGGCGAGTGCGGGGAGCCGGCACAGGACTTGCCGGGCTGGGAAGGCGCACTGGAGGCCTGGTGCGTGGTGCCGGCACACATTTCACCGGACTGATGACACGCTCTTCAGGGTGAGTGCAGGGAGCCGGCACAGGACGTACCGGGCTGGGCGAATGCGCTGCAGAATACACCTAACCAACATCTCTCTCCGATCTCCTTCCTCACACTGCTCCATCGACTCCCCGACGGTCTCTGGCTCTCTCCTCGGCTCGACCAACCGCCCCTTTTTGCCCCCCCCCATTTTTGTGGCCGCGGACCCTGGTGTCCTTGCTGTCCTCCTATACTCCTTGGCGACTCCCGCCAAGGAAGGCTCTCGCATCCACTCATTATTTCCTCCCATGTCCAGCTCTCCTTTTCCTCCATGGCACGCTGATTGGTCCTGTAGTGGTGGGATATTGTTTGGTTTAGTGTCTATGTGCGCTACGAATGGCACGTTCGTTTATTCTTTGTTGTTTTTGGTTTCACTGAAATAAATATGTGGAACTCTACTCACGCCGCGCCCTGGTCCACTAATTTCTACGACGGATGTGACGCTATGAGAAGGGGAGACGCAAACACAATATGATGTCCATCTAAACTGGGGGAGGGAATAACAAACTTTCAAGTGGCACTGAGCCAACAATGATAAAGAGTGAATATGCACACTCATCACGGGGATATGGTCGGTGCTCTCCGCTGGTGCCAATGAGATAGGCTACTGTTCTCTCAATGACAATTTGGATAACTAAAAGACAGATTAGAGTGTTTTCATTGTCTTCTCTCTATGGCAATAGCCATTTGCTTTCCAAAATATGTTTTCCCACAATTGTATTTTGAAATATTGCGATATGCCTGGCAGGGCTTCTCTACTTTTCACTGACAGTCTCAACTCAACAGTCATCTATTTGGAATTGAACGCGCGTTGCCCAAATTGCAGGCACTTCTGACTGTATGCAATGTGATTTAAAGAATCGAATGATCTCCTGTGGCCAAATTGGGCTTTCTGATGTAGTAACCTATTTATTTCTGTGTAGACAGGAGTAGGCTAATTAGGCTATATAATGACACAAACAATTTACTTTCGCTGTGTATGAGTTCACTCTTGCAGTTTCTACAGAAGCTTTGGTAACTGTGTTGCTGTAAGAAAAAATGAAATGCTGTATTGAATAGTGTGGATATATATTTACCATATTCCAGTGTTTGTTCAGAGACAAGTAGACCTTGTTTACGCTGCAGTACTGTAGTATTCCTCCCTCTCTGACATCCTGTCTCTTTTGTCCCCTTAGCTGGCTGAGGTCAAAGGGCGTCTTGTGCAGGTGGAGGGAGAAAATGAGGCACTCATGAGATATAAGCGGGAGCAGGGAGCCGAGGTCAGACTGGGTGCCTGTCGTGGTTCACAGTGACTGGAGTCCACCACTAACACAATACACACACTCTAGTGGAAACACTTTCATAACCCAAAGTCCATCATCAGCAACAATACACGCTGATTCACACCAGGATTCATATTGTCCTCCGTAACAAAAATCTCTCCATAGACTTGGAGACTTCCATAAACTAAGTCCATATCTGTTGAAAATGGAGACCGTGATGCTCACATTCACAGTACTGGTTACTCTGGAGTCTCTGTCTGTTATAATGTCTCTGTAAGATGTTGTTTATTACCATTGAGAGTCTGCTCATATCCATGCCTACATAATGTGAGTGTGCACATGTGTGTGTGTGTGTGTGTGTACATGCGATTGTGTGCATGCTTGTATGCAAGTTTGTGTCTTTCCATGGTCTCTTCCTCTCAGAGACCCAGTCCTTCTCCATTAACCTGGGCAGACAGACAGACAGAGATTCCCACTCAGGAAACTGTGCTCTCCCCTGGGACTAGGGGAATATGGATGAGTTAAACATAGACATGGCTCAGGGGCTGGGTGGATATGGGCTCTGTTTGTGCTGGGAATGAGGATGTATAATGAGAGGGAAATGAGAGCTACTCTTACCTGATTGCCATGGATTCCCCTCCAGTATTAGTAAGGGGTCACAATGACTCGGGCCAGCCTACTGTCCCACTGGGAGAAGATGGAGCTGAGACCTAATGTTGTGCTAACTTTACAGTAATGTGTGTGCGTGCGTGCAGGTGGAAAGGCTGGCAGTGGTGGTGTGTTCTCTGCAGAGCTCGGCCAGGGACAGAGAGGGCACAGAGAGTGTCCAGGCCGAGCGGAGGTGTATGGACCTGGAGGGGGAGCTGACAGAGACCCGTGCCCAGCTCACGGAGTGCCAAGACAGGCTACAGGAAGCCAGGAGGAGGGTGAGCCCACCATGCTATACACCACCATCAACCCAGCTGTACAGATAGAGAAATACAGACACACAGGCACTACCACTCTGTAAGATAATGTAATGTTGACCTGACTGTTACACTCAATGAGTCTACTTCAGTTCTAGTCTTACCATCTCACCCACGATGAGATACTTGATGTCAGTCACCCTTATTGGGTATACTGGATTACTCCTAGAGTACATGCCATTGTAAAAGTAGCTACGCTCATGTTGAAGAAGCTGGAATTGTGTTTGCCGTGGCTCAGAACCTTGTTCAAAAGCCTCCCACTGATCCAGCCTCTCCATGTGAGGTGGTGGAAGTCCGGCACATTTCCTCTAGTGCTCAGCATACGGCCAGAGCCTTTATCTGAACACAATTAGTCATTTTCCCGGGCCTCTGCACTCTGCTCGCTCTCCCACTATAATTTCTCTGCATTTCCCTGTAACCTTTAGTAGTGGGGTTTGAGTCCACCCTGAGCCCCAGCTCCTCTGCCCAGGTATCCATTACAGCTCTCCAGGACAGCAGCATTAATCCACCTGATGCCATGCCAGCCGTGCTCCTCACATGGAAATGAAGCTGCCTCACTGCTGCTGTATTACTATTCACAGGAGGCTATGGAAGAAACTGTGTGTGTGTGTGTGTGTGTGTGTGCGTGCGTGCGTGCGGGATTTGTCTGCTCTCTCTCCATGTCACCTTTGTTGACTTTGTCTCTGTGCTCTCTGCTTTAATGACGCATATATCCTGTCTTCAGTCACTGCTTAATCCCAGCAGTGCTGGCTCAGGAACAGATTACTGCTCCCAGACATGAGAGAAGTAAAGAGCAGAGAGGGAGAGAAAGAGAGAGAGACGCCTCAATGAGACGATCCACAGGGAGACAGAGGGGTCCAGCACATGTATGTGGAAGTGTACATGCCCACAACCCTGTCTCAGACAGAAAATTATTTTAAAAACTCCATCCACTGCTTTTGTTCATCCTCATTTGCTATGATGGACTCTGTGTACAGCCAGAGATCCTTGTCCAGGTACACACCAACACTCTCTGAGTATGCAGTGGATTTCATGATGGACATTTCCATGTTAGGATGAATCACCTTACTCAATGCCCTCTCTATCGACAAATGTCTATCTCACCTCTAGCTCCTTTATGAGCTCAAACTGCATGTTTCTGACCTTCCCTCCCTCCCTCCCTCCCTCCCCTCCCTCCCCTTCTCTCTCCAGGCTGAGGAGCAGACCCAGAAGTTCCAGGCCAAGGTGTCCAGTCTGAAGAGCCAGCATGGCTGTGTTAGTCAGCAGGTACGCAGGCACATGTGACAGACCCAATCCTAACCCTTTCCTCCTTGATTCCTCACATCCTACCCATACCCCGTCCCTACCACACCCTGCTGTTACCATCCCTATCTCACCCTGCTGTTTCCAGCCCAACCACACCCTGCGGTTACCATCCCTACCTCATCCTGCTGTTGCCATCCCTACCTCACCCTGCTGTTGCCATCCCTACCTCACCCTGCTGTTACCATCCCTACCTCACCCTGCTGTTACCATCTCTACCTCACCTTGCTGTTACCATCCCGACCTCACCCAGCTGTTACCATCCCTACATCACCCTGCTGTTACCATCACTACCACACCCTGCTGTTACCAGCCCAACCACATCCTGCAGTTACCACCCCTACATGACCTTGCTGTTACCAATACTACCACTCCCTGCTGTTACCAGCCCAACCAAACCCTGCTGTTACCATCCCTACCTCACCCTGCTGTTGACAGCCCTACCTCACCTTGCTGTTACCATCCCTACCATACCCTGCTGTTACCATCCCTTCCACACCCTGCTGTTACCATCCCTACCTCACCCTGCTGTTACCATCCCTACCTCACCCTGCTGTTACCATCCCTACCTCACCTTGCTGTTACCATCCCTACCTCACCCTGCGGTTACCATCCCTACCACACAATACTGTTACCATCCCTACCACACCCTGCTGTTACCATCCCTTCCTCACCCTGCTGTTACCATCCCTACCACACCCTACTGTTACCATCCCTACCACACCCTGCTGTTTCAAGCCCTACCACACCCTGCTGTTACCATCCCTACCTCACCCTGCTGTTACCATCCCTACCTCACCTTGCTGTTACCATCCCTACCACACCCTGCTGTTACCATCCCTACCACACCCTGTGGTTTTCATCCCTACCACACCCTGTGGTTTTCATCCCTACCACACCCTGCTGTTACCAGCCCAACCACACCCTGCTGTTACCATCCCTTCCTCACCCTGCTGTTACCATCCCTACATCACCCTGCTGTTACCATCACTACCACACCCTGCTGTTACCAGCCCAACCACATCCTGCAGTTACCACCCCTACATGACCTTGCTGTTACCAATACTACCACACCCTGCTGTTACCAGCCCAACCAAACCCTGCTGTTACCATCCCTACCTCACCCTGCTGTTGCCAGCCCTACCTCACCTTGCTGTTACCATCCCTACCTCACCCTGCTGTTGCCAGCCCTACCTCACCTTGCTGTTACCATCCCTACCACACCCTGCTGTTACCATCCCTTCCACACCCTGCTGTTACCATCGCTACCTCACCCTGCTGTTACCATCCCTACCTCACCTTGCTGTTACCATCCCTACCACACCCTGCGGTTTCCATCCCTACCACACCCTGCTGTTACCATCCCTTCCTCACCCTTCTGTTACCATCCCTTCCTCACCCTGCTGTTACCATCCCTACCACACCCTGCTGTTACCAGCCCTACCTCACTTTGCTGTTACCATCCCTTCCTCACCCTGCTGTTACCATCCCTACCTCACCCTGCTGTTACCATCCCTTCCACACCCTTTTGTTACCATCCCTACCACACCCTGCTTTTACCATCCCTTCCTCACCTTGCTGTTACCAACCCTACCACACCTTGCTGTTACCGTCCATTCATCACCCTGCTGTTACCATCCCTACCTCTCCCTGCTGTTGCCATCCCTACCTCACCCTGCGGTTACCACCCCTACCACACCCTGCTGTTACCATCCCTACCTCACCCTGCTGTTACCATCCCTGCCTCACCTTGCTGTTACCATCCCTTCCTCACCCTGCTGTTACCATCCCTACCACACCCTGCTATTTCCGGCCCTACCTCACCTTGCTGTTACCATCCCTGCCTCACCTTGCTGTTACCATCCCTTCCTCACCCTGCTGTTACCATCCCTACCTCACCCTGCTGTTACCAGCCCTACCTCACCTTGCTGTTACCATCCCTTCCTCACCCTGCTGTTACCATCCCTACCACACCCTGCTATTACCGGCCCTACCTCACCTTGCTGTTACCATCCCTGCCTCACCTTGCTGTTACCATCCCTTCCTCACCCTGCTGTTACCATCCCTACCTCACCCTGCTGTTACCAGCCCTACCTCACCTTGCTGTTACCATCCCTTCCTCACCCTGCTGTTACCATCCCTTCCTCACCTTGCTGTTACCATCCCTACCACACCTTGCTGTTACCATCCCTTCCTCACCCTGCTGTTACCATCCCTACCTCACCCTGATGTTGCCATCCCTACCACACCCTGCGGTTACCACCCCGTCATCACCCTGCTGTTACCAACACTACCACACCCTGCTGTTACCAGCCCAACCACACCCTGCTGTTACCATCCCTACCTCACCCTGCTGTTGCCATCCCTAACGCACCCTGCTGTTACCATCCCTACCTCACCCTGCGGTTACCATCCCTACCACACCCTGCTGTTACCAGCCCAACCACACCCTGCTGTTACCATCCCTACCTCACCCTGCTGTTGCCATCACTACCTCACCCTGCTGTTGCCATCCCTACCTCACCCTGCTGTTACCATCCCTACCTCACCTTGCTGTTACCATCCCTACCACACCCTGCTTTCACCATCCCTACCTCACCCTGCTGTTACCATCCTTACCTCACCATGTTATCAGCCCTACCATACCCTGTTGTTACCATCCCTTCCTCACCATGCTGTTACCATCCCTACCACACCCTGCTGTTACCAACCCAACCACACCCTGCTGTTTCCAGCCCTACCTCACCTTGCTGTTACCATCCCTACCACACCCTGCTGTTGCCATCACTACCTCACCCTGCTGTTGCCATCCCTACCTCACCCTGCTGTTACCATCCCTACCTCACCTTGCTGTTACCATCCCTACCTCACCCAGCTGTTACCATCCCTACATCACCATGCTGTTACCATCACTACCACACCCTACTGTTACCATCCCAACCACACCCTGCTGTTACCAGCCCAACCACACCCTGCTGTTAGCATCCCTACCACACCCTACTGTTACCATCCCTACCTCACCCAGCTGTTACCATCCCTACATCACCATGCTGTTACCATCACTACCACACCCTACTGTTACCATCCCAACCACACCCTGCTGTTACCAGCCCAACCACACCCTGCTGTTACCAGCCCAACCACATCCTGCAGTTACCACCCCTACCTCACCCTGCTGTTGCCAGCCCTACCTCACCTTGCTGTTACCATCCCTACCACACCCTGCTGTTACCATCCCTTCCACACCCTGCTGTTACCATCCCTACCTCACCCTGCTGTTACCATCCCTACCTCACCTTACTGTTACCATCCCTACCACACCCTGTGGTTTTCATCCCTACCACACCCTGCTGTTACCAGCCCAACCACACCCTGCTGTTAGCATCCCTACCACACCCTACTGTTACCATCCCTACCACACCCTGCTGTTACCATCCCTACCTCACCCTGCTGTTACCATCCCTACCTCAACTTGCTGTTACCATCCCTTCCTCACCCTGCTGTTACCATCCCTACCACACCCTGCTGTTACCATCCCTACCTCACCCTGCTGTTACCATCCCTACCTCACCTTGCTGTTACCATCCCTACCTCACCATGCTGTTACCATCCCTACCTCACCCTGCTGTTACCATCCCTACGTAACCTTCCTGTTACCAGCCCTTCCACACCCTTCTGTTGCCATCCCTACGACACCCTGCTGTTACCATCCCTACATCACCCTGCTGTTACCATCACTACCTCACCCTGCTGTTACCAGCCCTACCTCACCTTGCTGTTACCATCCCTTCCTCACCCTGCTATTTCCGGCCCTACCTCACCTTGCTGTTACCATCCCTGCCTCACCTTGCTTTTACCATCCCTTCCTCACCTTGCGGTTACCATCCCTACCACACCCTGCGGTTACCACCCCGTCATCACCCTGCTGTTACCAACACTACCACACCCTGCAGTTACCAGCCCAACCACACCCTGCTGTTACCATCCCTACCTCACCCTGCTGTTGCTATCTCTAACTCACCCTGCTGTTACCATCCCTACCTCACCTTGCTTTCACCATCCCTACCTCACCCTGCTGTTACCATCCTTACTTCACCTTGCTGTTATCAGCCCTACCATACCCTGTTGTTACCATCCCTTCCTCACCATGCTGTTACCATCCCTACCTCACCCTGCGGTTACCATCCCTACCACACCCTGCTGTTACCAACCCAACCACACCCTGCTTTTTCCAGCCCTACCTCACCTTGCTGTTACCATCCCTACCACACCCTGCTGTTGCGATCCCTACCTCACCCTGCTGTTGCCATCCCTACCTCACCCTGCTGTTACCATCCCTACCTCACCCTGCTGTTACCATCCCTACCTCACCCAGCTGTTACCATCCCGACATCACCCTGCTGTTACCATCACTACCACGCCCTGCTGTTACCAGCCCAACCACATCCTGCAGTTACCACCCCTACCTCACCCTGCTGTTCCCAGCCCTACCTCACCTTGCTGTTACCATCCCTACCACACCCTGCTGTTACCATCCCTTCCACACCCTGCTGTTACCATCCCTAACTCACCCTGCTGTTACCATCCCTACCTCACCTTGCTGTTACCATCCCTACCTCACCCTGCGGTTACCATCACTACCACACCCTACTGTTACCATCCCTACCACACTGCTGTTACCATCCCTACCACACCCTGTGGTTTTCATCCCTACCACACCCTGCTGTTACCAGCCTAACCTCACCCTGCGGTTTCCATCCCTACCACACCCTGCTGTTACCATCCCTTCCTCACCCTGCTGTTACCATCCCTTCCTCACCCTGCTGTTACCATCCCTACCAAACCCTGCTGTTACCAGCCCTACCTCACCTTGCTGTTACCATCCCTTCCTCACCTTGCGGTTACCATCCCTACCACACCCTGCGGTTACCACCCCGTCATCACCCTGCTGTTACCAACACTACCACACCCTGCAGTTACCAGCCCAACCACACCCTGCTGTTACCATCCCTACCTCACCCTGCTGTTGCTATCTCTAACTCACCCTGCTGTTACCATCCCTACCTCACCTTGCTTTCACCATCCCTACCTCACCCTGCTGTTACCATCCTTACTTCACCATGCTGTTATCAGCCCTACCATACCCTGTTGTTACCATCCCTTCCTCACCATGCTGTTACCATCCCTACCACACCCTTCTGTTACCATCCCTACCTCACCCTGCGGTTACCATCCCTACCACACCCTGCTGTTACCAACCCAACCACACCCTGCTTTTTCCAGCCCTACCTTACCTTGCTGTTACCATCCCTACCACACCCTGCTGTTGCGATCCCTACCTCACCCTGCTGTTGCCATCCCTACCTCACCCTGCTGTTGCCATCCCTACCTCACCCTGCTGTTACCATCCCTACCTCACCCTGCTGTTACCATCCCTACCTCACCCAGCTGTTACCATCCCTACATCACCCTGCTGTTACCATCACTACCACGCCCTGCTGTTACCAGCCCAACCACATCCTGCAGTTACCACCCCTACCTCACCCTGCTGTTGCCAGCCCTACCTCACCTTGCTGTTACCATCCCTACCACACCCTGCTGTTACCATCCCTTCCACACCCTGCTGTTACCATCCCTAACTCACCCTGCTGTTACCATCCCTACCTCACCTTGCTGTTACCATCCCTACCTCACCCTGTGGTTACCATCACTACCACACCCTACTGTTACCATCCCTACCACACTGCTGTTACCATCCCTACCACACCCTGTGGTTTTCATCCCTACCACACCCTGCTGTTACCAGCCTAACCTCACCCTGCGGTTTCCATCCCTACCACACCCTGCTGTTACCATCCCTTCCTCACCCTGCTGTTACCATCCCTACCACACCCTGCTGTTACCATCCCTACCACACCCTGCTGTTACCAGCCCTACCTCACCTTGCTGTTACCATCCCTTCCTCACCTTGCGGTTACCATCCCTACCACACCCTGCGGTTACCACCCCATCATCACCCTGCTGTTACCAACACTACCACACCCTGCAGTTACCAGCCCAACCACACCCTGCTGTTACCATCCCTACCTCACCCTGCTGTTGCTATCTCTAACTCACCCTGCTGTTACCATCCCTACCTCACCTTGCTTTCACCATCCCTACCTCACCCTGCTGTTACCATCCTTACCTCACCTTGCTGTTATCAGCCCTACCATACCCTGTTGTTACCATCCCTTCCTCACCATGCTGTTACCATCCCTACCACACCCTGCTGTTACCATCCCTACCTCACCCTGCGGTTACCATCCCTACCACACCCTGCTGTTACCAACCCAACCACACCCTGCTGTTTCCAGCCCTACCTCACCTTGCTGTTACCATCCCTACCACACCCTGCTGTTACCATCCCTACCTCACCCTGTTGTTTCCATCCCTACCTCACCTTGCTGTTACCATCCCTTCCTCACCCTGCTGTTACCATCGCTACCACACCCTGCTGTTACCATCCCTACCTCACCCTGCTGTTACCATCCCTACCTCACCTTGCTGTTACCATCCCTACCTCACCCTGCTGTTACCATCCCTACGTAACCTTCCTGTTACCAGCCCAACCACACCCTGCTGTTGCCATCCCTATGACACCCTGCTGTTACCCTCCCTACATCACCCTGCTGTTACCATCACGACCACACCCTGCTGTTACCAGCCTAACCACACCCTGCGGTTTCCATCCCTACCACACCCTGCTGTTACCATCTCTTCCTCACCCTGCTGTTACCATCCCTTCCTCACCCTGCTGTTACCATCCCTACTACACCCTGCTGTTACCAGCCCTACCTCACCTTGCTGTTACCAGCCCTACCTCACCTTGCTGTTACCATCCCTTCCTCACCCTGCTGTTGCCATCCCTACCACACCCTGCGGTTACCACCCCTACCACACCCTGCGGTTACCACCCCTACCACACCCTGCTGTTGCCATCCCTACGACACCCTGCTGTTACCATCCCTACATCACCCTGCTGTTACCATCACTACCACACCCTGCTGTTACCAGCCTAACCACACCCTGCGGTTTCCATCCCTTCCTCACCCTGCTGTTACCATCCCTACCTCACCCTGCTGTTGCCATCCCTACCACACCCTGCGGTTACCACCCCTCCCTCACCTTGCTGTTACCATCCCTTCCCCACCCTGCTGTTACCATCCCTTCCTCACCTTGCTGTTACCAACCCTACCACACCTTTCTGTTACCATCCCTTCCACACCCTGTTGTTGCCATCCCTACCACACCCTGCGGTTACCACCCCTACCACACCCTGCTGTTACCATCCCTACCTCACCCTGCTGTTACCATCCCTACCTCACCTTGCTGTTACCATCCCTTCCTCACCCTGCTTTTTCCGGCCCTACCTCACCTTGCTGTTACCATCCCTGCCTCACCTTGCTGTTACCATCTCTTCCTCACCTTGCGGTTACCATCCCTACCTCACCCTGCTGTTACCAGCCCTACCTCACCTTTCTGTTACCATCCCTTCCTCACCCTGCTGTTACCATCCCTACCATACCCTGCTATTACCGGCCCTATCTCACCTTGCTGTTACCATTCCTGCCTCACCTTGCTGTTACCATCCCTTCCTCATCCTGCTGTTTCCATCCCTACCTCACCCTGCTGTTACCAGCCCTACCTCACCTTGCTGTTACCATCCCTTCCCCACCCTGCTGTTACCATCCCTTCCTCACCTTGCTGTTACCAACCCTACCACACCTTGCTGTTACCATCCCTTCCTCACCCTGCTGTTACCATCCATACCTCACCCTGCTGTTGCCATCCCTACCACACCCTGCGGTTACCACCCCGTCATCACCCTGCTGTTACCAACACTACCACACCCTGCTGTTACCAGCCCAACCACACCCTGCTGTTACCATCCCTACCTCATCCTGCTGTTGCCATCCCTTCCTCACCCTGCTGTTACCATCCCTACTTCAACTTGCTGTCACCATCCCTACTTACCATCCCTTCCTCACCCTGCTGTTACCATCCCTACCTCACCCTGCTGTTGCCATCCCTACCACACCCTGCGGTTACCACCCCGTCATCACCCTGCTGTTACCAATACTACCACACCCTGCTGTTACCATCCCTTCCTCATCCTGCTGTTTCCATCCCTACCTCACCCTGCTGTTACCAGCCCTACCTCACCTTGCTGTTACCATCCCTTCCCCACCCTGCTGTTACCATCCCTTCCTCACCTTGCTGTTACCAAACCTACCACACCTTGCTGTTACCATCCCTTCCTCACCCTGCTGTTACCATTCCTACCTCACCCTGCTGTTGCCATCCCTACCACACCCTGTGGTTACCACCCCGTCATCACCCTGCTGTTACCAACACTACCACACCCTGCTGTTACCAGACCAACCACACCCTGCTGTTACCATCCCTACCTCACCTTGCTGTTACCATCCCTGCCTCACCTTGCTGTTACCATTCCTTCCTCACCTTGCGGTTACCATCCCTACCTCACCCTGCTGTTACCATCCCTACCTCACTTTGCTGTTACCATCCCTTTCTCACCCTGCTGTTACCATCCCTACCACACCCTGCTGTTACCATCCCTACCTCACCTTGCTGTTACTATCCCTACCTCACCTTGCTGTTACCATCCCTTCCTCACCCTGCTGTTACCAGCCCTACCTCACCCTGCTGTTACCATCCCTACCTTACCTTGCTGTTACCATCCCTTCCTCACCCTGCTGTTACCATCCCTACCTCACCTTGCTGTTACTATCCCTACCTCACCTTGCTGTTACCATCCCTTCCTCACCCTGCTGTTACCAGCCCTACCTCACCCTGCTGTTACCATCCCTACCTCACCTTGCTGTTACCATCCCTTCCTCACCCTGCTGTTACCATCCCTACCTCACCTTGCTGTTACTATCCCTACCTCACCTTGCTGTTACCATCCCTTCCTCACCCTGCTGTTACCAGCCCTACCTCACCCTGCTGTTACCATCCCTACCTCACCTTGCTGTTACCATCCCTTTCTCACCCTGCTGTTACCATCCCTACCACACCCTGCTGTTACCATCCCTACCTCACCTTGCTGTTACTATCCCTACCTCACCTTGTTGTTACTATCCCTACCTCACCTTGCTGTTACCATCCCTTCCTCACCCTGCTGTTACCATTCCTACCTCACCCTGCTGTTACCATACTTACCACACCCTGCTGTTAGCATCCCTACCACACCCTACTGTTACCATCCCTACCTCACCCAGCTGTTACCATCCCTACATCACCATGCTGTTACCATCACTACCACACCCTACTGTTACCATCCCAACCACACCCTGCTGTTACCAGCCCAACCACACCCTGCTGTTACCAGCCCAACCACATCCTGCAGTTACCACCCCTACCTCACCCTGCTGTTGCCAGCCCTACCTCACCTTGCTGTTACCATCCCTACCACACCCTGCTGTTACCATCCCTTCCACACCCTGCTGTTACCATCCCTACCTCACCCTGCTGTTACCATCCCTACCTCACCTTACTGTTACCATCCCTACCACACCCTGTGGTTTTCATCCCTACCACACCCTGCTGTTACCAGCCCAACCACACCCTGCTGTTAGCATCCCTACCACACCCTACTGTTACCATCCCTACCACACCCTGCTGTTACCATCCCTACCTCACCCTGCTGTTACCATCCCTACCTCAACTTGCTGTTACCATCCCTTCCTCACCCTGCTGTTACCATCCCTACCACACCCTGCTGTTACCATCCCTACCTCACCCTGCTGTTACCATCCCTACCACACCCTGCTGTTACCATCCCTACCTCACCTTGCTGTTACTATCCCTACCTCACCTTGCTGTTACCATCCCTTCCTCACCCTGCTGTTACCAGCCCTACCTCACCCTGCTGTTACCATCCCTACCTTACCTTGCTGTTACCATCCCTTCCTCACCCTGCTGTTACCATCCCTACCTCACCTTGCTGTTACTATCCCTACCTCACCTTGCTGTTACCATCCCTTCCTCACCCTGCTGTTACCAGCCCTACCTCACCCTGCTGTTACCATCCCTACCTCACCTTGCTGTTACCATCCCTTCCTCACCCTGCTGTTACCATCCCTACCTCACCTTGCTGTTACTATCCCTACCTCACCTTGCTGTTACCATCCCTTCCTCACCCTGCTGTTACCAGCCCTACCTCACCCTGCTGTTACCATCCCTACCTCACCTTGCTGTTACCATCCCTTTCTCACCCTGCTGTTACCATCCCTACCACACCCTGCTGTTACCATCCCTACCTCACCTTGCTGTTACTATCCCTACCTCACCTTGTTGTTACTATCCCTACCTCACCTTGCTGTTACCATCCCTTCCTCACCCTGCTGTTACCATTCCTACCTCACCCTGCTGTTACCATACTTACCACACCCTGCTGTTAGCATCCCTACCACACCCTACTGTTACCATCCCTACCTCACCCAGCTGTTACCATCCCTACATCACCATGCTGTTACCATCACTACCACACCCTACTGTTACCATCCCAACCACACCCTGCTGTTACCAGCCCAACCACACCCTGCTGTTACCAGCCCAACCACATCCTGCAGTTACCACCCCTACCTCACCCTGCTGTTGCCAGCCCTACCTCACCTTGCTGTTACCATCCCTACCACACCCTGCTGTTACCATCCCTTCCACACCCTGCTGTTACCATCCCTACCTCACCCTGCTGTTACCATCCCTACCTCACCTTACTGTTACCATCCCTACCACACCCTGTGGTTTTCATCCCTACCACACCCTGCTGTTACCAGCCCAACCACACCCTGCTGTTAGCATCCCTACCACACCCTACTGTTACCATCCCTACCACACCCTGCTGTTACCATCCCTACCTCACCCTGCTGTTACCATCCCTACCTCAACTTGCTGTTACCATCCCTTCCTCACCCTGCTGTTACCATCCCTACCACACCCTGCTGTTACCATCCCTACCTCACCCTGCTGTTACCATCCCTACCTCACCTTGCTGTTACCATCCCTACCTCACCATGCTGTTACCATCCCTACCTCACCCTGCTGTTACCATCCCTACGTAACCTTCCTGTTACCAGCCCTTCCACACCCTTCTGTTGCCATCCCTACGACACCCTGCTGTTACCATCCCTACATCACCCTGCTGTTACCATCACTACCTCACCCTGCTGTTACCAGCCCTACCTCACCTTGCTGTTACCATCCCTTCCTCACCCTGCTATTTCCGGCCCTACCTCACCTTGCTGTTACCATCCCTGCCTCACCTTGCTTTTACCATCCCTTCCTCACCTTGCGGTTACCATCCCTACCACACCCTGCGGTTACCACCCCGTCATCACCCTGCTGTTACCAACACTACCACACCCTGCAGTTACCAGCCCAACCACACCCTGCTGTTACCATCCCTACCTCACCCTGCTGTTGCTATCTCTAACTCACCCTGCTGTTACCATCCCTACCTCACCTTGCTTTCACCATCCCTACCTCACCCTGCTGTTACCATCCTTACTTCACCTTGCTGTTATCAGCCCTACCATACCCTGTTGTTACCATCCCTTCCTCACCATGCTGTTACCATCCCTACCTCACCCTGCGGTTACCATCCCTACCACACCCTGCTGTTACCAACCCAACCACACCCTGCTTTTTCCAGCCCTACCTCACCTTGCTGTTACCATCCCTACCACACCCTGCTGTTGCGATCCCTACCTCACCCTGCTGTTGCCATCCCTACCTCACCCTGCTGTTACCATCCCTACCTCACCCTGCTGTTACCATCCCTACCTCACCCAGCTGTTACCATCCCGACATCACCCTGCTGTTACCATCACTACCACGCCCTGCTGTTACCAGCCCAACCACATCCTGCAGTTACCACCCCTACCTCACCCTGCTGTTCCCAGCCCTACCTCACCTTGCTGTTACCATCCCTACCACACCCTGCTGTTACCATCCCTTCCACACCCTGCTGTTACCATCCCTAACTCACCCTGCTGTTACCATCCCTACCTCACCTTGCTGTTACCATCCCTACCTCACCCTGCGGTTACCATCACTACCACACCCTACTGTTACCATCCCTACCACACTGCTGTTACCATCCCTACCACACCCTGTGGTTTTCATCCCTACCACACCCTGCTGTTACCAGCCTAACCTCACCCTGCGGTTTCCATCCCTACCACACCCTGCTGTTACCATCCCTTCCTCACCCTGCTGTTACCATCCCTTCCTCACCCTGCTGTTACCATCCCTACCAAACCCTGCTGTTACCAGCCCTACCTCACCTTGCTGTTACCATCCCTTCCTCACCTTGCGGTTACCATCCCTACCACACCCTGCGGTTACCACCCCGTCATCACCCTGCTGTTACCAACACTACCACACCCTGCAGTTACCAGCCCAACCACACCCTGCTGTTACCATCCCTACCTCACCCTGCTGTTGCTATCTCTAACTCACCCTGCTGTTACCATCCCTACCTCACCTTGCTTTCACCATCCCTACCTCACCCTGCTGTTACCATCCTTACTTCACCATGCTGTTATCAGCCCTACCATACCCTGTTGTTACCATCCCTTCCTCACCATGCTGTTACCATCCCTACCACACCCTTCTGTTACCATCCCTACCTCACCCTGCGGTTACCATCCCTACCACACCCTGCTGTTACCAACCCAACCACACCCTGCTTTTTCCAGCCCTACCTTACCTTGCTGTTACCATCCCTACCACACCCTGCTGTTGCGATCCCTACCTCACCCTGCTGTTGCCATCCCTTCCTCACCCTGCTGTTGCCATCCCTACCTCACCCTGCTGTTACCATCCCTACCTCACCCTGCTGTTACCATCCCTACCTCACCCAGCTGTTACCATCCCTACATCACCCTGCTGTTACCATCACTACCACGCCCTGCTGTTACCAGCCCAACCACATCCTGCAGTTACCACCCCTACCTCACCCTGCTGTTGCCAGCCCTACCTCACCTTGCTGTTACCATCCCTACCACACCCTGCTGTTACCATCCCTTCCACACCCTGCTGTTACCATCCCTAACTCACCCTGCTGTTACCATCCCTACCTCACCTTGCTGTTACCATCCCTACCTCACCCTGTGGTTACCATCACTACCACACCCTACTGTTACCATCCCTACCACACTGCTGTTACCATCCCTACCACACCCTGTGGTTTTCATCCCTACCACACCCTGCTGTTACCAGCCTAACCTCACCCTGCGGTTTCCATCCCTACCACACCCTGCTGTTACCATCCCTTCCTCACCCTGCTGTTACCATCCCTACCACACCCTGCTGTTACCATCCCTACCACACCCTGCTGTTACCAGCCCTACCTCACCTTGCTGTTACCATCCCTTCCTCACCTTGCGGTTACCATCCCTACCACACCCTGCGGTTACCACCCCATCATCACCCTGCTGTTACCAACACTACCACACCCTGCAGTTACCAGCCCAACCACACCCTGCTGTTACCATCCCTACCTCACCCTGCTGTTGCTATCTCTAACTCACCCTGCTGTTACCATCCCTACCTCACCTTGCTTTCACCATCCCTACCTCACCCTGCTGTTACCATCCTTACCTCACCTTGCTGTTATCAGCCCTACCATACCCTGTTGTTACCATCCCTTCCTCACCATGCTGTTACCATCCCTACCACACCCTGCTGTTACCATCCCTACCTCACCCTGCGGTTACCATCCCTACCACACCCTGCTGTTACCAACCCAACCACACCCTGCTGTTTCCAGCCCTACCTCACCTTGCTGTTACCATCCCTACCACACCCTGCTGTTACCATCCCTACCTCACCCTGTTGTTTCCATCCCTACCTCACCTTGCTGTTACCATCCCTTCCTCACCCTGCTGTTACCATCGCTACCACACCCTGCTGTTACCATCCCTACCTCACCCTGCTGTTACCATCCCTACCTCACCTTGCTGTTACCATCCCTACCTCACCCTGCTGTTACCATCCCTACGTAACCTTCCTGTTACCAGCCCAACCACACCCTGCTGTTGCCATCCCTATGACACCCTGCTGTTACCCTCCCTACATCACCCTGCTGTTACCATCACGACCACACCCTGCTGTTACCAGCCTAACCACACCCTGCGGTTTCCATCCCTACCACACCCTGCTGTTACCATCTCTTCCTCACCCTGCTGTTACCATCCCTTCCTCACCCTGCTGTTACCATCCCTACTACACCCTGCTGTTACCAGCCCTACCTCACCTTGCTGTTACCAGCCCTACCTCACCTTGCTGTTACCATCCCTTCCTCACCCTGCTGTTGCCATCCCTACCACACCCTGCGGTTACCACCCCTACCACACCCTGCGGTTACCACCCCTACCACACCCTGCTGTTGCCATCCCTACGACACCCTGCTGTTACCATCCCTACATCACCCTGCTGTTACCATCACTACCACACCCTGCTGTTACCAGCCTAACCACACCCTGCGGTTTCCATCCCTTCCTCACCCTGCTGTTACCATCCCTACCTCACCCTGCTGTTGCCATCCCTACCACACCCTGCGGTTACCACCCCTCCCTCACCTTGCTGTTACCATCCCTTCCCCACCCTGCTGTTACCATCCCTTCCTCACCTTGCTGTTACCAACCCTACCACACCTTTCTGTTACCATCCCTTCCACACCCTGTTGTTGCCATCCCTACCACACCCTGCGGTTACCACCCCTACCACACCCTGCTGTTACCATCCCTACCTCACCCTGCTGTTACCATCCCTACCTCACCTTGCTGTTACCATCCCTTCCTCACCCTGCTTTTTCCGGCCCTACCTCACCTTGCTGTTACCATCCCTGCCTCACCTTGCTGTTACCATCTCTTCCTCACCTTGCGGTTACCATCCCTACCTCACCCTGCTGTTACCAGCCCTACCTCACCTTTCTGTTACCATCCCTTCCTCACCCTGCTGTTACCATCCCTACCATACCCTGCTATTACCGGCCCTACCTCACCTTGCTGTTACCATTCCTGCCTCACCTTGCTGTTACCATCCCTTCCTCATCCTGCTGTTTCCATCCCTACCTCACCCTGCTGTTACCAGCCCTACCTCACCTTGCTGTTACCATCCCTTCCCCACCCTGCTGTTACCATCCCTTCCTCACCTTGCTGTTACCAACCCTACCACACCTTGCTGTTACCATCCCTTCCTCACCCTGCTGTTACCATCCCTACCTCACCCTGCTGTTGCCATCCCTACCACACCCTGCGGTTACCACCCCGTCATCACCCTGCTGTTACCAACACTACCACACCCTGCTGTTACCAGCCCAACCACACCCTGCTGTTACCATCCCTACCTCATCCTGCTGTTGCCATCCCTTCCTCACCCTGCTGTTACCATCCCTACTTCAACTTGCTGTCACCATCCCTACTTACCATCCCTTCCTCACCCTGCTGTTACCATCCCTACCTCACCCTGCTGTTGCCATCCCTACCACACCCTGCGGTTACCACCCCGTCATCACCCTGCTGTTACCAATACTACCACACCCTGCTGTTACCATCCCTTCCTCATCCTGCTGTTTCCATCCCTACCTCACCCTGCTGTTACCAGCCCTACCTCACCTTGCTGTTACCATCCCTTCCCCACCCTGCTGTTACCATCCCTTCCTCACCTTGCTGTTACCAAACCTACCACACCTTGCTGTTACCATCCCTTCCTCACCCTGCTGTTACCATTCCTACCTCACCCTGCTGTTGCCATCCCTACCACACCCTGTGGTTACCACCCCGTCATCACCCTGCTGTTACCAACACTACCACACCCTGCTGTTACCAGACCAACCACACCCTGCTGTTACCATCCCTACCTCACCTTGCTGTTACCATCCCTGCCTCACCTTGCTGTTACCATTCCTTCCTCACCTTGCGGTTACCATCCCTACCTCACCCTGCTGTTACCATCCCTACCTCACTTTGCTGTTACCATCCCTTTCTCACCCTGCTGTTACCATCCCTACCACACCCTGCTGTTACCATCCCTACCTCACCTTGCTGTTACTATCCCTACCTCACCTTGCTGTTACCATCCCTTCCTCACCCTGCTGTTACCAGCCCTACCTCACCCTGCTGTTACCATCCCTACCTTACCTTGCTGTTACCATCCCTTCCTCACCCTGCTGTTACCATCCCTACCTCACCTTGCTGTTACTATCCCTACCTCACCTTGCTGTTACCATCCCTTCCTCACCCTGCTGTTACCAGCCCTACCTCACCCTGCTGTTACCATCCCTACCTCACCTTGCTGTTACCATCCCTTCCTCACCCTGCTGTTACCATCCCTACCTCACCTTGCTGTTACTATCCCTACCTCACCTTGCTGTTACCATCCCTTCCTCACCCTGCTGTTACCAGCCCTACCTCACCCTGCTGTTACCATCCCTACCTCACCTTGCTGTTACCATCCCTTTCTCACCCTGCTGTTACCATCCCTACCACACCCTGCTGTTACCATCCCTACCTCACCTTGCTGTTACTATCCCTACCTCACCTTGTTGTTACTATCCCTACCTCACCTTGCTGTTACCATCCCTTCCTCACCCTGCTGTTACCATTCCTACCTCACCCTGCTGTTACCATACTTACCACACCCTGTTGTTACCATCCCTACCACACCCTGCTGTTCCCATCCCTACCTCACCCTGCTGTTACCATCCCTACCTCACCTTGCTGTCACCATCCCTACCTCACCCTGTTCTTACCATCCCTACCTCACCATGCTGTTACCATCCATACCTCACCCTGCTGTTACCATCCCTACCTCACCTTGCTGTTACTATCCCTACCTCACCTTGTTGTTACTATCCCTACCTCACCTTGCTGTTACCATCCCTTCCTCACCCTGCTGTTACCATTCCTACCTCACCCTGCTGTTACCATACTTACCACACCCTGTTGTTACCATCCCTACCACACCCTGCTGTTCCCATCCCTACCTCACCCTGCTGTTACCATCCCTACCTCACCTTGCTGTCACCATCCCTACCTCACCCTGTTCTTACCATCCCTACCTCACCATGCTGTTACCATCCATACCTCACCCTGCTGTTACCATCCCTACCTCACCTTGCTGTTACCATCCCTTCCTCACCCTGCTGTTACCATCCCTACCTCACCTTGCTGTTACTATCCCTACCTCACCTTGCTGTTACCATCCCTTCCTCACCATGCTGTTACCATCCATACCTCACCCTGCTGTCACAATCCCTACCTTTTTTTATTTATTTTTATTTCACCTTTATTTAACCAGGTAGGCTAGTTGAGAACAAGTTCTCATTTGCAACTGCGACCTGGCCAAGATAAGGCATAGCAGTGTGAACAGACAACACAGAGTTACACATGGAGTAAACAATTAACAAGTCAATAACACAGTAGAAAAAAGGGGAGTCTATATATACATTGTGTGCAGAAGGCATGAGAAGGTAGGCAAATAATTACAATTATGCAGATTAACACTGGAGTGATAAATGATCAGATGGTTATGTACAGGTAGAGATATTGGTGTGCAAAAGAGCAGAAAAATAAATAAATAAAAACAGTATGGGGATGAGGTAGGTGAAAATGGGTGGGCTATTTACCAATAGACTATGTACAGCTGCTGCGATCGGTTAGCTGCTCAGATAGCAGATGTTTGAAGTTGGTGAGGGAGATAAAAGTCTCCAACTTCAGCGATTTTTGCAATTCGTTCCAGTCACAGGCAGCAGAGAACTGGAACGAAAGGCGGCCAAATGAGGTGTTGGCTTTAGGGATGATCAGTGAGATACACCTGCTGGAGCGCGTGCTACGGATGGGTGTTGCCATCGTAACCAGTGAACTGAGATAAGGCGGAGCTTTACCTAGCATGGATTTGTAGATGACCTGGAGCCAGTGGGTCTGGCGACGAATATGTAGCGAGGGCCAGCCGACTAGAGCATACAAGTCGCAGTGGTGGGTGGTATAAGGTGCTTTAGTGACAAAACGGATGGCACTGTGATAAACTGCATCCAGTTTGCTGAGTAGAGTGTTGGAAGCAATTTTGTAGATGACATCGCCGAAGTCGAGGATCGGTAGGATAGTCAGTTTTACTAGGGTAAGTTTGGCGGCGTGAGTGAAGGAGGCTTTGTTGCGGAATAGAAAGCCGACTCTTGATTTGATTTTCGATTGGAGATGTTTGATATGGGTCTGGAAGGAGAGTTTAGAGTCTAGCCAGACACCTAGGTACTTATAGATGTCCACATATTCAAGGTCGGAACCATCCAGGGTGGTGATGCTGGTCAGGCGTGCGGGTGCAGGCAGCGAACGGTTGAAAAGCATGCATTTGGTTTTACTAGCGTTTAAGAGCAGTTGGAGGCCACGGAAGGAGTGCTGTATGGCATTGAAGCTCGTTTGGAGGTTAGATAGCACAGTGTCCAAGGACGGGCCGGAAGTATATAGAATGGTGTCGTCTGCGTAGAGGTGGATCAGGGAATCGCCCGCAGCATGAGAAACATCATTGATATATACAGAGAAAAGAGTCGGCCCGAGAATTGAACCCTGTGGCACCCCCATAGAGACTGCCAGAGGACCGGACAGCATGCCCTCCGATTTGACACACTGAACTCTGTCTGCAAAGTAATTGGTGAACCAGGCAAGGCAGTCATCCGAAAAACCGAGGCTACTAAGTCTGCCGATAAGAATACGGTGATTGACAGAGTCGAAAGCCTTGGCAAGGTCTATGAAGACGGCTGTCTTTTATCGATGGCGGTTATGATATCGTTTAGTACCTTGAGCGTGGCTGAGGTACACCCGTGACCGGCTCGGAAACCAGATTGCACAGCGGAGAAGGTACGGTGGGATTCAAGATGGTCAGTGACCTGTTTGTTGTCTTGGCTTTCGAAGACCTTAGATAGGCAGGGCAGGATGGATATAGGTCTGTAACAGTTTGGGTCCAGGGTGTCGCCCCCTTTGAAGAGGGGGATGACTGCGGCAGCTTTCCAATCCTTGGGGATCTCAGACGATATGAAAGAGAGGTTGAACAGGCTGGTAATAGGGGTTGCGACAATGGCGGCGGATAGTTTCAGGAATAGAGGGTCCAGATTGTCAAGCCCAGCTGATTTGTACGGGTCCAGGTTTTGCAGCTCTTTCAGAACATCTGCTATCTGGATTTGGGTAAAGGAGAACCTGGAGAGGCTTGGGCGAGTAGCTGCGGGGGGGGGGAGCTGTTGGCCGAGGTTGGAGTAGCCAGGCGGAAGGCATGGCCAGCCGTTGAGAAATGCTTGTTGAAGTTTTCGATAATCATGGATTTATCGGTGGTGACCGTGTTACCTAGCCTCAGTGCAGTGGGCAGCTGGGAGGAGGTGCTCTTGTTCTCCATGGACTTCACAGTGTCCCAGAACTTTTTGGAGTTGGAGCTACAGGATGCAAACTTCTGCCTGAAGAAGTTGGCTTTAGCTTTCCTGACTGACTGTGTGTATTGGTTCCTGACTTCCCTGAACAGTTGCATATCGCGGGGACTATTCGATGTTAGTGCAGTCCGCCACAGGATGTTTTTGTGCTGGTCGAGGGCAGTCAGGTCTGGAGTGAACCAGGGGCTATATCTGTTCTTAGTTCTGCATTTTTTGAACGGAGCATGCTTATCTAAAATGGTGAGGAAGTTACTTTTAAAGAAAGACCAGGCATCCTCAACTGACGGGATGAGGTCAATGTCCTTCCAGGATACCCGGGCCAGGTCGATTAGAAAGGCCTGCTCACAGAAGTGTTTTAGGGAGCGTTTGACAGTGATGATGGGTGGTCGTTTGACTGCGGCTCCGTAGCGGATACAGGCAATGAGGCAGTGATCGCTGAGATCCTGGTTGTAGACAGCGGAGGTGTATTTGGAGGGCCAGTTGGTCAGGATGACGTCAATGAGGGTGCCCTTGTTTACAGAGTTAGGGTTGTACCTGGTGGGTTCCTTGATGATTTGAGTGAGATTGAGGGCATCTAGCTTAGATTGTAGGACTGCCGGGGTGTTAAGCATATCCCAGTTTAGGTCACCTAACAGAACAAACTCTGAAGCTAGATGAGGGGCGATCAATTCACAAATGGTGTCCAGGGCACAGCTGGGAGCTGAGGGGGGTCGGTAGCAGGCGGCAACAGTGAGAGACTTATTTCTGGAGAGAGTCATTTTCAAAATTAGTAGTTCGAACTGTTTGGGTATGGACCTGGAAAGTATGACATTACTTTGCAGGCTATCTCTGCAGTAGACTGCAACTCCTCCCCCTTTGGCAGTTCTATTTTGACGGAAGATGTTATAGTTGGGTATGGAAATCTCAGAATTTTTGGTGGCCTTCCTGAGCCAGGATTCAGACACGGCAAGGACATCAGGGTTAGCAGAGTGTGCTAGAGGAGTGAGTAAGACACACTTAGGGAGGAGGCTTCTGATGTTGACATGCATGAAACCAAGGCTTTTTCGATCACAGAAGTCAACAAATGAGGGTGCCTGGGGACATGCAGGGCCTGGGTTTACCTCCACATCACCACTGTTACCTTACCTTGCTGTTACCAGCCCAACCACACCCTGCTGTTACCAGCCCTACCACACCCTGCTGTTACCATCCCTACCACACCCTGCTTTTACCATCCCTTCCTCACCTTGCTGTTACCAACCCTACCACACCCTGCTGTTACTGGCCCTACCACACCCTGCTGTTACCTTCCCTACCACACCCTTCTGTTTCCATCCCTACCACACCCTGCTGTTACCAGCCCTACCTCACCTTGCTGTTACCATCCCGTCCTCACCCTGCTGTTACCATCCCTACCTCACCCTGCGGTTACCATCCCTACCACACCCTGCTTTTACCATCCCTACCACCCTGCTGTTACCAGCCCTACCACACCCTGCTGTTACCATCCCTACCTCACCCTGCTGTTACCATACCTACCACACCCTGTTGTTACACTCCCTACCACACCCTGCTGTTCCCATCCCTACCTCACCCTGCTGTTACCATCCCTATCTCACCCTGCTGTCACAATCCCTACCTTACCTTGCTGTTACCAGCCCAACCACACCCTGCTGTTACCAGCCCTACCACACCCTGCTGTTACTATCCCTACCATACCCTGCTTTTACCATCCCTTCCTCACCTTGCTGTTACCAACCCTACCACACCCGCTGTTACTGGCCCTACCACACCCTGCTGTTACCTTCCCTACCATACCCTTCTGTTACCAAACCTACCACACCCTGCTGTTTCCATCCCTACCTCACCCTGCTGTTACCATCCCTACCTCACTTTGCTGTTACCATCCCTTTCTCACCCTGCTGTTACCATCCCTACCACACCCTGCTGTTACCATCCCTACCTCACCTTGCTGTTACTATCCCTACCTCACCTTGCTGTTACCATCCCTTCCTCACCCTGCTGTTACCATCGCTACCACACCCTGCTGTTACCATCCCTACCTCACCCTGCTGTTACCATCCCTACCTCACCTTGCTGTTACCATCCCTACCTCACCCTGCTGTTACCATCCCTACGTAACCTTCCTGTTACCAGCCCAACCACACCCTGCTGTTGCCATCCCTATGACACCCTGCTGTTACCCTCCCTACATCACCCTGCTGTTACCATCACGACCACACCCTGCTGTTACCAGCCTAACCACACCCTGCGGTTTCCATCCCTACCACACCCTGCTGTTACCATCTCTTCCTCACCCTGCTGTTACCATCCCTTCCTCACCCTGCTGTTACCATCCCTACTACACCCTGCTGTTACCAGCCCTACCTCACCTTGCTGTTACCAGCCCTACCTCACCTTGCTGTTACCATCCCTTCCTCACCCTGCTGTTGCCATCCCTACCACACCCTGCGGTTACCACCCCTACCACACCCTGCGGTTACCACCCCTACCACACCCTGCTGTTGCCATCCCTACGACACCCTGCTGTTACCATCCCTACATCACCCTGCTGTTACCATCACTACCACACCCTGCTGTTACCAGCCTAACCACACCCTGCGGTTTCCATCCCTTCCTCACCCTGCTGTTACCATCCCTACCTCACCCTGCTGTTGCCATCCTTACCACACCCTGCGGTTACCACCCCTCCCTCACCTTGCTGTTACCATCCCTTCCCCACCCTGCTGTTACCATCCCTTCCTCACCTTGCTGTTACCAACCCTACCACACCTTTCTGTTACTGGCCCTACCACACCCTGCTGTTACCTTCCCTACCATACCCTTCTGTTACCAAACCTACCACACCCTGCTGTTTCCATCCCTACCTCACCCTGCTGTTACCATCCCTACCTCACTTTGCTGTTACCATCCCTTTCTCACCCTGCTGTTACCATCCCTACCACACCCTGCTGTTACCATCCCTACCTCACCTTGCTGTTACTATCCCTACCTCACCTTGCTGTTACCATCCCTTCCTCACCCTGCTGTTACCATCGCTACCACACCCTGCTGTTACCATCCCTACCTCACCCTGCTGTTACCATCCCTACCTCACCTTGCTGTTACCATCCCTACCTCACCCTGCTGTTACCATCCCTACGTAACCTTCCTGTTACCAGCCCAACCACACCCTGCTGTTGCCATCCCTATGACACCCTGCTGTTACCCTCCCTACATCACCCTGCTGTTACCATCACGACCACACCCTGCTGTTACCAGCCTAACCACACCCTGCGGTTTCCATCCCTACCACACCCTGCTGTTACCATCTCTTCCTCACCCTGCTGTTACCATCCCTTCCTCACCCTGCTGTTACCATCCCTACTACACCCTGCTGTTACCAGCCCTACCTCACCTTGCTGTTACCAGCCCTACCTCACCTTGCTGTTACCATCCCTTCCTCACCCTGCTGTTGCCATCCCTACCACACCCTGCGGTTACCACCCCTACCACACCCTGCGGTTACCACCCCTACCACACCCTGCTGTTGCCATCCCTACGACACCCTGCTGTTACCATCCCTACATCACCCTGCTGTTACCATCACTACCACACCCTGCTGTTACCAGCCTAACCACACCCTGCGGTTTCCATCCCTTCCTCACCCTGCTGTTACCATCCCTACCTCACCCTGCTGTTGCCATCCCTACCACACCCTGCGGTTACCACCCCTCCCTCACCTTGCTGTTACCATCCCTTCCCCACCCTGCTGTTACCATCCCTTCCTCACCTTGCTGTTACCAACCCTACCACACCTTTCTGTTACCATCCCTTCCACACCCTGTTGTTGCCATCCCTACCACACCCTGCGGTTACCACCCCTACCACACCCTGCTGTTACCATCCCTACCTCACCCTGCTGTTACCATCCCTACCTCACCTTGCTGTTACCATCCCTTCCTCACCCTGCTTTTTCCGGCCCTACCTCACCTTGCTGTTACCATCCCTGCCTCACCTTGCTGTTACCATCCCTTCCTCACCTTGCGGTTACCATCCCTACCTCACCCTGCTGTTACCAGCCCTACCTCACCTTTCTGTTACCATCCCTTCCTCACCCTGCTGTTACCATCCCTACCATACCCTGCTATTACCGGCCCTACCTCACCTTGCTGTTACCATTCCTGCCTCACCTTGCTGTTACCATCCCTTCCTCATCCTGCTGTTTCCATCCCTACCTCACCCTGCTGTTACCAGCCCTACCTCACCTTGCTGTTACCATCCCTTCCCCACCCTGCTGTTACCATCCCTTCCTCACCTTGCTGTTACCAACCCTACCACACCTTGCTGTTACCATCCCTTCCTCACCCTGCTGTTACCATCCCTACCTCACCCTGCTGTTGCCATCCCTACCACACCCTGCGGTTACCACCCCGTCATCACCCTGCTGTTACCAACACTACCACACCCTGCTGTTACCAGCCCAACCACACCCTGCTGTTACCATCCCTACCTCATCCTGCTGTTGCCATCCCTTCCTCACCCTGCTGTTACCATCCCTACTTCAACTTGCTGTCACCATCCCTACCTCACCCTGCTGTTACGTCCCTACCTCACCTTGCTGTTATCAGCCCTACCACACCCTGCTGTTACCAGCCCTACCTCACCTTGCTGTTACCATCCCTACCTCACCTTGCTGTTACCATCCCTTCCTCACCCTGCTGTTACCATCCCTACCTCACCCTGCTGTTACCATCCCTACCTCACCCTGCTGTTTCCAGCCCTACCTCACCTTGCTGTTACCATCCCTTCCTCATCCTGTTGTTTCCATCCCTACCACACCCTGCTGTTACCTTCCCTACCACACCCTTCTGTTTCCATCCCTACCACACCCTGCTGTTACCAGCCCTACCTCACCTTGCTGTTACCATCCCGTCCTCATCCTGCTGTTACCATCCCTACCTCACCCTGCGGTTACCATCCTACCACACCCTGCTGTTACCATCCCTACCACACCCTGCTGTTACCAGCCCTACCACACCCTGCTGTTACCATCCCTACCTCACCCTGCTGTTACCATACCTACCACACCCTGTTGTTACCATCCCTACCACACCCTGCTGTTCCTATCCCTACCTCACCTTGCTGTTACCATCCCGTCCTCATCCTGCTGTTACCATCCCTACCTCACCCTGCGGTTACCATCCTACCACACCCTGCTGTTACCATCCCTACCACACCCTGCTGTTACCAGCCCTACCACACCCTGCTGTTACCATCCCTACCTCACCCTGCTGTTACCATACCTACCACACCCTGTTGTTACCATCCCTACCACACCCTGCTGTTCCTATCCCTACCTCACCCTGCTGTTACCATCCCTACCTCACCCTGCTGTCACAATCCCTACCTTACCTTGCTGTTACCAGCCCAACCACACCCTGCTGTTACCAGCCCTACCACACCCTGCTGTTACTGGCCCTATCACACCCTGCTGTTACATTCCCTACCACACCCTTCTGTTACCATCCCTACCACACCCTGCTGTTTCCATCCCTACCTCACCTTGCTGTTACTATCCCTACCTCACCTTGCTGTTACCATCCCTTCCTCACCCTGCTGTTAACAGCCCTACCTCACCCTGCTGTTACCATCCCTACCTCACCTTGCTGTTACCATCCCTTTCTCACCCTGCTGTTACCATCCTTACCACACCCTGCTGTTACCATCCCTACCTCACCTTGCTGTTACTATCCCTACCTCACCTTGTTGTTACTATCCCTACCTCACCTTGCTGTTACCATCCCTTCCTCACCCTGCTGTTACCATTCCTACCTCACCCTGCTGTTACCATACCTACCACACCCTGTTGTTACCATCCCTACCACACCCTGCTGTTCCCATCCCTACCTCACCCTGCTGTTACCATCCCTACCTCACCTTGCTGTCACCATCCCTACCTCACCCTGTTCTTACCATCCCTACCTCACCATGCTGTTACCATCCATACCTCACCCTGCTGTTACCATCCCTACCTCACCTTGCTGTTACCATCCCTTCCTCACCCTGCTGTTACCGTCCCTACCTCACCTTGCTGTTACTATCCCTACCTCACCTTGCTGTTACCATCCCTTCCTCACCCTGCTGTTACCAGCCCTACCTCACCTTGCTGTTACCATCCCTACCTCACCTTGCTGTTACCATCCCTTTCTCACCCTGCTGTTACCATCCCTACCACACCCTGCTGTTACCATCCCTACCTCACCTTGCTGTTACTATCCCTACCTCACCTTGTTATTACTATCCCTACCTCACCTTGCTGTTACCATCCCTTCCTCACCCTGCTGTTACCATTCCTACCTCACCCTGCTGTTACCATACCTACCACACCCTGTTGTTACCATCCCTACCACACCCTGCTGTTCCCATCCCTACCTCACCATGCTGTTACCATCCATACCTCACCCTGCTGTCACCATCCCTACCTCACCCTGTTCTTACCATCCCTACCTCACCATGCTGTTACCATCCCTACCTCACCCTGCTGTTACCATCCCTACCTCACCTTGCTGTTACTATCCCTACCTCACCTTGCTGTTACCATCCCTTCCTCACCATGCTGTTACCATCCATACCTCACCCTGCTGTCACAATCCCTACCTTTTTTTTATTTTTTTTATTTGACCTTTATTTAACCAGGTAGGCTAGTTGAGAACAAGTTCTCATTTGCAACTGCGACCTGGCCAAGATAAGGCATAGCAGTGTGAACAGACAACACAGAGTTACACATGGAGTAAACAATTAACAAGTCAATAACACAGTAGAAAAAAGGGGAGTCTATATATACATTGTGTGCAGAAGGCATGAGAAGGTAGGCAAATAATTACAATTATGCAGATTAACACTGGAGTGATAAATGATCAGATGGTTATGTACAGGTAGAGATATTGGTGTGCAAAAGAGCAGAAAAATAAATAAATAAAAACAGTATGGGGATGAGGTAGGTGAAAATGGGTGGGCTATTTACCAATAGACTATGTACAGCTGCTGCGATCGGTTAGCTGCTCAGATAGCAGATGTTTGAAGTTGGTGAGGGAGATAAAAGTCTCCAACTTCAGCGATTTTTGCAATTTGTTCCAGTCACAGGCAGCAGAGAACTGGAACGAAAGGCGGCCAAATGAGGTGTTGGCTTTAGGGATGATCAGTGAGATACACCTGCTGGAGCGCGTGCTACGGATGGGTGTTGCCATCGTAACCAGTGAACTGAGATAAGGCGGAGCTTTACCTAGCATGGATTTGTAGATGACCTGGAGCCAGTGGGTCTGGCGACGAATATGTAGTGAGGGCCAGTCGACTAGAGCATACAAGTCGCAGTGGTGGGTGGTATAAGGTGCTTTAGTGACAAAACGGATGGCACTGTGATAAACTGCATCCAGTTTGCTGAGTAGAGTGTTGGAAGCAATTTTGTAGATGACATCGCCGAAGTCGAGGATCGGTAGGATAGTCAGTTTTACTAGGGTAAGTTTGGCGGCGTGAGTGAAGGAGGCTTTGTTGCGGAATAGAAAGCCGACTCTTGATTTGATTTTCGATTGGAGATGTTTGATATGGGTCTGGAAGGAGAGTTTAGAGTCTAGCCAGACACCTAGGTACTTATAGATGTCCACATATTCAAGGTCGGAACCATCCAGGGTGGTGATGCTGGTCAGGCGTGCGGGTGCAGGCAGCGAACGGTTGAAAAGCATGCATTTGGTTTTACTAGCGTTTAAGAGCAGTTGGAGGCCACGGAAGGAGTGCTGTATGGCATTGAAGCTCGTTTGGAGGTTAGATAGCACAGTGTCCAAGGACGGGCCGGAAGTATATAGAATGGTGTCGTCTGCGTAGAGGTGGATCAGGGAATCGCCCGCAGCATGAGAAACATCATTGATATATACAGAGAAAAGAGTCGGCCCGAGAATTGAACCCTGTGGCACCCCCATAGAGACTGCCAGAGGACCGGACAGCATGCCCTCCGATTTGACACACTGAACTCTGTCTGCAAAGTAATTGGTGAACCAGGCAAGGCAGTCATCCGAAAAACCGAGGCTACTGAGTCTGCCGATAAGAATACGGTGATTGACAGAGTCGAAAGCCTTGGCAAGGTCTATGAAGACGGCTGCACAGTACTGTCTTTTATCGATGGCGGTTATGATATCGTTTAGTACCTTGAGCGTGGCTGAGGTACACCCGTGACCGGCTCGGAAACCAGATTGCACAGCGGAGAAGGTACGGTGGGATTCAAGATGGTCAGTGACCTGTTTGTTGACTTGGCTTTCGAAGACCTTAGATAGGCAGGGCAGGATGGATATAGGTCTGTAACAGTTTGGGTCCAGGGTGTCGCCCCCTCTGAAGAGGGGGATGACTGCGGCAGCTTTCCAATCCTTGGGGATCTCAGACGATATGAAAGAGAGGTTGAACAGGCTGGTAATAGGGGTTGCGACAATGGCGGCGGATAGTTTCAGGAATAGAGGGTCCAGATTGTCAAGCCCAGCTGATTTGTACGGGTCCAGGTTTTGCAGCTCTTTCAGAACATCTGCTATCTGGATTTGGGTAAAGGAGAACCTGGAGAGGCTTGGGCGAGTAGCTGCGGGGGGGGGGAGCTGTTGGCCGAGGTTGGAGTAGCCAGGCGGAAGGCATGGCCAGCCGTTGAGAAATGCTTGTTGAAGTTTTCGATAATCATGGATTTATCGGTGGTGACCGTGTTACCTAGCCTCAGTGCAGTGGGCAGCTGGGAGGAGGTGCTCTTGTTCTCCATGGACTTCACAGTGTCCCAGAACTTTTTGGAGTTGGAGCTACAGGATGCAAACTTCTGCCTGAAGAAGTTGGCTTTAGCTTTCCTGACTGACTGTGTGTATTGGTTCCTGACTTCCCTGAACAGTTGCATATCGCGGGGACTATTCGATGTTAGTGCAGTCCGCCACAGGATGTTTTTGTGCTGGTCGAGGGCAGTCAGGTCTGGAGTGAACCAGGGGCTATATCTGTTCTTAGTTCTGCATTTTTTGAACGGAGCATGCTTATCTAAAATGGTGAGGAAGTTACTTTTAAAGAAAGACCAGGCATCCTCAACTGACGGGATGAGGTCAATGTCCTTCCAGGATACCCGGGCCAGGTCGATTAGAAAGGCCTGCTCACAGAAGTGTTTTAGGGAGCGTTTGACAGTGATGATGGGTGGTCGTTTGACTGCGGCTCCGTAGCGGATACAGGCAATGAGGCAGTGATCGCTGAGATCCTGGTTGTAGACAGCGGAGGTGTATTTGGAGGGCCAGTTGGTCAGGATGACGTCAATGAGGGTGCCCTTGTTTACAGAGTTAGGGTTGTACCTGGTGGGTTCCTTGATGATTTGAGTGAGATTGAGGGCATCTAGCTTAGATTGTAGGACTGCCGGGGTGTTAAGCATATCCCAGTTTAGGTCACCTAACAGAACAAACTCTGAAGCTAGATGGGGGGCGATCAATTCACAAATGGTGTCCAGGGCACAGCTGGGAGCTGAGGGGGGTCGGTAGCAGGCGGCAACAGTGAGAGACTTATTTCTGGAGAGAGTCATTTTCAAAATTAGTAGTTCGAACTGTTTGGGTATGGACCTGGAAAGTATGACATTACTTTGCAGGCTATCTCTGCAGTAGACTGCAACTCCTCCCCCTTTGGCAGTTCTATTTTGACGGAAGATGTTATAGTTGGGTATGGAAATCTCAGAATTTTTGGTGGCCTTCCTGAGCCAGGATTCAGACACGGCAAGGACATCAGGGTTAGCAGAGTGTGCTAGAGGAGTGAGTAAGACACACTTAGGGAGGAGGCTTCTGATGTTGACATGCATGAAACCAAGGCTTTTTCGATCACAGAAGTCAACAAATGAGGGTGCCTGGGGACATGCAGGGCCTGGGTTTACCTCCACATCACCACTGTTACCTTACCTTGCTGTTACCAGCCCAACCACACCCTGCTGTTACCAGCCCTACCACACCCTGCTGTTACCATCCCTACCACACCCTTCTGTTTCCATCCCTACCACACCCTGCTGTTACCAGCCCTACCTCACCCTGCTTTTACCATCCCTTCCTCACCTTGCTGTTACCAACCCTACCACACCCTGCTGTTACTGGCCCTACCACACCCTGCTGTTACCTTCCCTACCACACCCTTCTGTTTCCATCCCTACCACACCCTGCTGTTACCAGCCCTACCTCACCTTGCTGTTACCATCCCGTCCTCACCCTGCTGTTACCATCCCTACCTCACCCTGCGGTTACCATCCCTACCACACCCTGCTTTTACCATCCCTACCACCCTGCTGTTACCAGCCCTACCACACCCTGCTGTTACCATCCCTACCTCACCCTGCTGTTACCATACCTACCACACCCTGTTGTTACCCTCCCTACCACACCCTGCTGTTCCCATCCCTACCTCACCCTGCTGTTACCATCCCTATCTCACCCTGCTGTCACAATCCCTACCTTACCTTGCTGTTACCAGCCCAACCACACCCTGCTGTTACCAGCCCTACCACACCCTGCTGTTACTATCCCTACCACACCCTGCTTTTACCATCCCTTCCTCACCTTGCTGTTACCAACCCTACCACACCCGCTGTTACTGGCCCTACCACACCCTGCTGTTACCTTCCCTACCACACCCTTCTGTTACCAAACCTACCACACCCTGCTGTTTCCATCCCTACCTCACCCTGCTGTTACCATCCCTACCTCACTTTGCTGTTACCATCCCTTTCTCACCCTGCTGTTACCATCCCTACCACACCCTGCTGTTACCATCCCTACCTCACCTTGCTGTTACTATCCCTACCTCACCTTGCTGTTACCATCCCTTCCTCACCCTGCTGTTACCAGCCCTACCTCACCCTGCTGTTACCATCCCTACCTCACCTTGCTGTTACCATCCCTTCCTCACCCTGCTGTTACCAGCCCTACCTCACCCTGCTGTTACCATCCCTACCTCACCCTGCTGTTACCATCCCTACCTCACCCTGCTGTTACCATCCCTACCACACCCTGCTGTTACCATCCCTACCTCACCTTGCTGTTACTATCCCTACCTCACCTTGCTGTTACCATCCCTTCCTCACCCTGCTGTTACCAGCCCTACCTCACCCTGCTGTTACCATCCCTACCTCACCCTGCTGTTACCATCCCTTCCTCACCCTGCTGTTACCATCCCTTCCTCACCCTGCTGTTACCATCCCTACCACACCCTGTTGTTACCATCCCTACCACACCCTGCTGTTACCATCCCTTCCTCAACTTGCTGTCACCAACCCTATCACACCTTGCTGTTACCATCCCTTCCTCACCCTGCTGTTACCATCCCTAACTTACCCTGCTGTTACCACCCCTACACCACCCCTACACCACACCCTGCTGTTACCAGCCCTACCTCACCTTGCTGTTACCATCCCTTCCTCACCCTGCTGTTACCATCCCTTCCTCACCCTGCTGTTGCCATCCCTTCCTCACCCTGCTGTTACCAGCCCTACCTCACCCTGCTGTTACCATCCCTACCTCACCCTGCTGTTACCAGCCCTACCTCACCTTGCTGTTACCATCCCTTCCTCACCCTGCTGTTACCATCCCTACCACACCCTGCTGTTACCAGCCCTACCTCACCTTGCTGTTACCATCCCTTCCTCACCCTGCTGTTACCATCCCTACCTCACCCTGCTGTTACCATCCCTACCTCACCTTGCTGTCACCATCCCTACCTCACCCTGTTCTTACCATCCCTACCTCACCATGCTGTTACCATCCCTACCTCACCCTGCTGTCACAATCCCTACCTTACCTTGCTGTTACCAGCCCAACCACACCCTGCTGTTACCAGCCCTACCACACCCTGCTGTTACCATCCCTACCACACCCTGCTTTTACCATCCCTTCCTCACCTTGCTGTTACCAACCCTACCACACCCTGCTGTTACTGGCCCTACCACACCCTGCTGTTACCTTCCCTACCACACCCTTCCGTTTCCTTCCCTACCACACCCTGCTGTTACCAGCCCTACCTCACCTTGCTGTTACCATCCCGTCCTCACCCTGCTGTTACCATCCCTACCTCACCCTGCGGTTACCATCCCTACCACACCCTGCTTTTACCATCCCTACCACCCTGCTGTTACCAGCCCTACCACACCCTGCTGTTACCATCCCTACCTCACCCTGCTGTTACCATACCTACCACACCCTGTTGTTACCCTCCCTACCACACCCTGCTGTTCCCATCCCTACCTCACCCTGCTGTTACCATCCCTATCTCACCCTGCTGTCACAATCCCTACCTTACCTTGCTGTTACCAGCCCAACCACACCCTGCTGTTACCAGCCCTACCACACCCTGCTGTTACTATCCCTACCACACCCTGCTTTTACCATCCCTTCCTCACCTTGCTGTTACCAACCCTACCACACCCGCTGTTACTGGCCCTACCACACCCTGCTGTTACCTTCCCTACCACACCCTTCTGTTACCAAACCTACCACACCCTGCTGTTTCCATCCCTACCTCACCCTGTTGTTACCATCCCTACCTCACTTTGCTGTTACCATCCCTTTCTCACCCTGCTGTTACCATCCCTACCACACCCTGCTGTTACCATCCCTACCTCACCTTGCTGTTACTATCCCTACCTCACCTTGCTGTTACCATCCCTTCCTCACCCTGCTGTTACCAGCCCTACCTCACCCTGCTGTTACCATCCCTACCTCACCTTGCTGTTACCATCCCTTCCTCACCCTGCTGTTACCAGCCCTACCTCACCCTGCTGTTACCATCCCTACCTCACCCTGCTGTTACCATCCCTACCTCACCCTGCTGTTACCATCCCTACCACACCCTGCTGTTACCATCCCTACCTCACCTTGCTGTTACTATCCCTACCTCACCTTGCTGTTACCATCCCTTCCTCACCCTGCTGTTACCAGCCCTACCTCACCCTGCTGTTACCATCCCTACCTCACCCTGCTGTTACCATCCCTTCCTCACCCTGCTGTTACCATCCCTTCCTCACCCTGCTGTTACCATCCCTACCACACCCTGTTGTTACCATCCCTACCACACCCTGCTGTTACCATCCCTTCCTCAACTTGCTGTCACCAACCCTATCACACCTTGCTGTTACCATCCCTTCCTCACCCTGCTGTTACCATCCCTAACTTACCCTGCTGTTACCACCCCTACACCACCCCTACACCACACCCTGCTGTTACCAGCCCTACCTCACCTTGCTGTTACCATCCCTTCCTCACCCTGCTGTTACCATCCCTACCTCACCCTGCTGTTACCATCCCTACCTCACCCTGCTGTTACCATCCCTACCACACCCTGCTGTTACCATCCCTACCTCACCTTGCTGTTACTATCCCTACCTCACCTTGCTGTTACCATCCCTTCCTCACCCTGCTGTTACCAGCCCTACCTCACCCTGCTGTTACCATCCCTACCTCACCCTGCTGTTACCATCCCTTCCTCACCCTGCTGTTACCATCCCTTCCTCACCCTGCTGTTACCATCCCTACCACACCCTGTTGTTACCATCCCTACCACACCCTGCTGTTACCATCCCTTCCTCAACTTGCTGTCACCAACCCTATCACACCTTGCTGTTACCATCCCTTCCTCACCCTGCTGTTACCATCCCTAACTTACCCTGCTGTTACCACCCCTACACCACCCCTACACCACACCCTGCTGTTACCAGCCCTACCTCACCTTGCTGTTACCATCCCTTCCTCACCCTGCTGTTACCATCCCTTCCTCACCCTGCTGTTGCCATCCCTTCCTCACCCTGCTGTTACCAGCCCTACCTCACCCTGCTGTTACCATCCCTACCTCACCCTGCTGTTACCAGCCCTACCTCACCTTGCTGTTACCATCCCTTCCTCACCCTGCTGTTACCATCCCTACCACACCCTGCTGTTACCAGCCCTACCTCACCTTGCTGTTACCATCCCTTCCTCACCCTGCTGTTACCATCCCTACCTCACCCTGCTGTTACCATCCCTACCTCACCTTGCTGTCACCATCCCTACCTCACCCTGTTCTTACCATCCCTACCTCACCATGCTGTTACCATCCCTACCTCACCCTGCTGTCACAATCCCTACCTTACCTTGCTGTTACCAGCCCAACCACACCCTGCTGTTACCAGCCCTACCACACCCTGCTGTTACCATCCCTACCACACCCTGCTTTTACCATCCCTTCCTCACCTTGCTATTACCAACCCTACCACACCCTGCTGTTACTGGCCCTACCACACCCTGCTGTTACCTTCCCTACCACACCCTTCCGTTTCCTTCCCTACCACACCCTGCTGTTACCAGCCCTACCTCACCTTGCTGTTACCATCCCGTCCTCACCCTGCTGTTACCATCCCTACCTCACCCTGCGGTTACCATCCCTACCACACCCTGCTTTTACCATCCCTACCACACCCTGCTGTTACCATCCCTACCTCACCCTGCTGTTACCATACCTACCACACCCTGTTGTTACCCTCCCTACCACACCCTGCTGTTACCAGCCCAACCACACCCTGCTGTTACCAGCCCTACCACACCCTGCTGTTACTATCCCTACCACACCCTGCTTTTACCATCCCTTCCTCACCTTGCTGTTACCAACCCTACCACACCCACTGTTACTGGCCCTACCACACCCTGCTGTTACCTTCCCTACCACACCCTTCTGTTACCATCCCTACCACACCCTGCTGTTTACATCCCTACCTCACCCTGCTGTTACCATCCCTACCTCACTTTGCTGTTACCATCCCTTTCTCACCCTGCTGTTACCATCCCTACCACACCCTTCTGTTACCATCCCTACCACACCCTGCTGTTACCATCCCTACCACACCCTGCTGTTTCCATCCCTACCTCACCCTGCTGTTACCATCCCTACCTCACTTTGCTGTTACCATCCCTTTCTCACCCTGCTGTTACCATCCCTACCACACCCTTCTGTTACCATCCCTACCACACCCTGCTGTTACCATCCCTACCACACCCTGCTGTTACCATCCCTACCTCACCTTGCTGTTACTATCCCTACCTCACCTTGCTGTTACCATCCCTTCCTCACCCTGCTGTTACCATCCCTTCCTCACCCTGCTGTTGCCATCCCTTCCTCACCCTGCTGTTACCATCCCTACCACACCCTGCTGTTACCATCCCTACCTCACCTTGCTGTTACTATCCCTACCTCACCTTGCTGTTACCATCCCTTCCTCACCCTGCTGTTACCAGCCCTACCTCACCCTGCTGTTACCATCCCTACCTCACCCTGCTGTTACCATCCCTACCTCACCCTGCTGTTACCATCCCTTCCTCACCCTGCTGTTACCATCCCTACCACACCCTGTTGTTACCATCCCTACCACACCCTGCTGTTACCATCCCTTCCTCAACTTGCTGTCACCAACCCTATCACACCTTGCTGTTAGCATCCCTTCCTCACCCTGCTGTTACCATCCCTAACTTACCCTGCTGTTACCACCCCTACACCACCCCTACACCACACCCTGCTGTTACCAGCCCTACCTCACCTTGCTGTTACCATCCCTTCCTCACCCTGCTGTTACCATCCCTTCCTCACCCTGCTGTTGCCATCCCTTCCTCACCCTGCTGTTACCAGCCCTACCTCACCCTGCTGTTACCATCCCTACCTCACCCTGCTGTTACCAGCCCTACCTCACCTTGCTGTTACCATCCCTTCCTCACCCTGCTGTTACCATCCCTACCACACCCTGCTGTTACCAGCCCTACCTCACCTTGCTGTTACCATCCCTTCCTCACCCTGCTGTTACCATCCCTACCTCACCCTGCTGTTACCATCCCTACCTCACCTTGCTGTCACCATCCCTACCTCACCCTGTTCTTACCATCCCTACCTCACCATGCTGTTACCATCCCTACCTCACCCTGCTGTCACAATCCCTACCTTACCTTGCTGTTACCAGCCCAACCACACCCTGCTGTTACCAGCCCTACCACACCCTGCTGTTACCATCCCTACCACACCCTGCTTTTACCATCCCTTCCTCACCTTGCTGTTACCAACCCTACCACACCCTGCTGTTACTGGCCCTACCACACCCTGCTGTTACCTTCCCTACCACACCCTTCTGTTTCCATCCCTACCACACCCTGCTGTTACCAGCCCTACCTCACCTTGCTGTTACCATCCCGTCCTCACCCTGCTGTTACCATCCCTACCTTACCTTGCTGTTACCAGCCCTACCACACCCTGCTGTTACCATCCCTACCTCACCCTGCTGTTACCATACCTACCACACCCTGTTGTTACCCTCCCTACCACACCCTGCTGTTCCCATCCCTACCTCACCCTGCTGTTACCATCCCTACCTCACCCTGCTGTCACAATCCCTACCTTACCTTGCTGTTACCAGCCCAACCACACCCTGCTGTTACCAGCCCTACCACACCCTGCTGTTACTATCCCTACCACACCCTGCTTTTACCATCCCTTCCTCACCTTGCTGTTACCAACCCTACCACACCCGCTGTTACTGGCCCTACCACACCCTGCTGTTACCTTCCCTACCACACCCTTCTGTTACCATCCCTACCACACCCTGCTGTTTCCATCCCTACCTCACCCTGCTGTTACCATCCCTACCTCACTTTGCTGTTACCATCCCTTTCTCACCCTGCTGTTACCATCCCTACCACACCCTGCTGTTACCATCCCTACCTCACCTTGCTGTTACTATCCCTACCTCACCTTGCTGTTATCATCCCTTCCTCACCCTGCTGTTACCAGCCCTACCTCACCCTGCTGTTACCATCCCTACCTCACCTTGCTGTTACCATCCCTTCCTCACCCTGCTGTTACCAGCCTTACCTCACCCTGCTGTTACCATCCCTACCTCACCCTGCTGTTACCATCCCTACCTCACCCTGCTGTTACCATCCCTACCTCACCCTGCTGTTACCATCCCTACCTCACCTTGCTGTTACCATCCCTTCCTCACCCTGCTGTTACCAGCCCTACCTCACCCTGCTGTTACCATCCCTACCTCACCCTGCTGTTACCATCCCTACCTCACCCTGCTGTTACCATCCCTTCCTCACCCTGCTGTTACCATTCCTACCACACCCTGTTGTTACCATCCCTACCACACCCTGCTGTTACCATCCCTTCCTCAACTTCCTTTTACCAACCCTATCACACCTTGCTGTTACCATCCCTTCCTCACCCTGCTGTTACCATCCCTTCCTCACCCTGCTGTTACCACCCCTACACCACACCCTGCTGTTACCAGCCCTACCTCACCTTGCTGTTACCATCCCTTCCTCACCCTGCTGTTACCATCCCTTCCTCACCCTGCTGTTACCTTCCCTTCCTCACCCTGCTGTTACCAGCGCTACCTCACCCTTCTGTTACCATCCCTACCTCACCCTGCTGTTACCAGCCCTACCTCACCTTGCTGTTACCATCCCTTCCTCACCCTGCTGTTACCATCCCTATCACACCCTGCTTTTACCAGCCCTACCTCACCTTGCTGTTACCATCCCTTCCTCACCCTGCTGTTACCATCCCTACCTCACCCTGCTGTTACCATCCCTACCACACCCTGTTGTTACCATCCCTACCACACCCTGTTGTTACCATCCCTACCACACCCTGCTGTTACCATCCCTTCCTCACCTTGCTGTTACCATCCCTACCACACCTTGCTGTTACCATCCCTTCCTCACCCTGCTGTTACCATCCCTAACTCACCCTGCTGTTACCACCCCTACATCACCCTGCTGTTACCAACACTACCACACCCTGCTGTTACCAGCCCGACCACACCCTGCTGTTACCATCCCTACCTCACCCTGCTGTTCCCATCCCTACCTCACCCTGCTGTTACCATCCCTACCTGACCTTTCTGTTACCATCCCTACCTCACCCTGCTGTTACCATCCCTACCTCACCTAGTTGTTCCCAGCCCTACCACACCCTGTTGTTACCAGCCCTACCACAACATGCTGTTACCATCCTTACCACACCCTGCTGTTTCCATCCCTACCTCACCCTGCTGTTCCCATCCCTACCTCACCTTGCTGTTACCATCCCTTTCTCACCCTGCTGTTACCATCCCTACCACACCCTGCTGTTACCAGCCCTACCTCACCTTGCTGTTACCATCCCTTCCTCACCCTGCTTTTACCAGCCCTACCTCTCCCTGCTGTTACCATCCCTACCTCACCCTGCTGTTACCAGCCCTACCTCACCTTGCTGTTACCATCCCTTCCTCACCTTGCTGTTACCATCCCTTTCTCACCCTGCTGTTACCATCCCTACCACACCCTGCTGTTACCAGCCCTACCTCACCTTGCTGTTACCATCCCTTCCTCACCCTGCTGTTACCAACCCTACCTCTCCCTGCTGTTACCATCCCTACCTCACCCTGCTGTTACCAGCCCTACCTCACCTTGCTGTTACCATCCCTTCCTCACCATGCTGTTACCATCTCTTCCTCACCCTGCTGTTACCATCCCTACCTTACCTTGCTGTTACCAGCCCAACCACACCCTGCTGTTACCAGCCCTACCACACCCTGCTGTTACCATTCCTACCACACCCTTCTTTTACCATCCCTTCCTCACCTTGCTGTTACCAACCCTACCACACCTTGCTGTTACCATCCCTTCCTCACCCTGCAGTTACCATCCCTTCCTCACCCTGCTGTTACCATCCCTTCCTCACCCTGCTGTTACCATCCCTACCTCACCCTGCTGTTACCATCCCTACCTCACCCTGCTGTTACCATCCCTACCTCACCCTGCTGTTTCCAGCCCTACCTCACCTTGCTGTTACCATCCCTTCCTCACCCTGTTGTTACCATCCCTACCACACCCTGCTGTTACTATCACTACCTCACCTTGCTGTTACCATCCCTACCACACCCTGTTGTTACCATCCCTACCACACCCTGCTGTTACCATCCCTTCCTCACCTTGCTGTTACCAACCCTACCACACCTTGCTGTTACCATCCCTTCCTCACCCTGCTGTTACCATCCCTAACTCACCCTGCTGTTACCACCCCTACACCACCCCTACACCTCACCCTGCTGTTACCATCCCTACCTCACCCTGCTGTTTCCAGCCCTACCTCACCTTGCTGTTACCATCCCTTCCTCACCCTGTTGTTACCATCCCTACCACACCCTGTTGTTACCATCCCTACCACACCCTGCTGTTACCATTGCCATTTTGGACCTGTCTGTCTGTCTGTCTGTCTGTCTGTCTGTCTGTCTGTCTGTCTGTCTGTCTGTCTGTCTCACACACGCAGTGCACACACCTACACACAACACACACACACTCTCTGTTGGCCCTGTCCAGTCCTGTGGCGATGACAGGAGTGTGGGGTCAGAGTGAGCGAGCCCCTTCCTCCGCCTAGGTGTCCTTTGGGTTAATTAACCCTCCCCTCCCAGACTCCAGCAGCCCCATCCTGCTCCAGCAACTCCAGGTGTAATTAAGTTGTGCGAGCCCAAATGTTCTCCTCTGTAACTGGGCTGGTTTCTGAACCTGCCTGCTGGCATCACGCGGGCCCCTCCCTGGTTAGATGACTGTTAGGGCCAGGCGGACAGCAAATGATTGCTAATAAAACATTTGATTGAGAGGAGAACAGAGTGAGAACCATAAACAGGCTGGATTCTGCCCTTTCATTTGGCCATCTCCAGAGAATTGGTTTTGCTGTGCCGCAGAGCGACTCACACACAAGCAGTTGTCTGCCCTAGGACTGGAATTTAATTTAGTGCGTGTGTGTTTGTGTGTGCGTGTGCACGTGAGTGTGTGTGTACGAGTGTATGAGCACATGTGCAGGTGTAATGTGGTGTGTGTATTTTATACTTTCCTATTTTATAGAAATGAGCCAGGGTTTTTCTAGATGTGAAATACCCTATCCCTATAGGTGCAGCAGTGCTGCTACAGATAAGGAGAGAGAACAATAATTTCATACTGCAGTGGGGAAATTACCATAGAGTTACCAAGATGGCCACTGCAGAGCTGTGAATGCACTGCTGAGCCCTCTGCAATCTCCCCTCATTCTGCTCTTTGTGTGGCAGGTCTGTAGTGATGAGGATGTGGCTATTCTACTGTAATTTACCAGCATGTTGTGGGCACTTTGTGTTAGATATATTGTATGGTGGTTGTTGACAGTGTCTTGGTAGTGCATATACTGTATGGCTGGTATCGCTGTCTGGTTGCTGTTGCTGAGTGAAACTGAGAGGTTGTTATGCTTACTGGTATGTATTTCTACTACAGTATTCTGTGTGCATCCATGGGACTGATGGGTCTTGTTGGTGTGTGTTGCCAGTGTGTTGGACAAATGTGCATTCCTGGTGTGTGTTTAAGGTGCTCTATGATTGCTGGGGTGGGTATATAGCTTGATACAGTATAAGACCACTATGTTTAATGCAGGTGTATGTTGGTTCTGTGCAGGGTGTATAAAATGCATAATGGGTGTGTTGGGGTAGTTGAGTGTCTTTGGGGGTTATATACCATCAGTGCGGTGGGGTGTTGGTGTGGTGGGGTATAACACCAGTGTATTGGGGTGTGTAGGGTATATACTGTAATAACCATGTATTGGGGTGTGGGGCTGGGTTATGATGAAAGGGTAGAAGCGTACATCAGACTCCAGCCCAGGCAGAAGTAATAAAAGGCCAACCATGTTGGAGCTCCTCTGCTTCTGGCAACAGCGCTGCTTTTTACTGCCGCTCTGACAGCAAGATAAAGTGCTCATCCAATTAGAAAAATATTTGGTCACCTACCTACCAATGGAGCTTGGGCTTGTATTTTTCAAGCCATTTGATCCAAAATCCTTGCTATTTTTATTGTATGTTTTCCTACCATTGTGTATATACATTTTATTGCACGGCCATGGAATGTTGATGAACCATGTAGTAATGTAGTGAATGTTGTCTGTCTCAGTGTGGTTTCTAATGAAGGGTGGGGCTGGAGGCAGTGCTACATAGTGTAGGTCTGTGTATAGTATGGTGCTGTGTGGGTTTACATTCTGTTAGGTTTTTGTGTTGGTGTCGGCTATGTTTGGGCTGAGAGGATTTTAGTCATCTCTGTCCATTTCCTGTGCAGGGCTCTGTGCATGTATACTAGTGCTAGTCGCCTTCTCTGCTTAAGAATACTGATGTATTTTTTTCCAGAGTGCATTAAAATTAAATTCTCTCTTGTTGTAAAAAGAGGCACACGTTAAAAATAATTGGATGTGGGAGAGAACAAAGGGCTGCCTCTCGTTCCCTCCCTGCACACCCCAGCTAGGCGTTAATACCAAGCCAGCCGCATTGTTCTGCCGTCTGCAGCCATCCCCCCAGCCAGACACTCAGCGCTGGAGAAGTCACTTTTAATGTCTGATAATCAAGGTGAATTTTCAAAAAGCTGCCATTTTCAAACGATGGTGTATATATTACATGGAGATGGGATTTGAGGAGGGGAGGGGCTCTGCTGGGACAGAGGCAGAGCCTCGGCCATGCACAGTGGAAGAGAGACACCTAATGGCCACGGCAGGAACTGCAGGCAAGTTTTGCTCTGCTGGCAATCGATGGAGGAAGGCGGTTGTCAGTTCACTGTCAGTCATGTGTTGTTGTGCTGTGTAATTTGCTTTGTCTGTGGTAGAGTATATGTGTTCCACAAGTTCAGGCTGAACAATAGCTTTCAGTGATTCTTATTTTCTCAAGGAGCCATTCACTAGGAATGTCCTTGTGTCCTCCAAACATTCACGTTCGTTTTAGCCTCAGTCTCTATACTCGTATACAGACAGAGTATATAGAGGTATATTATTAAAGATAGTATGTCCACGTATATGTGTTTTTCCTCTTTGCTCAGTAATGGAGATTGCGGTGGAGCGTAGCAGGGGAGACTGAGGCAGCCGAGATAGGAGTAGAGGGCTCCATTTCTCTGGTGTGGTGCAGGGGCTCATCTCCCCCGCCCCCTCTCCCTTCTTTCTTCCCCACGCTGCTCTAAGGTAGGATTATTTCTCCTCCACTCTGCCGCACCATATATCCCAGGTCCACAGTTCCCCCTCGCCTCTGTCATTTTTCACGGCGTGTTTTCGGGTGCAGCATTGCGCGGTGGCACTGTGCCTATGCAATATGTGAAGGAGGTGAATATATGCAGCGTGTAGAATGTAATAAGTGTACATTTATTTTCTGCGGTGGTGATTTACTGGTGTTTCCGGTGCTTGGGAAAAAGAGGGCAGCAGTGTATCTTAATGAACATGACTGCTGCGTATGCACTCACCTCCAAGGCTTTTTTACACACCGGAGACACAATATTATCCAGTTGATAGAGAGGGTTTGGATGTTTTTTATGATGTGTATAACTGAAATGCCCCCATTCCAGCATAGTGTTTTTTTGTTTACAGATTGTGATGTTCGGTGTTAACTTGGTTAAATACCAGTCTAATGGCACCTTGTCTGGCAGTGAGGCAGAATTGAGTATATTTAGGCTAGCTGTGGGGCTCGGACCCTGCCATCCTGATTGCCTATCCTGTGTTCCTACACCCCCTATAGAGCCCCCTGTGTCTTTAACCTACACACACACACACACACACACACACACACACACACACACACACACACACACTCCCCCTCCCATCTCCAGTCCTGTCCCCCTGAGTGAGATCTGATGGAGCCATGCAAAGAGGTTTAAAATAAAAACACTAACACAAACACACATGGTTGATGGAAGCCTGAAATGGACATTATACTCTGAGGGGAAGTAGATCTAATCCCATGAAACAGTAGGCTTTAAATGTATTCTGTGCTCGGAGCCTTGTTGTGCGAACCTCCCTCTGTGAGACCACCACTGAATATAATATTTTTTTGAATCAAACAGTGTTTTTTCAGAAGTAAATGCTAGTGTAGAAGCTTTTGGTCCAGTGTGTCTGATGCTGTTCATTGATTAGCTCAGCTATGTGGGTTTGTTTTAACATTTCTGGCCTCAAAAGACTGACTTAATGTACCCCGATAGAAAAAATATGGAGGCAGCCTCCCCTCTGCTCTTTCATGGGGACAACGTCTTAGACGTGTCCCGCTCTTTCAGTGTGTCTGTGTGTGGTGCACGTGTGCACGTGAGTGTGTGCATGCGCAAAAGCCTCTTGTACACTCTGTCAAAAGCATGAAGTGTTTTTCAATGGGACACTATTGTTGATGGCAGAGCTCTATGTCTCTCCCATTCTCCTAGTAGCATTTAGATTTCATATGTGCGTTATACTCATCTCTTCCCCTTTCTCCTGTTGGTCTTTGTGAAATGGGACGATTCTCCATTACTAATGTGCTCCTTTCTCTCTCCTTTTCTATGCTGGTCTCAGAACAGTTTTTTCCTCTCTGAGTAGACTATGTACAACAATGTATTCTGATATTTGCTACAACTCCATGGCTTGGTTCATATAGGCTTATTTTCTCATACTGGCTTTGTATTGGTGTTTGAAGTTGTATTTTAGTGGTGTGCGTGAGTGTTTGTCTCGTGGTCGTCGTGGGTTTCTGTGGTTTAGCAGAGACACTGTGTGTGTGACAGTTGAGACAGATGTAGACCCATGACACAAAGCACTACAGTCAACATGTACATCAGAGTGACCTTCCGGACCAGGCTGGAGTTCACATACAAGCTTATTCTCCTGGAAGTACAGAAGCGATTAGATGTAATGGCGATGTTGTTGTCTTCTATATTTCCTCTCTGCTAGAATTCATTGATAGTTTGATAATGCAGGGGTTCACTGAGTGCAAGAACTCTAACCATATGATAAGATATTGGCAACATGTTTAAAGGCTGGTAGTTTTATTTGGTACATGAGTGTATTTTTTGTTCCTGGCACTGGTAGCAGACAGTTATTTTTCATTGCTTGGTTAGAGGGCATGCTTCCAAAGTGTTGTTCTCAGCTGTAGTGGAGAGTAAAGAAGGGGGAATGAGGAGAGGACTGGGGCCGGGGGCTCTCTGATGGAGTGAGGAGAGGACTGGGGCCGGGGGCTCTCTGATGGAGGGAGGAGTGAGGAGAGGACTGGGGCCGGGGGCTCTCTGATGGGGGGAGGAGTGAGGAGAGGACTGGGCCCGGGGGCTCTCTGATGGAGGGAGGAGTGAGGAGAGGACTGGGGCCGGGGGCTCTCTGATGGAGGGAGGAGTGAGGAGAGGACTGGGCCCGGGGGCTCTCTGATGGAGTGAGGAGTGAGGAGAGGACTGGGCCCGGGGGCTCTCTGATGGAGGGAGGAGTGAGGAGAGGACTGGGGCCGGGGGCTCTCTGATGGAGGGAGGAGTGAGGAGAGGACTGGGCCCGGGGGCTCTCTGATGGAGGGAGGAGTGAGGAGAGGACTGGGGCCGGGGGCTCTCTGATGGAGGGAGGAGTGAGGAGAGGACTGGGCCCGGGGGCTCTCTGATGGAGGGAGGAGTGAGGAGAGGACTGGGCCCGGGGGCTCTCTGATGGAGGGAGGAGTGAGGAGAGGACTGGGGCCGGGGGCTCTCTGATGGAGGGAGGAGTGAGGAGAGGACTGGGGCCGGGGGCTCTCTGATGGAGGGAGGAGTGAGAAGAGGACTGGGCCAGGGGCTCTCTGATGGAGGGAGGAGTGAGGAGAGGACTGGGCCCGGGGGCTCTCTGATGGAGGGAGGAGTGAGGAGAGGACTGGGCCCGGGGGCTCTCTGATGGAGGGAGGAGTGAGGAGAGGACTGGGGCCGGGGGCTCTCTGATGGAGGGAGGAGTGAGGAGAGGACTGGGGCCGGGGGCTCTCTGATGGAGGGAGGAGTGAGAAGAGGACTGGGCCAGGGGCTCTCTGATGGAGGGAGGAGTGAGGAGAGATGAAGATCAGGAGCGTTGTTTTGCCAGGACAGTGTGGCAGAGCTGATGTGTCTGGCCCTGTGCCAGCCTGGGCAGTGTGCCCACAGGGAGGCATTTTGTAGCCAGCGCTGTGCCACAGACAGAGAGGCAGGAGACAGAGGGAGAGGCTGTACTGAGGCTGGTAAGAGGACTGACTGACTGTCAGAGGAGTCTGGGTTGAGTGAAACTCCCCCCTGGTGTGTGATGGGTGGGCAGGACCACCATGAGAAAGAGGGAGAAACTCCCATATCCATTGGGTGAAATACCATAGTGTGCCATCACAGCAGCAAGATTTGTGACCTGTTGCCACTAGAAAAGGGTAACCAGTGCAGAACAAACACCATTGTAAATACAACCCATATTTATTTTCACTGTTGTGCTTTAACTATTTGCACATAATATGACATTTGAAATTACTTTATTATTTTGGAACGTTTGTGAGTGTAATGTTTACTGTTCATTTTTGTATTGTTTATTTCACTTTTGTTTATTATCTATTTCACTTGCTTTGACAATGTAAACATATGTTTCCCATGCCAATAAAGCCCTTAAATGGATTTGAGAGGAGAGAGAAAAGGCTGATGTTGGATAGTGCCATGTCATTCAGTGCCTTAGCGACTCCTTGGACATCATTGCCTATTTAGTGTCTGTGCATTTTCAGTTGATCTCCAATGCATGCAACATATGCAGACTGTAGTGGACAATGGGGATTTAGAGCAATTAATGCTATTTATGCAGTCGTTTATAGTCTCAAATAATAATCCTGCTAGCCAGTTTAGAGGTTGTTGTTTTTCATTCACTCAGTTGTTTCTCCTTTCTCACTGTGTCAATGCTTGAATAAACAGACGCTTCATGGGTAAAATGCTATCTCCCTGGTATGTGTGCATTTAAATAGTGTTTGCTTTACAAAACCCTATCCCTCCTTTCCCCTTCTTTTCCCTCTCTCTGTTTCCCTCGCCCCTTCTTCGCTCCTCTTTGTATCCTTCAAATATTCTGCACATCCCGCAGCAGTTCCGCATCGCAGATATCCCTAATATAATCTATGTGTCTGAATACTAATTTATACCGTCAGGATAAAATAAATAGTCTACCGTTAATTATGGGGAGCCGGCTCCTGGCTTGGCCCAATGATTTATGAAGTGCGCGTAGGCATTCTGCTACACATTTTTCTTAATTTATTTTGAATCTGTCTTTCAATACATTTTCCTGGAAACGTCTTAATGATGTCAGAGGTGTGTGTTAATGACCCTGGCTCAGGGAGCAGTGCTCTGGTGGTGGAGAAGTGAGGTGGGGGGGGGGGGGCGCACTTTCAGGCAACCCCTTCACCCCTCCCACCTCCCCTCTCCACACACCACCTCGGTTTCATTTGCGGCCTTTGTGTCTGTCTGTCTGTGTGGTTGCCTGTGCGTCCATCTGTCTTTCTGTCTGTATGCCTTGCTTTCTGTGTGTTTATGTGTGTCTGTCTGTTTCTCCTATCAGCATTTCTCCTATCTTTCCCCTCATTATTGTGTGTCCATGTGTTTTCTGTGGGGGCTCCTGTTCCACTAGACTTCTCTCTTGTTTATTTAGCTGTCTGGTCCTGTGTGAGCAGTAAGATACAGTAACGTAGCAATAAAGTACTGGGTAATCCATACCTCTGTGTGGTCAGAGCTGTTAGCCAGGCTGGAGATGGGTGGTTGGTGATGCTGGGCATGGTCCACCAGGGGAGAGAGAGCCCCTAGCTCCCTCCCAGACAGCAAAGCACTTCGCATGATTAGATGCATTTTCTCCATCCTCTTCTCAAATTAAAGCCGATGTCTCCTCTACTTGTGACCTTCGGCAATTAGCGTGGAGCGTGCCCAACTTAACGCTCTGAGAGCCCTGGTAGGGAGCGGGCAACAGGCGGACAGGCGCTGAGCCTCCGCCCTAACCACGTCCGTCCGTCTGCCAGCCTCACAGACAGACAGAGGCAGCACACAGCTCATCAGAGCAGGGCCCCATTAGGGACATCCACACATCTCTCTGCATCAGGATGCTCTCATTTACCTCCTCCAGATCCTACCATTCATCTCCTCTGAAAAAAAAGATCTCCCATCAAGCGGCCAAGCATGGCTGGCTGCAGTGGCTATCCTGAAAGAGGAAAAAATAATTATTTAATTTCTTCTCCTTTTTGTCTTAGTGGCCTACTCACTTTGATCATACACACATCATTACACACAGAGGCCTGGTTTTCATCTCGCGGCCAGGCAGGCTGAGGCTGAGATCAGGGCTCTAAGTTAGCCATGCGGCCGCAACCAGGCCATCGCTGCAGATCAATACCTGTGGTCAGGACGGAGCAGCCCGCACTTTGCTGTGCTACGCCTTCTAAATAGGCCCTGCAGGTCCCACCATAAAACACCTCACAGGCCAACCTGGTGGACCCATAAATCCCCATGTTTTTCTTTATTTCTATTGGAGCAAGCCCAAGAGTAGCTGGGCTGGGTTAGGATAGCGTGGTCCATGAGCTGGGTTAGGATAGCATGGTCCATGAGCTGGGTTAGGATAGCATGGTCCATGAGCTGGGTTTGGATAGCATGGTCCATGAGCTGGGTTAGGATAGCGTGGTCCATGAGCTGGGTTAGGATAGCATGGTCCATGAGCTGGGTTAGGATAGCGTGGTCCATGAGCTGGGTTAGGATAGCGTGGTCCATGAGCTGGGTTAGGGTAGCATGGTCCATGAGCTGGTTTGGATAGCGTGGTCTAGAGGTTAGGGAGAATGACACTAGGGTGGTTCCAGCTGTTAATCTGTATCCTTAGAGACCTATTATCAATCAGCATTGGCCAGGGACATGACAGGTTGGGGTTTGTGTTGTGTCTTTGGAAGATAAACATACACTCCTTGATTTGGGTCAGAACAAGCACACTTGTTTAGTTCTTGTGTTGGGATCGCTAGTCTGGAGTGTTTTATTATGGTTAAAGGTCTGGATGGTGCGAATATGCTGGGCTACAGGAGGTCTGGATGGTGCTAGTATGCTGGGCAACAGGAGGTCTGGATTGTGCTAGTATACTGGGTTACAGGAGGTCTGGATGGTGCTAGTATGCTGAGCTACAGGAGATCTGGATGGTGCTATTATGCCGAGCTAAAGGAGGGATGGGATGGATGGTGCTAGTATGCTGGGCTACAGGAAGTCTGGATTATGCTAGTATGCTGGGCTATAGCACGTCTGGATTGTGCTAGTATACTGGACTACAGCAGGGCTGGATTGTGCTAGTATACTGGACTACAGCAGGTCTGGATTGTGCTAGTATTCTGGGCTACATGAGGGCTGTATTGTGCTAGTATGCTGGGCTACAGCAGGGCTGGATGGTGCTAGTATACTGGACTACAGCAGGTCTGGATTGTGTTAGTATACTGGACTACAGCAGGGATGGATTGTGCTGGTATACTGGACTACAGCAGGGCTGGATTGTCCTAGTATACTGGACTACAGCAGGGCTGGATTATGCTAGTATGCTGGGCTACAGGAGGTATGGATTGTGCTAGTATACTGGGCTACAGGAGGTCTGGATTGTGCTAGTATGCTGGGCTATAGCAGGTCTGGATTGTGCTAGTATACTGGACTACAGGAGGGCAGGATTGTCTTAGTATACTGGACTACAGCAGGGCTGGATTGTGCTATTATGCTGGGCTATAGCAGGGCTGGATTGTGCTAGTATGTTGGGCTACAGGAGGGATGGATTGTGCTAGTATGCTGGACTACAGCAGGGCTGGATTGTGCTAGTTTGCTGGGCTACAGGAGGTCTGGATTGTGCCATTATGCTGGGCTACAGCAGGGCTGGATGGTGCTAGTATGCTGGGCTACATGAAGTCTGGATTGTGCTAGTGTGCTGGGCTATAGCAGGTCTGGATTGTGCTAGTATACTGGACTACAGCAGGGCTGGATTGTGCTATTTTGCTGGGCTATAGCAGGGCTGGATTGTGCTAGTATGCTGGGCTACATGAGGGCTGGATTGTGCTAGTATGCTGGACTACAGGAGGGATGGATTGTGCTAGTATGCTGGGCTACATGAGGGCTGGATTGTGCTAGTATGCTGGACTACAGGAGGGATGGATTGTGCTAGTATGCTTGACTACAGGAGGGCTGGATTGTGCTAGAATGCTGGGCTACAGGAGGGGTGGATTGTGCTAGTATGCTGGACTATAGCAGGGCTGTATGGTGCTAGTTTGCTGCGCTACAGAAGGTCTGGATTGTGCTAGTATGCTGGTTTACAGCAGGGCTGGATGGTGCTGGTATACTGGACGACAGCAGGTCTGGATTGTGCTAGTATTCTGGGCTACATGAGGGCTGTATTGTGCTAGTATGCTGGGCTACAGCAGGGCTGGATGGTGCTAGTATACTGGACTACAGCAGGTCTGGATTGTGTTAGTATACTGGACTACAGCAGGGATGGATTGTGCTGGTATACTGGACTACAGCAGGGCTGGATTGTCCTAGTATACTGGACTACAGCAGGGCTGGATTATGCTAGTATGCTGGGCTACAGGAGGTATGGATTGTGCTAGTATACTGGGCTACAGGAGGTCTGGATTGTGCTAGTATGCTGGGCTATAGCAGGTCTGGATTGTGCTAGTATACTGGACTACAGGAGGGCAGGATTGTCTTAGTATACTGGACTACAGCAGGGCTGGATTGTGCTATTATGCTGGGCTATAGCAGGGCTGGATTGTGCTAGTATGTTGGGCTACAGGAGGGATGGATTGTGCTAGTATGCTGGACTACAGCAGGGCTGGATTGTGCTAGTTTGCTGGGCTACAGGAGGTCTGGATTGTGCCATTATGCTGGGCTACAGCAGGGCTGGATGGTGCTAGTATGCTGGGCTACATGAAGTCTGGATTGTGCTAGTGTGCTGGGCTATAGCAGGTCTGGATTGTGCTAGTATACTGGACTACAGCAGGGCTGGATTGTGCTATTTTGCTGGGCTATAGCAGGGCTGGATTGTGCTAGTATGCTGGGCTACATGAGGGCTGGATTGTGCTAGTATGCTGGACTACAGGAGGGATGGATTGTGCTAGTATGCTGGGCTACATGAGGGCTGGATTGTGCTAGTATGCTGGACTACAGGAGGGATGGATTGTGCTAGTATGCTTGACTACAGGAGGGCTGGATTGTGCTAGAATGCTGGGCTACAGGAGGGGTGGATTGTGCTAGTATGCTGGACTATAGCAGGGCTGTATGGTGCTAGTTTGCTGCGCTACAGAAGGTCTGGATTGTGCTAGTATGCTGGTTTACAGCAGGGCTGGATGGTGCTGGTATACTGGACGACAGCAGGTCTGGATTGTGTTAGTATACTGGACTACAGCAGTGCTGGATTGTGCTTGTATACTGGACTACAGGAAGTCTGGATTGTGCTCATGTACTGGGCTACAGGAGGGCTGGATTGTGCTAGTATCCTGGACTACAGCAGGGCTGGATTGTGCTAGTATGCTGGGCTACAGGAGGTCTGGATTGTGCTAGTATGCTGGTTTACAGCAGGGCTGGATGGTGCTGGTATACTGGACGACAGCAGGTCTGGATTGTGTTAGTATACTGGACGATAGCAGGGCTGGATTGTGCTGGTATGCTGGGCTACAGGAGGGCTGGATTGTGCTAGTATACTGGACTACAGCAGGGCTGGATGTTGCTAGTATACTGGACTACAGGAGGGCTGGATTGTGCTAGTATGCTGGACTACAGGAGGGATGGATTGTGCTAGTATGCTGGACTATAGCAGGGCTGGATTGTGCTTGTATACTGGACTACAGCAGGGCTGGATTGTGCTAGCATGCTGGGCTACAGCAGGTCTGGATTGTGCTAGAATGCTGAGCTACAGGAAGTCTGGATTGTGCTCATGTACTGGGCTCCAGAAGGGTTGGATTGTGCTAGTATCCTGGACTACTACAGGGCTGGATTGTTCTAGAATGCTGTGCTACAGGAGGTCTGGATTGTGCTGGTGTACTTGGCTACAGAAGGGCTGGATTGTGCTAGTTTGCTGTGCTACAGGAGGGCTGGATGTTGCTAGTATACTGGACTATAGCAGGTCTGGATTGTGTTAGTATACTGGACGATAGCAGGGCTGGATTGTGCTAGTATACTGGCTTACAGCAGGGCTGGATTGTGCTAGTATGCTGGGCTACAGGAGGGCTGGATTGTGCTAGTATGCTGGACTACAGCGGGGCTGGATTGTGCTAGTATACTGGACTACAGCAGGGCTGGATGTTGCTAGTATACTGGACTACAGGAGGGCTGGATTGTGCTAGTATGCTGGGCTACAGGAGGTATGGATTCTGCTAGTGTACTGGACTACAGCAGGGCTGGATTGTGCTAGTATACTGGACTACAGCAGGGCTGGATTGTGCTATTATGCTGGGCTATAGCGGGGCTGGATTGTGCTAGTATGCTGGTCTACATGAGGGCTGTATTGTGCTAGTATGTTGGGCTACAGGAGGGCTGTATTGTGCTAGTATACTGGACTACAGCAGGGCTGGATGGTGCTAGTATGCTGGGCTACAGGAAGTCTGGATTGTGCTAGTATGCTGGGCTATAGCAGGTCTGGATTGTGCTAGTATACTGGACTACAGGAGGGCAGGATTGTGCTAGTATACTGGGCTATAGCAGGGCTTGATTGTGCAAGTATGCTGGCCTACAGGAGGGCTGGATTGTGCTAGTATACTGGACTACAGCAGGGCTGGATTGTGCTAGTATACTGGATTACAGGAGGGCTTGATTGTGCTAGTATGCTGGGCTACAGGAGGTCTGAATTGTGCTAGTATGCTGGGCTATAGCAGGTCTGGATTGTGCTAATATGCTGGACTACAGGAGGTATGGATTGTGCTAGTATGCTGGTCTACATGAGGGCTGTATTGTGCTAGTGTGTTGGGCTACAGGAGGGCTGTATTGTGCTAGTATACTGGACTACAGCAGGGCTGGATTGTGCTAGTTTGCTGGGCTACAGGAGTTCTGGATTGTGCCAGTATGCTGGGCTACATCAGGGCTGGATGGTGCTAGTATGCTGGCCTACAGGAGGGCTGGATTGTGCTAGTATTCTGGACTACAGCAGGGCTGGATTGTGCTAGTATACTGGATTACAGGAGGGCTGGATTGTGCTAGTATGCTGGGCTACAGGAGGTATGGATTCTGCTAGTGTACTGGACTACAGCAGGGCTGGATTGTGCTAGTATACTGGACTACAGCAGGGCTGGATTGTGCTAGCATGCTGGGTTACAGGAGGTCTGGATTGTGCTAGTGTACTGGGCTAAAAGAGGGCTTGATTGTGCTAGCATGCTGGGCTACATGAGGGCTGGATGGTGCTATTATGCTGGCTGCAGGAGGTCTGGATTGTGCTAGTATTCTGGGCTACAGGAGGGCTGTATGGTGTTAGTATGCTGGGCTACAGAAGGGCTGGATTGTGCTAGTATGCTGGGCTACAGGAGGTCTGGATTGTGCTAGTGTACTGGGCTACAAGAGGTCTGGATTGTGCTAGGATGCTGGGCTACAGCATGGCTGGATGTTGCTAGTAGACTGGACTACAGTAGGGCTGGATTGTGCTAGTATGCTGGGCTACAGGAGGTCGGGATTGTGCTAGTGTACTGGGCTACAGGAGGTCTGAATTGTGCTAGTATGCTGGTCTACATGAGGGCTGTATTGTGCTAGTGTGTTGGGCTACAGGAGGGCTGTATTGTGCTAGTATACTGGACTACAGCAGGGCTGGATTGTGCTAGTATGCTGGGCTACAGGAGTTCTGGATTGTGCCAGTATGCTGGGCTACATCAGGGCTGGATGGTGCTAGTATGCTGGCCTACAGGAGGGCTGGATTGTGCTAGTATTCTGGACTACAGCAGGGCTGGATTGTGCTAGTATACTGGATTACAGGAGGGCTGGATTGTGCTAGTATGCTGGGCTACAGGAGGTATGGATTCTGCTAGTGTACTGGACTACAGCAGGGCTGGATTGTGCTAGTATACTGGACTACAGCAGGGCTGGATTGTGCTAGTATGCTGGGTTACAGGAGGTCTGGATTGTGCTAGTGTACTGGGCTAAAAGAGGGCTTGATTGTGCTAGTATACTGGATTACAGGAGGGCTGGATTGTGCTAGTATGCTGGGCTACAGGAGGTATGGATTCTGCTAGTGTACTGGACTACAGCAGGGCTGGATTGTGCTAGTATACTGGACTACAGCAGGGCTGGATTGTGCTAGTATGCTGGGTTACAGGAGGTCTGGATTGTGCTAGTGTACTGGGCTAAAAGAGGGCTTGATTGTGCTAGCATGCTGGGCTACATGAGGGCTGGATGGTGCTATTATGCTGGCTGCAGGAGGTCTGGATTGTGCTAGTATTCTGGGCTACAGGAGGGCTGTATGGTGTTAGTATGCTGGGCTACAGGAGGTCTGGATTGTGCTAGTGTACTGGGCTACAAGAGGTCTGGATTGTGCTAGGATGCTGGGCTACAGCATGGCTGGATGTTGCTAGTAGACTGGACTACAGGAGGGCTGGATTGTTCTAGTATGCTGGGCTACAGGAGGGCTGTATGGTGCTGGTATACTGGACTTCAGCAGGGCTGGATTGTGCTAGTATACTTGACTACAGCTGGGCTGGATGGTGTTAGTATGCTGGGCTACAGAAGGGCTGGATTGTGCTAGTATGCTGGGCTACAGGAGGTCTGGATTGTGCTAGTGTACTGGGCTACAAGAGGTCTGGATTGTGCTAGGATGCTGGGCTACAGCATGGCTGGATGTTGCTAGTAGACTGGACTACAGGAGGGCTGGATTGTGCTAGTATGCTGGGCTACAGGAGGTCGGGATTGTGCTAGTGTACTGGGCTACAGGAGGTATGGATTGTGCTAGTATGCTGGTCTACATGAGGGCTGTATTGTGCTAGTGTGTTGGGCTACAGGAGGGCTGGATTGTGCTAGTATACTGGACTACAGCAGGGCTGGATTGTGCTAGTTTGCTGGGCTACAGGAGTTCTGGATTGTGCCAGTATGCTGGGCTACATCAGGGCTGGATGGTGCTAGTATGCTGGCCTACAGGAGGGCTGGATTGTGCTAGTATTCTGGACTACAGCAGGGCTGGATTGTGCTAGTATACTGGATTACAGGAGGGCTGGATTGTGCTAGTATGCTGGGCTACAGGAGGTATGGATTCTGCTAGTGTACTGGACTACAGCAGGGCTGGATTGTGCTAGTATACTGGACTACAGCAGGGCTGGATTGTGCTAGTATGCTGGGTTACAGGAGGTCTGGATTGTGCTAGTGTACTGGGCTAAAAGAGGGCTTGATTGTGCTAGTATACTGGATTACAGGAGGGCTGGATTGTGCTAGTATGCTGGGCTACAGGAGGTATGGATTCTGCTAGTGTACTGGACTACAGCAGGGCTGGATTGTGCTAGTATGCTGGGTTACAGGAGGTCTGGATTGTGCTAGTATGCTGGGCTCTATCAGGTCTGGATTGTGCTAGTATACTGGACTACAGGAGGGCTGGATTGTGCTAGTATTCTGGACTACAGCAGGGCTGGATTGTGCTAGTATACTGGATTACAGGAGGGCTGGATTGTGCTAGTATGCTGGGCTACAGGAGGTATGGATTCTGCTAGTGTACTGGACTACAGCAGGGCTGGATTGTGCTAGTATACTGGACTACAGCAGGGCTGGATTGTGCTAGTATGCTGGGTTACAGGAGGTCTGGATTGTGCTAGTGTACTGGGCTAAAAGAGGGCTTGATTGTGCTAGTATACTGGATTACAGGAGGGCTGGATTGTGCTAGTATGCTGGGCTACAGGAGGTATGGATTCTGCTAGTGTACTGGACTACAGCAGGGCTGGATTGTGCTAGTATACTGGACTACAGCAGGGCTGGATTGTGCTAGTATGCTGGGTTACAGGAGGTCTGGATTGTGCTAGTATGCTGGGCTCTATCAGGTCTGGATTGTGCTAGTATACTGGACTACAGGAGGGCGGGATTGTGCTTTTATACTGGGCTATAGCAGGGCTGGATTGTGCTAATGTACTGGACTACAGCAGGGCTGGATTGTGCTAGTTTGCTGGACTACAGCAGGGCTGGATTGTGCTAGTATACTGGACTACAGGAGGGCGGGATTGTGCTTTTATACTGGGCTATAGCAGGGCTGGATTGTGCTAATGTACTGGACTACAGCAGGGCTGGATTGTGCTAGTTTGCTGGACTACAGCAGGGCTGGATTGTGCTAGTATACTGGACTACAGCAGTGCTGGATTGTGCTAGCATGCTGGGCTACAGGAGGGCTGGATTGTGCTGGTATGCTGGGTTACAGGAGGTCTGGATTGTGCTAGTATGCTGGACTACAGCAGGGCTGGATTGTGCTAGTATACTGGACTACAGCAGTGCTGGATTGTGCTAGCATGCTGGGCTACAGGAGGGCTGGATTGTGCTAGTGTACTGGGCTAAAAGAGGGCTGGATTGTGCTAGTATGCTGGGCTACAGGAGGGCTGTATGGTGCTAGTATGCTGGGCTACAGCAGGGCTGGATGTTGCTAGTATACTGGACTACAGCAGGTCTGGATTGTGTTAGTATACCGGACTACAGCAGGGCGGGATTGTGCTAGTATACTGGACTACAGCAGGGCTGGATTGTGTTATTATTCTGGGCTACAGGAGGTCTGGATTGTGCTAGTATGCTGGACTACAGGAGGGATGGATGTTGCTAGTATACTGGACTACAGCAGGGCTGGATTGTGTTAGTATACTGGACGATAGCAGGGCTGGATTGTGCTGGTATACTAGACTACAGCAGGGCTGGATTGTGCTAGTATACTGGCCTACAGCAGGGCTGGATTGTGCTAGTTTGCTGGGCTACAGGAGGGCTGGATTGTGCTAGTATGCTGGACTACAGCAGGGCTGGATTGTGCTAGTATACTGGACTACAGCAGGGCTGGATTGTGCTAGCATGCTGGGCTACAGGAGGGCTGGATCGTGCTAGTATGCTGGGTTACAGGAGGTTCGGATTGTGCTAGTATGCTGGGCTACAGCAGGGCTGGATGTTGCTAGTATACCGTACTACAGCGGGTCTGGATTGTGTTAGTATGCTGGGCTACAGAAGGGCTCGATTGTACTAGTATGCTGGGCTTCAGGAGGTCTGGATTGTGCTAGTGTACTGGGCTACAAGAGGTCTGGATTGTGCTAGTATGCTGGGCTACAGCATGGCTGGATGTTGCTAGTATAATGGAATACAGGAGGGCTGGATTGTGCTAGTATGCTGGGCTACAGGAGGTCTGGATTGTGCTAGTGTACTGGGCTACAGCAGGGCTGGATTGTGCTAGTATACTGGACTACAGCAGGGCTGGATTGTGCTAGCATGCTGGGCTACAGGAGGGCTGGATCGTGCTAGTATGCTGGGTTACAGGAGTTCTGGATTGTGCTAGTGTACTGGGCTACAGGAGGGCTGGATTGTGCTAGTATGCTTTGCTACAGGAGGTTCGGATTGTGCTAGTATGCTGGGCTACAGCAGGGCTGGATGTTGCTAGTATACCGTACTACAGCGGGTCTGGATTGTGTTAGTATGCTGGGCTACAGAAGGGCTCGATTGTACTAGTATGCTGGGCTTCAGGAGGTCTGGATTGTGCTAGTGTACTGGGCTACAAGAGGTCTGGATTGTGCTAGTATGCTGGGCTACAGCATGGCTGGATGTTGCTAGTATACTGGAATACAGGAGGGCTGGATTGTGCTAGTATGCTGGGCTACAGGAGGTCTGGATTGTGCTAGTGTACTGGGCTACAGGAGGTCTGGATTGTGCTAGTATGCTGGGCTACAGGAGGGCTGTATGGTGCTAGTATGCTGGGCTACAGCAGGGCTGGATGTTGCTAGTATACTGGAATACAGGAGGGTTGGATTGTGCTAGTATGCTGGGCTACAGGATGTCTGGATTGTGCTAGTGTACTGGGCTACAGGAGGGCTGGATTGTGCTAGTATGCTGGGCTACAGGAGGGCTGTATGGTGCTAGTATGCTAGGCTACAGCAGGGCTGGATGTTGCTAGTATGCTGGGCCACAGCATGGCTGGATGTTGCTAGTATACTGGAATACAGGAGGGCTGGATTGTGCTAGTATACTGGACTACAGCAGGGCTGGATTGTGCTAGTGTACTGGGCTACAGGAGGGCTGGATTGTCCTAGTATGCTGGGCTACAGGAGGGCTGTATGGTGCTAGTATGCTGGGCTACAGCAGGGCTGGATGTTGCTAGTATACTGGACTACAGCAGGGCTGGATTGTGCTAGTATACTGGACTTCAGCAGGGCTGGATTGTGCTAGTATACTGGACTACAGCAGGGCTGGATTGTGTTTAGTATTCTGGGATACAGGAGGTCTGGATTGTGCTAGTATGCTGGGCTCTATCAGGTCTGGATTGTGCTAGTATACTGGACTACAGGAGGGCGGGATTGTGCTTGTATACTGGCAACAGGAGGTCTGGATGGTGCTAGTGTGCTGGGCAACATGAGGGCAGGATTGTGCTAGTATGCTTGACTACAGGAGGGCTGGATTGTGCTAGAATGCTGGGCTACAGGAGGGGTGGATTGTGCTAGTGTACTGGACTACAGCAGGGCTGGATTGTGCTAGTATACTGGACTACAGCAGGGCTGGATTGTGCTATTATGCTGGGCTATAGCGGGGCTGGATTGTGCTAGTATGCTGGGCTATATGAGGGCTGGATTGTGCTAGTATGCTGGACTTTAGCAGTGCTGGATTGTGCTTGTATGCTGGGCTACAGGAGGGCTGTATGGTGCTAGTATGCTGGGCTACAGCAGGGCTGGATGTTGCTAGTATACTGGACTACAGCAGGTCTGGATTGTGTTAGTATACCGGACTACAGCACGGCGGGATTGTGCTAGTATACTGGACTACAGCAGGGCTGGATTGTGTTATTATTCTGGGCTACAGGAGGTCTGGATTGTGCTAGAATGCTGAGCTACAGGAAGTCTGGATTGTGCTAGTATGCTGGGCTACAGCAGGGCTGGATGTTGCTAGTATACTGGAATACAGGAGGGTTGGATTGTGCTAGTATGCTGGGCTACAGGATGTCTGGATTGTGCTAGTGTACTGGGCTACAGGAGGGCTGGATTGTGCTAGTATGCTGGGCTACAGGAGGGCTGTATGGTGCTAGTATGCTGGGCTACAGCAGGGCTGGATGTTGCTAGTATGCTGGGCTACAGCATGGCTGGATGTTGCTAGTATACTGGAATACAGGAGGGCTGGATTGTGCTAGTATACTGGACTACAGCAGGGCTGGATTGTGCTAGTGTACTGGGCTACAGGAGGGCTGGATTGTCCTAGTATGCTGGGCTACAGGAGGGCTGTATGGTGCTAGTATGCTGGGCTACAGCAGGGCTGGATGTTGCTAGTATACTGGACTACAGCAGGGCTGGATTGTGCTAGTATACTGGACTTCAGCAGGGCTGGATTGTGCTAGTATACTGGACTACAGCAGGGCTGGATTGTGTTTAGTATTCTGGGATACAGGAGGTCTGGATTGTGCTAGTATGCTGGGCTCTATCAGGTCTGGATTGTGCTAGTATACTGGACTACAGGAGGGCGGGATTGTGCTTGTATACTGGCAACAGGAGGTCTGGATGGTGCTAGTGTGCTGGGCAACATGAGGGCAGGATTGTGCTAGTATGCTTGACTACAGGAGGGCTGGATTGTGCTAGAATGCTGGGCTACAGGAGGGGTGGATTGTGCTAGTGTACTGGACTACAGCTGGGCTGGATTGTGCTAGTATACTGGACTACAGCAGGGCTGGATTGTGCTATTATGCTGGGCTATAGCGGGGCTGGATTGTGCTAGTATGCTGGGCTATATGAGGGCTGGATTGTGCTAGTATGCTGGACTTTAGCAGTGCTGGATTGTGCTTGTATGCTGGGCTACAGGAGGGCTGTATGGTGCTAGTATGCTGGGCTACAGCAGGGCTGGATGTTGCTAGTATACTGGACTACAGCAGGTCTGGATTGTGTTAGTATACCGGACTACAGCACGGCGGGATTGTGCTAGTATACTGGACTACAGCAGGGCTGGATTGTGTTATTATTCTGGGCTACAGGAGGTCTGGATTGTGCTAGAATGCTGAGCTACAGGAAGTCTGGATTGTGCTCATGTACTGGGCTACAGGAGGGCTGGGTTGTGCTAGTATCCTGGACTACAGCAGGGCTGTATGGTGCTAGTATGCTGGGCAACATGAGGTCTGGATTGTGCTAGTATGCTGGACTACAGGAGGGATGGATGTTGCTAGTATACTGGACTACAGCAGGGCTGGATTGTGTTAGTATACTGGACGATAGCAGGGCTGGATTGTGCTGGTATACTAGACTACAGCAGGGCTGGATTGTGCTAGTATACTGGCCTACAGCAGGGCTGGATTGTGCTAGTTTGCTGGGCTACAGGAGGGCTGGATTGTGCTAGTATGCTGGACTACAGCAGTGCTGGATTGTGCTAGTATACTGGACTACAGCAGGGCTGGATTGTGCTAGCATGCTGGGCTACAGGAGGGCTGGATCGTGCTAGTATGCTGGGTTACAGGAGTTCTGGATTGTGCTAGTGTACTGGGCTACAGGAGGGCTGGATTGTGCTAGTATGCTTGGCTACAGGAGGTTCGGATTGTGCTAGTATGCTGGGCTACAGCAGGGCTGGATGTTGCTAGTATACCGTACTACAGCGAGTCTGGATTGTGTTAGTATGCTGGGCTACAGAAGGGCTCGATTGTACTAGTATGCTGGGCTTCAGGAGGTCTGGATTGTGCTAGTGTACTGGGCTACAAGAGGTCTGGATTGTGCTAGTATGCTGGGCTACAGCATGGCTGGATGTTGCTAGTATACTGGAATACAGGAGGGCTGGATTGTGCTAGTATGCTGGGCTACAGGAGGTCTGGATTGTGCTAGTATGCTGGGCTACAGGAGGTCTGGATTGTGCTAGTGTACTGGGCTACAGCAGGGCTGGATTGTGCTAGTATACTGGACTACAGCAGGGCTGGATTGTGCTAGCATGCTGGGCTACAGGAGGGCTGGATCGTGCTAGTATGCTGGGTTACAGGAGTTCTGGATTGTGCTAGTGTACTGGGCTACAGGAGGGCTGGATTGTGCTAGTATGCTTGGCTACAGGAGGTTTGGATTGTGCTAGTATGCTGGGCTACAGCAGGGCTGGATGTTGCTAGTATACTGGAATACAGGAGGGCTGGATTGTGCTAGTATGCTGGGCTACAGGAGGTCTGGATTGTGCTAGTGTACTGGGCTACAGGAGGTTTGGATTGTGCTAGTATGCTGGGCTACAGGAGGGCTGTATGGTGCTAGTATGCTGGGCTACAGCAGGGCTGGATGTTGCTAGTATACTGGAATACAGGAGGGCTGGATTGTGCTAGTATGCTGTGCTACAGGATGTCTGGATTGTGCTAGTGTACTGGGCTACAGGAGGGCTGGATTGTGCTAGTATGCTGGGCTACAGGAGGGCTGTATGGTGCTAGTATGCTGGGCTACAGCAGGGCTGGATGTTGCTAGTATGCTGGGCTACAGCATGGCTGGATGTTGCTAGTATACTGGAATACAGGAGGGCTGGATTGTGCTAGTATACTGGACTACAGCAGGGCTGGATTGTGCTAGTGTACTGGGCTACAGGAGGGCTGGATTGTCCTAGTATGCTGGGCTACAGGAGGGCTGTATGGTGCTAGTATGCTGGGCTACAGCAGGGCTGGATGTTGCTAGTATACTGGACTACAGCAGGGCTGGATTGTGCTAGTGTACTGGGCTACAGGAGGGCTGGATTGTCCTAGTATGCTGGGCTACAGGAGGGCTGTATGGTGCTAGTATGCTGGGCTATGTGAGGGCTGGATTGTGCTAGTATGTTGGGCTACAGGAGGGATGGATTGTGCTAGTATGCTGGACTTTAGCAGTGCTGGATTGTGCTTGTATAATGGGCTAAAGGAGGGCTGTATGGTGCTAATTTGCTGGGCTACAGCAGGGCTTGATGTTGCTAGTATGCTGGGATACAGGAAGTCTGTATTGTGCTTGTATGCTGGGCTATAGCAGGTCTGGATTGTGCTATTATGCTGGGCTATAGCTTGGCTGGATTGTGCTAGTATGCTGGGCTACATGAGGGCTGGATGGTGCTATTATGCTGGCTGCAGGAGGTCTGGATTGTGCTAGTATTATGGGCTACAGGAGGGCTGTATGGTGCTAGTATGCTGGGCTACAGGAGGTTCGGATTGTGCTAGTATGCTGGGCTACAGCAGGGCTGGATGTTGCTAGTATACTGGACTACAGCGGGTCTGGATTGTGTTAGTATGCTGGGCTACAGAAGGGCTGGATTGTGCTAGTATGCTGGGCTACAGGAGGTCTGGATTGTGCTAGAATGCTGAGCTACAGGAAGTCTGGATTGTGCTCATGTACTGGGCTACAGGAGGGCTGGGTTGTGCTAGTATCCTGAACTACAGCAGGGCTGTATGGTGCTAGTATGCTGGGCAACATGAGGTCTGGATTGTGCTAGTATGCTGGACTACAGGAGGGCTGGATTGTGCTAGTTTGCTGGGCTACATGAGGGCTGGATGGTGCTATTATGCTGGCTGCAGGAGGTCTGGATTGTGCTAGTATTATGGGCTACAGGAGGGCTGTATGGTGCTAGTATGCTGGGCTACAGGAGGTTCGGATTGTGCTAGTATGCTGGGCTACAGCAGGGCTGGATGTTGCTAGTATACTGGACTACAGCGGGTCTGGATTGTGTTAGTATGCTGGGCTACAGAAGGGCTGGATTGTGCTAGTATGCTGGGCTACAGGAGGTCTGGATTGTGCTAGAATGCTGAGCTACAGGAAGTCTGGATTGTGCTCATGTACTGGGCTACAGGAGGGCTGGGTTGTGCTAGTATCCTGGACTACAGCAGGGCTGTATGGTGCTAGTATGCTGGGCAACATGAGGTCTGGATTGTGCTAGTATGCTGGACTACAGGAGGGCTGGATTGTGCTAGTTTGCTGGACTACAGCAGGGATGGATTGTGTTAGTATACTGGACGATAGCAGGGCTGGATTGTGCTGGTATACTAGACTACAGCAGGGCTGGATTGTGCTAGTATACTGGCCTACAGCAGGGCTGGATTGTGCTAGTATGCTGGGCTACAGGAGGGCTGGATTGTGCTAGTATGCTGGGCTACAGAAGGGCTGGATTGTACTAGTATGCTGGGCTACAGGAGGTCTGGATTGTGCTAGTGTACTGGGCTACAAGAGGTCTGGATTGTGCTAGTATGCTGGGCTACAGGAGGGCTGGATTGTGCTAGTATGCTGGACTACAGCAGGGCTGGATTGTGCTAGTATACTGGACTACAGCAGTGCTGGATTGTGCTAGCATGCTGGGCTACATCAGGGCTGGATTGTGCTAGTATGCTGGGTTACAGGAGGTCTGGATTGTGCTAGTGTACTGGGCTAAAGCAGGGCTGGATTGTGCTAGTATGCTGGGCTACAGGAGGGCTGTATGGTGCTAGTATGCTGGGCTACAGCAGGGCTGGATGTTGCTAGTAAACTGGACTACAGCAGGTCTGGATTGTGTTAGTATACCGGACTACAGCAGGGCGGGATTGTGCTAGTGTACTGGACTACAGCAGGGCTGGATTGTGTTATTATTCTGGGCTACAGGAGGGCTGGATTGTGCTAGAATGCTGAGCTACAGGAAGTCTGGATTGTGCTCATGTACTGGGCTACAGCATGGCTGGGTTGTGATAGTATCCTGGACTACAGCAGGGTTGAATGGTGCTAGTATGCTGGGCAACATGAGGTTTTGATTGTGCTAGTATGCTGGACTACAGGAGGGCTGGATTGTGCTAGTATACTGGACTACAGCAAGGCTGGATTGTGTTAGTATACTGGACGATAGCAGGGCTGGATTGTGCTGGTATACTAGACTACAGCAGGGCTGGATTGTGCTAGTATACTGGCCTACAGCAGGGCTGGATTGTGCTAGTATGCTGGGCTACAGGAGGGCTGGATTGTGCTAGTATGCTGGGCTACAGAAGGGCTGGATTGTACTAGTATGCTGGGCTACAGGAGGTCTGGATTGTGCTAGTGTACTGGGCTACAAGAGGTCTGGATTGTGCTAGTATGCTGGGCTACAGGAGGGCTGGATTGTGCTAGTATGCTGGACTACAGCAGGGCTGGATTGTGCTAGTATACTGGACTACAGCAGTGCTGGATTGTGCTAGCATGTTGGGCTACAGCAGGGCTGGATTGTGCTAGTATGCTGGGTTACAGAAGGTCTGGATTGCTCTAGTGTACTGGGCTAAAGCAGGGCTGGATTGTGCTAGTATGCTGGGCTACAGGAGGGCTGTATGGTGCTAGTATGCTGGGCTACAGCAGGGCTGGATGTTGCTAGTAAACTGGACTACAGCAGGTCTGGATTGTGTTAGTATACCGGACTACAGCAGGGCGGGATTGTGTTAGTATACTGGACGATAGCAGGGCTGGATTGTGCTGGTATACTAGACTACAGCAGGGCTGGATTGTGCTAGTATACTGGCCTACAGCAGGGCTGGATTGTGCTAGTATGCTGGGCTACAGGAGGGCTGGATTGTGCTAGTATGCTGGGCTACAGAAGGGCTGGATTGTACTAGTATGCCGGGCTACAGGAGGTCTGGATTGTGCTAGTGTACTGGGCTACAAGGGGTCTGGATTGTGCTAGTATGCTGGGCTACAGGAGGGGTGTATTGTGCTAGTATGCTGGACTACAGCAGGGCTGGATTGTGCTAGTATACTGGACTACAGCAGTGCTGGATTGTGCTAGCATGTTGGGCTACAGCAGGGCTGGATTGTGCTAGTATGCTGGGTTACAGGAGGTCTGGATTGTGCTAGTGTACTGGGCTAAAGCAGGGCTGGATTGTGCTAGTATGCTGGGCTACAGGAGGGCTGTATGGTGCTAGTATGCTGGGCTACAGCAGGGCTGGATGTTGCTAGTAAACTGGACTACAGCAGGTCTGGATTGTGTTAGTATACCGGACTACAGCAGGGCGGGATTGTGCTAGTGTACTGGACTACAGCAGGGCTGGATTGTGTTATTATTCTGGGCTACAGGAGGGCTGGATTGTGCTAGAATGCTGAGCTACAGGAAGTCTGGATTGTGCTCATGTACTGGGCTACAGGAGGGCTGGGTTGTGATAGTATCCTGGACTACAGCAGGGTTGAATGGTGCTAGTATGCTGGGCAACATGAGGTTTTGATTGTGCTAGTATGCTGGACTACAGGAGGGCTGGATTGTGCTAGTATACCGGACTACAGCAAGGCTGGATTGTGTTAGTATACTGGACGATAGCAGGGCTGGATTGTGCTGGTATACTAGACTACAGCAGGGCTGGATTGTGCTGGTATACTGGCCTACAGCAGGGCTGGATTGTGCTAGTATGCTGGGCTACAGGAGGGCTGGATTGTGCTAGTATGCTGGGCTACAGAAGGGCTGGATTGTACTAGTATGCTGGGCTACAGGAGGTCTGGATTGTGCTAGTGTACTGGGCTACAAGAGGTCTGGATTGTGCTAGTATGCTGGGCTACAGGAGGGCTGGATTGTGCTAGTATGCTGGACTACAGCAGGGCTGGATTGTGCTAGTATACTGGACTACAGCAGTGCTGGATTGTGCTAGCATGTTGGGCTACAGCAGGGCTGGATTGTGCTAGTATGCTGGGTTACAGGAGGTCTGGATTGTGCTAGTGTACTGGACTAAAGCAGGGCTGGATTGTGCTAGTATGCTGGGCTACAGGAGGGCTGTATGGTGCTAGTATGCTGGGCTACAGCAGGGCTGGATGTTGCTAGTAAACTGGACTACAGCAGGTCTGGATTGTGTTAGTATACCGGACTACAGCAGGGCGGGATTGTGTTAGTATACTGGACGATAGCAGGGCTGGATTGTGCTGGTATACTAGACTACAGCAGGGCTGGATTGTGCTAGTATACTGGCCTACAGCAGGGCTGGATTGTGCTAGTATGCTGGGCTACAGGAGGGCTGGATTGTGCTAGTATGCTGGGCTACAGAAGGGCTGGATTGTACTAGTATGCCGGGCTACAGGAGGTCTGGATTGTGCTAGTGTACTGGGCTACAAGAGGTCTGGATTGTGCTAGTATGCTGGGCTACAGGAGGGGTGTATTGTGCTAGTATGCTGGACTACAGCAGGGCTGGATTGTGCTAGTATACTGGACTACAGCAGTGCTGGATTGTGCTAGCATGTTGGGCTACAGCAGGGCTGGATTGTGCTAGTATGCTGGGTTACAGGAGGTCTGGATTGTGCTAGTGTACTGGGCTAAAGCAGGGCTGGATTGTGCTAGTATGCTGGGCTACAGGAGGGCTGTATGGTGCTAGTATGCTGGGCTACAGCAGGGCTGGATGTTGCTAGTAAACTGGACTACAGCAGGTCTGGATTGTGTTAGTATACCGGACTACAGCAGGGCGGGATTGTGCTAGTATACTGGACTACAGCAGGGCTGGATTGTGTTATTATTCTGGGCTACAGGAGGGCTGGATTGTGTTAGTATACTGGACGATAGCAGGGCTGGATTGTGCTGGTATACTAGACTACAGCAGGGCTGGATTGTGCTTGTATACTGGCCTACAGCAGGGCTGGATTGTGCTAGTATGCTGGGCTACAGGAGGGCTGGATTGTGCTAGTATGCTGGACTATAGCGGGGCTGGATTGTGCTAGTATACTGGACTACAGCAGGGCTGGATGTTGCTAGTATGCTGGACTACAGCAGGGCTGGATTGTGTTATTATTCTGGGCTACAGCAGGGCGGGATTGTGCTAGTATACTGGACTACAGCAGGGCTGGATTGTGTTATTATTCTGGGCTACAGGAGGGCTCGATTGTGCTAGAATGCTGAGCTACAGGAAGTCTGGATTGTGCTCATGTACTGGGCTACAGGAGGGCTGGGTTGTGCTAGTATACTGGACTACAGCAGGGCTGGATTGTGCTAGTATGCTGGGCTACAGGAGGTTCGGATTGTGCTAGTATGCTGGGCTACAGCAGGGCTGGATGTTGCTAGTATACTGGACAACAGCGGGTCTGGATTGTGTTAGTATGCTGGGCTACAGAAGGGCTGGATTGTGCTAGTATGCTGGGCTACAGGAGGTATGGATTGTGCTAGTATGCTGGGCTACAGCATTGCTGGATGTTGCTAGTATACTGGACTACAGGAGGGCTGGATTGTGCTAGTATGCTGGGCTACAGGAGGTCTGGATTGTGCTAGTGTACTGGGCTACAGGAGGGCTGGATTGTGCTAGTATGCTGTGCTACAGGAGGGCTGTATGGTGCTAGTATGCTGGGCTACAGCAGGGCTGGATGTTGCTAGTATACTGGACTACAGCAGGGCTGGATTGTGCTGGTATACTGGACTTCAGCAGGGCTTTATTGTGCTAGTATACTGGACTACAGCAGGGCTGGATTGTGTTTAGTATTCTGGGCTACAGGAGGTCTGGATTGTGCTAGTATGCTGGGCTCTATCAGGTCTGGATTGTGCTAGTATACTGGACTACAGGAGGGCGGGATTGTGCTTTTATACTGGACTATAGCAGGGCTGGATTGTGCTAGTATACTGGCCTACAGCAGGGCTGGATTGTGCTAGTATGCTGGGCTACAGGAGGGCTGGATTGTGCTAGTATGCTGGACTACAGCGGGGCGGGATTGTGCTAGTATACTGGACTACAGCAGGGCTGGATTGTGCTAGTATGCTGGACTACAGGAGGGCTGGATTGTGCTAGTATGCTGGGCTACAGGTGTTCTGGATTGTGCTAGTGCACTGGACTACAGCAGGGCTGGATTGTGCTAGTTTGCTGGGCTACAGGAGGGCCGGATTGTGCTAGTATACTGGACTACAGCAGGGCTGGATTGTGCTAGCATGCTGGGCTACAGGAGGGCTGGATTGTGCTAGTATGCTGGGTTACAGGAGTTCTGGATTGTGCTAGTGTACTGGGCTACAGGAGGGCTGGATTGTGCTAGTATGCTTGGCTACAGGAGGGCTGTATGGTGCTAGTATACTGGACTACAGGAGGGTGGGATTGTGCTTGTATACTGGACTATAGCAGGGCTGTATGGTGCTAGTATGCTGGGCAACATGAGGGGTGGATTGTGCTAGTATGCTGGGCTATAGCAGGTCTGGATTGTGCTAGTATACTGGCAACAGGAGGTCTGGATGGTGCTATTATGCTGGCTGCAGGAGGTCTGGATTGTGCTAGTATACTGGGCTACAGGAGGGCTGTATGGTGCTAGTATGCTGGGCTACAGGAGGTTCGGATTGTGCTAGTATGCTGGGCTACAGAAGGGCTGGATGTTGCTAGTATACTGGACTACAGCGGGTCTGGATTGTGTTAGTATGCTGGGCTACAGAAGGGCTGGATTGTACTAGTATGCTGGGCTACAGGAGGTCTGGATTGTGCTAGTGTACTGGGCTACAAGAGGTCTGGATTGTGCTAGTATGCTGGGCTACAGGAGGGCTGTATGGTGCTAGTATGCTGGGCTACAGCAGGGCTGGATGTTGCTAGTAAACTGGACTACAGCAGGTCTGGATTGTGTTAGTATACCGGACTACAGCAGGGCGGGATTGTGCTAGTGTACTGGACTACAGCAGGGCTGGATTGTGTTATTATTCTGGGCTACAGGAGGGCTGGATTGTGCTAGAATGCTGAGCTACAGGAAGTCTGGATTGTGCTCATGTACTGGGCTACAGCAGGGCTGGGTTGTGATAGTATCCTGGACTACAGCAGGGTTGAATGGTGCTAGTATGCTGGGCAACATGAGGTTTTGATTGTGCTAGTATGCTGGACTACAGGAGGGCTGGATTGTGCTAGTATACTGGACTACAGCAAGGCTGGATTGTGTTAGTATACTGGACGATAGCAGGGCTGGATTGTGCTGGTATACTAGACTACAGCAGGGCTGGATTGTGCTGGTATACTGGCCTACAGCAGGGCTGGATTGTGCTAGTATGCTGGGCTACAGGAGGGCTGGATTGTGCTAGTATGCTGGGCTACAGAGGGGCTGGATTGTGCTAGTGTACTGGGCTACAAGAGGTCTGGATTGTGCTAGTATGCTGGGCTACAGGAGGGCTGGATTGTGCTAGTATGCTGGACTACAGCAGGGCTGGATTGTGCTAGTATACTGGACTACAGCAGTGCTGGATTGTGCTAGCATGTTGGGCTACAGCAGGGCTGGATTGTGCTAGTATGCTGGGTTACAGGAGGTCTGGATTGTGCTAGTGTACTGGGCTAAAGCAGGGCTGGATTGTGCTAGTATGCTGGGCTACAGGAGGGCTGTATGGTGCTAGTATGCTGGGCTACAGCAGGGCTGGATGTTGCTAGTAAACTGGACTACAGCAGGTCTGGATTGTGTTAGTATACCGGACTACAGCAGGGCGGGATTGTGTTAGTATACTGGACGATAGCAGGGCTGGATTGTGCTGGTATACTAGACTACAGCAGGGCTGGATTGTGCTAGTATACTGGCCTACAGCAGGGCTGGATTGTGCTAGTATGCTGGGCTACAGGAGGGCTGGATTGTGCTAGTATGCTGGGCTACAGAAGGGCTGGATTGTACTAGTATGCCGGGCTACAGGAGGTCTGGATTGTGCTAGTGTACTGGGCTACAAGAGGTCTGGATTGTGCTAGTATGCTGGGCTACAGGAGGGGTGTATTGTGCTAGTATGCTGGACTACAGCAGGGCTGGATTGTGCTAGTATACTGGACTACAGCAGTGCTGGATTGTGCTAGCATGTTGGGCTACAGCAGGGCTGGATTGTGCTAGTATGCTGGGTTACAGGAGGTCTGGATTGTGCTAGTGTACTGGGCTAAAGCAGGGCTGGATTGTGCTAGTATGCTGGGCTACAGGAGGGCTGTATGGTGCTAGTATGCTGGGCTACAGCAGGGCTGGATGTTGCTAGTAAACTGGACTACAGCAGGTCTGGATTGTGTTAGTATACCGGACTACAGCAGGGCGGGATTGTGCTAGTATACTGGACTACAGCAGGGCTTGATTGTGTTATTATTCTGGGCTACAGGAGGGCTGGATTGTGTTAGTATACTGGACGATAGCAGGGCTGGATTGTGCTGGTATACTAGACTACAGCAGGGCTGGATTGTGCTTGTATACTGGCCTACAGCAGGGCTGGATTGTGCTAGTATGCTGGGCTACAGGAGGGCTGGATTGTGCTAGTATGCTGGACTATAGCGGGGCTGGATTGTGCTAGTATACTGGACTACAGCAGGGCTGGATGTTGCTAGTATGCTGGACTACAGCAGGGCTGGATTGTGTTATTATTCTGGGCTACAGCAGGGCGGGATTGTGCTAGTATACTGGACTACAGCAGGGCTGGATTGTGTTATTATTCTGGGCTACAGGAGGGCTCGATTGTGCTAGAATGCTGAGCTACAGGAAGTCTGGATTGTGCTCATGTACTGGGCTACAGGAGGGCTGGGTTGTGCTAGTATACTGGACTACAGCAGGGCTGGATTGTGCTAGTATGCTGGGCAACAGGAGGTTCGGATTGTGCTAGTATGCTGGGCTACAGCAGGGCTGGATGTTGCTAGTATACTGGACTACAGCGGGTCTGGATTGTGTTAGTATGCTGGGCTACAGAAGGGCTGGATTGTGCTAGTATGCTGGGCTACAGGAGGTATGGATTGTGCTAGTATGCTGGGCTACAGCATTGCTGGATGTTGCTAGTATACTGGACTACAGGAGGGCTGGATTGTGCTAGTATGCTGGGCTACAGGAGGTCTGGATTGTGCTAGTGTACTGGGCTACAGGAGGGCTGGATTGTGCTAGTATGCTGTGCTACAGGAGGGCTGTATGGTGCTAGTATGCTGGGCTACAGCAGGGCTGGATGTTGCTAGTATACTGGACTACAGCAGGGCTGGATTGTGCTGGTATACTGGACTTCAGCAGGGCTTTATTGTGCTAGTATACTGGACTACAGCAGGGCTGGATTGTGTTTAGTATTCTGGGCTACAGGAGGTCTGGATTGTGCTAGTATGCTGGGCTCTATCAGGTCTGGATTGTGCTAGTATACTGGACTACAGGAGGGCGGGATTGTGCTTTTATACTGGACTATAGCAGGGCTGGATTGTGCTAGTATACTGGCCTACAGCAGGGCTGGATTGTGCTAGTATGCTGGGCTACAGGAGGGCTGGATTGTGCTAGTATGCTGGACTACAGCGGGGCTGGATTGTGCTAGTATACTGGACTACAGCAGGGCTGGATTGTGCTAGTATGCTGGACTACAGGAGGGCTGGATTGTGCTAGTATGCTGGGCTACAGGTGTTCTGGATTGTGCTAGTGCACTGGACTACAGCAGGGCTGGATTGTGCTAGTTTGCTGGGCTACAGGAGGGGCGGATTGTGCTAGTATACTGGACTACAGCAGGGCTGGATTGTGCTAGCATGCTGGGCTACAGGAGGGCTGGATTGTGCTAGTATGCTGGGTTACAGGAGTTCTGGATTGTGCTAGTGTACTGGGCTACAGGAGGGCTGGATTGTGCTAGTATGCTTGGCTACAGGAGGGCTGTATGGTGCTAGTATACTGGACTACAGGAGGGTGGGATTGTGCTTGTATACTGGACTATAGCAGGGCTGTATGGTGCTAGTATGCTGGGCAACATGAGGGGTGGATTGTGCTAGTATGCTGGACTACAGGAGGGCTGGATTGTGCTAGTATGCTGGGCTATAGCAGGTCTGGATTGTGCTAGTATACTGGCAACAGGAGGTCTGGATGGTGCTATTATGCTGGCTGCAGGAGGTCTGGATTGTGCTAGTATACTGGGCTACAGGAGGGCTGTATGGTGCTAGTATGCTGGGCTACAGGAGGTTCGGATTGTGCTAGTATGCTGGGCTACAGAAGGGCTGGATGTTGCTAGTATACTGGACTACAGCGGGTCTGGATTGTGTTAGTATGCTGGGCTACAGAAGGGCTGGATTGTACTAGTATGCTGGGCTACAGGAGGTCTGGATTGTGCTAGTGTACTGGGCTACAAGAGGTCTGGATTGTGCTAGTATGCTGGGCTACAGGAGGGCTGGATTGTGCTAGTATGCTGGACTACAGCAGGGCTGGATTGTGCTAGTATACTGGACTACAGCAGTGCTGGATTGTGCTAGCATGCTGGGCTACAGGAGGGCTGGATTGTGCTAGTATGCTGGGTTACAGGAGGTCTGGATTGTGCTAGTGTACTGGGCTAAAGGAGGGCTGGATTGTGCTAGTATGCTGGGCTACAGGAGTGCTGTATGGTGCTAGTATGCTGGGCTACAGCAGGGCTGGATGTTGCTAGTAAACTGGACTACAGCAGGTCTGGATTGTGTTAGTATACCGGACTACAGCAGGGCGGGATTGTGCTAGTATACTGGACTACAGCAGGGCTGGATTGTGTTATTATTCTGGGATACAGGAGGGCTGGATTGTGCTAGAATGCTGAGCTACAGGAAGTCTGGATTGTGCTCATGTACTGGGCTACAGGAGGGCTGGGTTGTGCTAGTATACTGGACTACAGCAGGGCTGGATTGTGCTAGCATGCTGGGCTACAGGAGGGCTGGATTGTACTAGTATGCTGGGCTACAGGAGGTCTGGATTGTGCTAGTGTACTGAGCTACAAGAGGTCTGGATTGTGCTATTATGCTGGGCTACAGGAGGGTTGGATTGTGCTAGTATGCTGGACTACAGCAGGGCTGGATTGTGCTAGTATACTGGACTACAGCAGTGCTGGATTGTGCTAGCATGCTGGGCTACAGGAGGGCTGGATTGTGCTAGTATGCTGGGTTACAGGAGGTCTGGATTGTGCTAGGGTACTGGGCTAAAGGAGGGCTGGATTGTGCTAGTATGCTGGGCTACAGGAGGGCTGTATGGTGCTAGTATGCTGGGCTACAGCAGGGCTGGATGTTGCTAGTAAACTGGACTACAGCAGGTCTGGATTGTGTTAGTATACCGAACTACAGCAGGGCGGGATTGTGCTAGTATACTGGACTACAGCAGGGCTGGATTGTGTTATTATTCTGGGCTACAGGAGGGCTGGATTGTGCTAGAATGCTGAGCTACAGGAAGTCTGGATTGTGCTCATGTACTGGGCTACAGGAGGGCTGGGTTGTGCTAGTATACTGGACTACAGCAGGGCTGGATTGTGCTAGCATGCTGGGCTACAGGAGGGCTGGATTGTGCTAGTATGCTAGGTTACAGGAGTTCTGGATTGTGCTAGTGTACTGGGCTACAGGAGGGCTGGATTGTGCTAGTATGCTTGGCTACAGGAGGGCTGTATGGTGCTAGTAGGCTGGACTACAGGAGGGTGGGATTGTGCTTGTATACTGGACTATAGCAGGGCTGGTTCGTGACACAATCCACGCAGTATATATGCATGAATGTGATAATGCATGGTGTTGAAAGGTGCCAAAGCAAACAAACAAAAGGCCACCAAGAACCACAACACAATCTACAAAGGTGTCTGCATGGAGAGAGTCTCCTCCATGAATGTGGAAGAGGTCTATTTATCCTGGGAGACACCTGGCCCAGGTGTTTCCCATGAAGCTGACGACCCTCCCAACTCCGTCCACCGGCATCCTAATAAGGAAACAAGAACAAAGACAGAATACAGCAGACAGAGTGGGAGGGTCGTCACAATTGTGCTAGTATACTGGCAACAGGAGGTCTGGATGGTGCTATTATGCTGGCTGCAGGAGGTCTGGATTGTGCTAGTATACTGGGCTACAGGAGGGCTGTATGGTGCTAGTATGCTGGGCTACAGGAGGTTCGGATTGTGCTAGTATGCTGGGCTACAGCAGGGCTGGATGTTGCTAGTATACTGGACTACAGCGGGTCTGGATTGTGTTAGTATGCTGGCCTACAGAAGGTCTGGATTGTGCTAGTATGCTGGGTTACAGGAGTTCTGGATTGTGCTAGTGTACTGGGCTACAGGAGGGCTGGATTGTGCTAGTATGCTTGGCTACAGGAGGGCGGGATTGTGCTAGTATGCTGGGCTACAGGAGGGGTGTATGGTGCTAGTATGCTGGGCTACAGCAGGGCTGGATTGTGCTGGTATAGTGGACTTCAGCAGGGCTGGATTGTGCTAGTATACTGGACTACAGCAGGGCTGGATTGTGTTAGTATTCTGGGCTACTGCAGGGCGGGATTGTGCTGGTATACTGGACTTCAGCTGGGCTGGATTGTGCTAGTATACTGGACTACAGCAGGGCTGGATTGTGTTAGTATTCTGGGCTACAAGAGGTCTGGATTGTGCTAGTATGCTGGGCTACAGCAGGTCTGGATTGTGCTAGTATACTGGCAACAGGAGGTCTGGATGGTGCTATTATGCTGGCTGTAGGAGGTCTGGATTGTGTAAGTATACTGAGCTACAGGAGGGCTGTATGGTGCTAGTATGCTGGGCTACAGGAGGTTTGGATTGTGCTTGTATGCTGGGCTACAGAAGGGCTGGATGTTCCTAGTATACTGGACTACAGCGGGTCTGGATGGTGTTAGAATGCTGGGCTACAGAAGCGCTGGATTGTGCTAGTATGCTGGGCTACAGCATTGCTGGATGTTGCTAGTATACTGGACTACAGGAGGGCTAGATTGTGCTAGTATTCTGGGCTACAGGAGGTTTGGATTGTGCTGGTATACTGGACTTCAGCAGGGCTGGATTGTGCTAGTATGCTGGACTACAGCAGGGCTGGATTGTGCTGGTATGCTTTACTACTGCAAGGCTTGATTGTGCTAGTATGCTGGGCTACAGTAGGGCTGTATGGTGCTAATATGCTGGGCTACAGCAGGGCTGGATGTTGCTAGTATACTGGACTACAGCAGGGCTGGATTGTGCTGGTATACTGGACTTCAGCAGGGCTGGATTGTGCTAGTATACTGGACTACAGCAGGGCTGGATTGTGCTAGTATGCTGGGCTACAGCAGGGCTGGATTGTGCTGGTATAGTGGACTTCAGCAGGGCTGGATTGTGCTAGTATACTGGACTACAGCAGGGCTGGATTGTGTTAGTATTCTGGGCTACTGCAGGGCGGGATTGTGCTGGTATACTGGACTTCAGCTGGGCTGGATTGTGCTAGTATACTGGACTACAGCAGGGCTGGATTGTGTTAGTATTCTGGGCTACAAGAGGTCTGGATTGTGCTAGTATGCTGGGCTACAGCAGGTCTGGATTGTGCTAGTATACTGGCAACAGGAGGTCTGGATGGTGCTATTATGCTGGCTGTAGGAGGTCTGGATTGTGTAAGTATACTGAGCTACAGGAGGGCTGTATGGTGCTAGTATGCTGGGCTACAGGAGGTTTGGATTGTGCTTGTATGCTGGGCTACAGAAGGGCTGGATGTTCCTAGTATACTGGACTACAGCGGGTCTGGATGGTGTTAGAATGCTGGGCTACAGAAGCGCTGGATTGTGCTAGTATGCTGGGCTACAGCATTGCTGGATGTTGCTAGTATACTGGACTACAGGAGGGCTAGATTGTGCTAGTATTCTGGGCTACAGGAGGTTTGGATTGTGCTGGTATACTGGACTTCAGCAGGGCTGGATTGTGCTAGTATGCTGGACTACAGCAGGGCTGGATTGTGCTGGTATGCTTTACTGCTGCAAGGCTTGATTGTGCTAGTATGCTGGGCTACAGTAGGGCTGTATGGTGCTAATATGCTGGGCTACAGCAGGGCTGGATGTTGCTAGTATACTGGACTACAGCAGGGCTGGATTGTGCTGGTATACTGGACTTCAGCAGGGCTGGATTGTGCTAGTATACTGGACTACAGCAGGGCTGGATTGTGCTAGTATGCTGGGCTTTATCAGGTCTGGATTGTGCTAGTATACTGGACTACAGGAGGGCGGGATTGTGCTTGTATGCTGGACTATAGCAGGGTTGGATTGTGCTACTATACTGGCAACAGGAGGTCTGGATGGTGCTAGTGTGCTGGGCAACATGAGGGCTGGATTGTGCTAGTATGCTGGACTACAGTTGGGCTGGATTGTGATGCTAAACTGGGCTATAGCAGGTCTGGATTGTGCTAGTATACTGGCAACAGGAGGTCTGGATTATGCTAGTATACTGGGCTACAGCAGGGCTGGATTGTGCTAGTATGCTGGGCTACAGCAGGGCTGGATGTTGCTAGTATACTGGACTACAGCGGGTCTGGATTGTGTTAGTATGCTGGCCTACAGAAGGTCTGGATTGTGCTAGTATGCTGGGTTACAGGAGTTCTGGATTGTGCTAGTGTACTGGGCTACAGGAGGGCTGGATTGTGCTAGTATGCTTGGCTACAGGAGGGCGGGATTGTGCTAGTATGCTGGGCTACAGGAGGGGTGTATGGTGCTAGTATGCTGGGCTACAGCAGGGCTGGATTGTGCTGGTATAGTGGACTTCAGCAGGGCTGGATTGTGCTAGTATACTGGACTACAGCAGGGCTGGATTGTGTTAGTATTCTGGGCTACTGCAGGGCGGGATTGTGCTGGTATACTGGACTTCAGCTGGGCTGGATTGTGCTAGTATACTGGACTACAGCAGGGCTGGATTGTGTTAGTATTCTGGGCTACAAGAGGTCTGGATTGTGCTAGTATGCTGGGCTACAGCAGGTCTGGATTGTGCTAGTATACTGGCAACAGGAGGTCTGGATGGTGCTATTATGCTGGCTGTAGGAGGTCTGGATTGTGTAAGTATACTGAGCTACAGGAGGGCTGTATGGTGCTAGTATGCTGGGCTACAGGAGGTTTGGATTGTGCTTGTATGCTGGGCTACAGAAGGGCTGGATGTTCCTAGTATACTGGACTACAGCGGGTCTGGATGGTGTTAGAATGCTGGGCTACAGAAGCGCTGGATTGTGCTAGTATGCTGGGCTACAGCATTGCTGGATGTTGCTAGTATACTGGACTACAGGAGGGCTAGATTGTGCTAGTATTCTGGGCTACAGGAGGTTTGGATTGTGCTGGTATACTGGACTTCAGCAGGGCTGGATTGTGCTAGTATGCTGGACTACAGCAGGGCTGGATTGTGCTGGTATGCTTTACTACTGCAAGGCTTGATTGTGCTAGTATGCTGGGCTACAGTAGGGCTGTATGGTGCTAATATGCTGGGCTACAGCAGGGCTGGATGTTGCTAGTATACTGGACTACAGCAGGGCTGGATTGTGCTGGTATACTGGACTTCAGCAGGGCTGGATTGTGCTAGTATACTGGACTACAGCAGGGCTGGATTGTGCTAGTATGCTGGGCTACAGCAGGGCTGGATTGTGCTGGTATAGTGGACTTCAGCAGGGCTGGATTGTGCTAGTATACTGGACTACAGCAGGGCTGGATTGTGTTAGTATTCTGGGCTACTGCAGGGCGGGATTGTGCTGGTATACTGGACTTCAGCTGGGCTGGATTGTGCTAGTATACTGGACTACAGCAGGGCTGGATTGTGTTAGTATTCTGGGCTACAAGAGGTCTGGATTGTGCTAGTATGCTGGGCTACAGCAGGTCTGGATTGTGCTAGTATACTGGCAACAGGAGGTCTGGATGGTGCTATTATGCTGGCTGTAGGAGGTCTGGATTGTGTAAGTATACTGAGCTACAGGAGGGCTGTATGGTGCTAGTATGCTGGGCTACAGGAGGTTTGGATTGTGCTTGTATGCTGGGCTACAGAAGGGCTGGATGTTCCTAGTATACTGGACTACAGCGGGTCTGGATGGTGTTAGAATGCTGGGCTACAGAAGCGCTGGATTGTGCTAGTATGCTGGGCTACAGCATTGCTGGATGTTGCTAGTATACTGGACTACAGGAGGGCTAGATTGTGCTAGTATTCTGGGCTACAGGAGGTTTGGATTGTGCTGGTATACTGGACTTCAGCAGGGCTGGATTGTGCTAGTATGCTGGACTACAGCAGGGCTGGATTGTGCTGGTATGCTTTACTGCTGCAAGGCTTGATTGTGCTAGTATGCTGGGCTACAGTAGGGCTGTATGGTGCTAATATGCTGGGCTACAGCAGGGCTGGATGTTGCTAGTATACTGGACTACAGCAGGGCTGGATTGTGCTGGTATACTGGACTTCAGCAGGGCTGGATTGTGCTAGTATACTGGACTACAGCAGGGCTGGATTGTGCTAGTATGCTGGGCTTTATCAGGTCTGGATTGTGCTAGTATACTGGACTACAGGAGGGCGGGATTGTGCTTGTATGCTGGACTATAGCAGGGTTGGATTGTGCTACTATACTGGCAACAGGAGGTCTGGATGGTGCTAGTGTGCTGGGCAACATGAGGGCTGGATTGTGCTAGTATGCTGGACTACAGTTGGGCTGGATTGTGATGCTAAACTGGGCTATAGCAGGTCTGGATTGTGCTAGTATACTGGCAACAGGAGGTCTGGATTATGCTAGTATACTGGGCTACAGCAGGGCTGGATTGTGCTAGTATGCTGGGCTACAGGAGGTCTGGATTGTGCTAGTATACTGGACTACAGCAGGTCTGGGTTGTTTTAGTATACTGGACTACAGCAGTGCTGGACTGTTTTAGTATACTGGACTACAGCAGGGCTGGATTGTGCTGGTATACTGGACTACTGCAGGGCTTGATTGTGCTGGTATACTGGACTACAGTATGTATAGATTGTGCTAGTATGCTGGACTACAGCAGGGCTTGATTGTGCTGGTATACTGGACTACTGCAGGGCTTTATTGTGCTAGTATGCTGGGTTACAGGAGTGCAGGATTGTGCTAGCATGCTGGGCTACAGGAGGGCTGGATTGTGCTAGTATGTTAGGTTACAGGAGTTCTGGATTGTGCTAGTGTACTGGGCTACAGGAGGGCTGGATTGTGCTAGTATGCTTGGCTACAGGAGGGCTGTATGGTGCTAGTATACTGGACTACAGGAGGGTGGGATTGTGCTTGTATACTGGACTATAGGAGGGCTGTATGGTGCTAGTATACTGGACTACAGGAGGGTGGGATTGTGCTTGTATACTGGACTATAGCAGGGCTGTATGGTGCTAGTATGCTGGGCAACATGAGGGGTGGATTGTGCTAGTATGCTGGACTACAAGAGGGCTGGATTGTGCTAGTATGCTGGGCTATAGCAGGTCTGGATTGTGCTAGTATACTGGCAACAGGAGGTCTGGATGGTGCTATTATGCTGGCTGCAGGAGGTCTGGATTGTGCTAGTATACTGGCAACAGGAGGTCTGGATGGTGCTATTATGCTGGCTGCAGGAGGTCTGGATTGTGCTAGTATACTGGGCTACAGGAGGGCTGTATGGTGCTAGTATGCTGGGCTACAGGAGGTTCAGATTGTGCTAGTATGCTGGGCTACAGCAGGGCTGGATGTTGCTAGTATACTGGACTACAGCGGGTCTGGATTGTGTTAGTATGCTGGGCTACAGAAGGGCTGGATTGTGCTAGTATGCTGGGTTACAGGAGTTCTGGATTGTGCTAGTGTACTGGGCTACAGGAGGGCTGGATTGTGCTAGTATGCTTGGCTACAGGAGGGCTGGATTGTGCTAGTATGCTGGGCTACAGGAGGGGTGTATGGTGCTAGTATGCTGAGCTACAGCAGGGCTGGATGTTGCTAGTATACTGGACTACAGCAGGGCTGGATTGTGCTGGTATACTGGACTTCAGCAGGGCTGGATTGTGCTAGTATACTGGACTACAGCAGGGCTGGATTGTGTTAGTATTCTGGGCTACTGCAGGGCAGGATTGTGCTGGTATACTGGACTTCAGCTGGGCTGGATTGTGCTAGTATACTGGACTACAGCAGGGCTGGATTGTGTTAGTATTCTGGGCTACAAGAGGTCTGGATTGTGCTAGTATGCTGGGCTACAGCCGGTCTGGATTGTGCTAGTATACTGGCAACAGGAGGTCTGGATTGTGCAAGTATACTGAGCTACAGGAGGGCTGTATGGTGCTAGTATGCTGGGCTACAGGAGGTTTGGATTGTGCTTGTATGCTGGGCTACAGAAGGGCTGGATGTTGCTAGTATACTGGACTACAGCGGGTCTGGATTGTGTTAGAATGCTGGGCTACAGAAGCGCAGATTGTGCTAGTATGCTGGGCTACAAGAGGTCTGGTTTGTGCTAGTAGGCTGGGCTACAGCATGGCTGGATGTTGCTAGTATACTGGACTACAGGAGGGCTAGGTTGTGCTAGTATTCTGGGCTACAGGAGGTCTGGATTGTGCTATTGTACTGGAATACAGGAGGGCTGGATTGTGCTAGTATGCTGGGCTACAGAAGGGCTGGATTGTGCTAGTATGCTGGGCTACAGCAGGGCTGGATGTTGCTAGTATACTGGACTACAGCAGGGCTGGATTGTGCTGGTATACTGGACTTCAGCAGCGCTGGATTGTGCTAGTATGCTGGACTACAGCAGGGCTGGATTGTGCTGGGATGCTGTACTACTGCAAGGCTTGATTGTGCTAGTATGCTGGGCTACAGGAGGGCTGTATGGTACTAATATGCTGGGCTACAGCAGGGCTGGATGTTGCTAGTATGCTGGACTACAGCAGGGCTGGATTGTGCTGGTATACTGGACTTCAGCAGGGCTGGATTGTGCTAGTATACTGGACTACAGCAGGGCTGGATTGTGCTAGTATGCTGGGCTTTATCAGGTCTGGATTGTGCTAGTATACTGGACTACAGGAGGGCGGGATTGTGCTTGTATGCTGGACTATAGCAGGGTTGGATTGTGCTAGTATACTGGCAACAGGAGGTCTGGATGGTGCTAGTGTGCTGGGCAACATGAGGGCTGGATTGTGCTAGTATGCTGGACTACATTAGGGCTGGATTGTGATGGTAAACTGGGCTATAGCAGGTCTGGATTGTGCTAGTATACTGGCAACAGGAGGTCTGGATTCTGCTAGTATACTGGGCTACAGCAGGGCAGGACTGTTTTAGTATACTGGACTACAGGAGGGTGGGATTGTGCTTGTATACTGGACTACAGCAGGTCTGGATTGTTTTAGTATACTGGACTACAGCAGGGCTGGACTGTTTTAGTATACTGGACTACAGGAGGGTGGGATTGTGCTTGTATACTGGACTATAGGAGGGCTGTATGGTGCTAGTATACTGGACTACAGGAGGGTGGGATTGTGCTTGTATACTGGACTATAGCAGGGCTGTATGGTGCTAGTATGCTGGGCAACATGAGGGATGGATTGTGCTAGTATGCTGGACTACAAGAGGGCTGGATTGTGCTAGTATGCTGGGCTATAGCAGGTCTGGATTGTGCTAGTATACTGGCAACAGGAGGTCTGGATGGTGCTATTATGCTGGCTGCAGGAGGTCTGGATTGTGCTAGTATACTGGCAACAGGAGGTCTGGATGGTGCTATTATGCTGGCTGCAGGAGGTCTGGATTGTGCTAGTATACTGGGCTACAGGAGGGCTGTATGGTGCTAGTATGCTGGGCTACAGGAGGTTCGGATTGTGCTAGTATGCTGGGCTACAGCAGGGCTGGATGTTGCTAGTATACTGGACTACAGCGGGTCTGGATTGTGTTAGTATGCTGGGCTACAGAAGGGCTGGATTGTGCTAGTATGCTGGGTTACAGGAGTTCTGGATTGTGCTAGTGTACTGGGCTACAGGAGGGCTGGATTGTGCTAGTATGCTTGGCTACAGGAGGGCTGGATTGTGCTAGTATGCTGGGCTACAGGAGGGGTGTATGGTGCTAGTATGCTGGGCTACAGCAGGGCTGGATGTTGCTAGTATACTGGACTACAGCAGGGCTGGATTGTGCTGGTATACTGGACTTCAGCAGGGCTGGATTGTGCTAGTATACTGGACTACAGCAGGGCTGGATTGTGTTAGTATTCTGGGTTACTGCAGGGCGGGATTGTGCTGGTATACTGGACTTCAGCTGGGCTGGATTGTGCTAGTATACTGGACTACAGCAGGGCTGGATTGTATTAGTATTCTGGGCTACAAGAGGTCTGGATTGTGCTAGTATGCTGGGCTACAGCCGGTCTGGATTGTGCTAGTATACTGGCAACAGGAGGTCTGGATTGTGCAAGTATACTGAGCTACAGGAGGGCTGTATGGTGCTAGTATGCTGGGCTACAGGAGGTTTGGATTGTGCTTGTATGCTGGGCTACAGAAGGGCTGGATGTTGCTAGTATACTGGACTACAGCGGGTCTGGATTGTGTTAGAATGCTGGGCTACAGAAGCGCAGATTGTGCTAGTATGCTGGGCTACAAGAGGTATGGTTTGTGCTAGTAGGCTGGGCTACAGCATGGCTGGATGTTGCTAGTATACTGGACTACAGGAGGGCTAGATTGTGCTAGTATTCTGGGCTACAGGAGGTCTGGATTGTGCTAGTGTACTGGGCTACAGGAGGGCTGGATTGTGCTAGTATGCTGGGCTACAGAAGGGCTGGATTGTGCTAGTATGCTGGGCTACAGCAGGGCTGGATGTTGCTAGTATACTGGACTACAGCAGGGCTGGATTGTGCTGGTATACTGGACTTCAGCAGTGCTGAATTGTGCTAGTATGCTGGACTACAGCAGGGCTGGATTGTGCTGGTATGCTGTACTACTGCAAGGCTTGATTGTGCTAGTATGCTGGGCTACAGGAGGGCTGTATGGTGCTAATATGCTGGGCTACAGCAGGGCTGGATGTTGCTAGTATGCTGGACTACAGCAGGGCTGGATTGTGCTGGTATACTGGACTTCAGCAGGGCTGGATTGTGCTAGTATACTGGACTACAGCAGGGCTGGATTGTGCTAGTATGCTGGGCTTTATCAGGTCTGGATTGTGCTAGTATACTGGACTACAGGAGGGCGGGATTGTGCTTGTATGCTGGACTATAGCAGGGTTGGATTGTGCTAGTATACTGGCAACAGGAGGTCAGGATGGTGCTAGTGTGCTGGGCAACATGAGGGCTGGATTGTGCTAGTATGCTGGACTACATTAGGGCTGGATTGTGATGGTAAACTGGGCTATAGCAGGTCTGGATTGTGCTAGTATACTGGCAACAGGAGGTCTGGATTCTGCTAGTATACTGGGCTACAGCAGGGCTGGATTGTGCTAGTATGCTGGGCTACAGGAGGTCTGGATTGTGCTAGTATACTGGACTACAGCAGGTCTGGATTGTTTTAGTATACTGGACTACAGCAGGGCTGGACTGTTTTAGTATACTGGACTACAGCAGGGCTGGATTGTGCTGGTATACTGGACTACTGCAGGGCTTGATTGTGCTGGTATACTGGACTACAGTACGTATAGATTGTGCTAGTATGCTGGACTACAGCAGGGCTTGATTGTGCTGGTATACTGGACTACTGCAGGGCTTTATTGTGCTAGTATGCTGGGTTACAGGAGTGCAGGATTGTGCTAGTATGCTGGGCTATAGCAGGTCTGGATTGTGCTAGTATACTGGCAACAGGAGGTCTGGATGGTGCTATTATGCTGGCTGCAGGAGGTCTGGATTGTGCTAGTATACTGGGCTACAGGAGGGCTGTATGGTGCTAGTATGCTGGGCTACAGGAGGTTCGGATTGTGCTAGTATGCTGGGCTACAGCAGGGCTGGATGTTGCTAGTATACTGGACTACAGCGGGTCTGGATTGTGTTAGTATGCTGGGCTACAGAAGGGCTGGATTGTGCTAGTATGCTGGGTTACAGGAGTTCTGGATTGTGCTAGTGTACTGGGCTACAGGAGGGCTGGATTGTGCTAGTATGCTTGGCTACAGGAGGGCTGGATTGTGCTAGTATGCTGGGCTACAGGAGGGGTGTATGGTGCTAGTATGCTGGGCTACAGCAGGGCTGGATTGTGCTGGTATACTGGACTTCAGCAGGGCTGGATTGTGCTAGTATACTGGACTACAGCAGGGCTGGATTGTGTTAGTATTCTGGGCTACTGCAGGGCGGGATTGTGCTGGTATACTGGACTTCAGCTGGGCTGGATTGTGCTAGTATACTGGACTACAGCAGGGCTGGATTGTGTTAGTATTCTGGGCTACAAGAGGTCTGGATTGTGCTAGTATGCTGGGTTACAGCAGGTCTGGATTGTGCTAGTATACTGGCAACAGGAGGTCTGGATGGTGCTATTATGCTGGCTGTAGGAGGTCTGGATTGTGCAAGTATACTGAGCTACAGGAGGGCTGTATGGTGCTAGTATGCTGGGCTACAGGAGGTTTGGATTGTGCTTGTATGCTGGGCTACAGAAGGGCTGGATGTTGCTAGTATACTGGACTACAGCGGGTCTGGATTGTGTTAGAATGCTGGGCTACAGAAGCGCTGGATTGTGCTAGTATGCTGGGCTACAAGAGGTCTGGTTTGTGCTAGTAGGCTGGGCTACAGCATGGCTGGATCTTGCTAGTATACTGGACTACAGGAGGGCTAGATTGTGCTAGTATTCTGGGCTACAGGAGGTCTGGATTGTGCTGGTATACTGGACTTCAGCAGGGCTGGATTGTGCTAGTATGCTGGACTACAGCAGGGCTGGATTGTGCTGGTATGCTGTACTACTGCAAGGCTTGATTGTGCTAGTATGCTGGGCTACAGGAGGGCTGTATGGTGCTAATATGCTGGGCTACAGCAGGGCTGGATGTTGCTAGTATACTGGACTACAGCAGGGCTGGATTGTGCTGGTATACTGGACTTCAGCAGGGCTGGATTGTGCTAGTATACTGGACTACAGCAGGGCTGGATTGTGCTAGTATGCTGGGCTTTATCAGGTCTGGATTGTGCTAGTATACTGGACTACAGGAGGGCGGGATTGTGCTTGTATGCTGGACTATAGCAGGGTTGGATTGTGCTACTATACTGGCAACAGGAGGTCTGGATGGTGCTAGTGTGCTGGGCAACATGAGGGCTGGATTGTGCTAGTATGCTGGACTACAGTTGGGCTGGATTGTGATGCTAAACTGGGCTATAGCAGGTCTGGATTGTGCTAGTATACTGGCAACAGGAGGTCTGGATTCTGCTAGTATACTGGGCTACAGCAGGGCTGGATTGTGCTAGTATGCTGGGCTACAGGAGGTCTGGATTGTGCTAGTATACTGGACTACAGCAGGTCTGGATTGTTTTAGTATACTGGACTACAGCAGGGCTGGACTGTTTTAGTATACTGGACTACAGCAGGGCTGGATTGTGCTGGTATACTGGACTACTGCAGGGCTTGATTGTGCTGGTATACTGGACTACAGTACGTATAGATTGTGCTAGTATGCTGGACTACAGCAGGGCTTGATTGTGCTGGTATACTGGACTACTGCAGGGCTTTATTGTGCTAGTATGCTGGGCTACAGGAGTGCAGGATTGTGCTAGTATGCTGGGCTATAGAAGGTCTGGATTGTGCTAGTATGCTGGGCTACATGAGGGCTGGATTGTGCTAGTATTCTGGGCTACAGGAGGGCTGGATGGTGCTAGTATGCTGGGATACAGCAGGGCTGGATGGTGCTAGTGTACTGGGCTACAGGAGGGCTGGATTGTGCTAGTATGCTGGGCTACAGCAGGGCTGGATGTTGCTAGTATACTGGACTACAGCAGGGCTGGATTGTGCTGGTATACTGGACTTCAGCAGGGCTGGATTGTGCTAGTATACTGGACTACAGCAGGGCTGGATTGTGCTAGTGTACTGGACTACAGCAGGGCTGGATTGTGTTAGTATTCTGGGCTACAGGAGGTCTGGATTGTGCTAGTATGCTGGGCTATATCAGGGCTGGATGTTGCTAGTATACTGGACTACAGCAGGGCTGGATTGTGCTGGTGTACTGGACTTCAGCAGGGCTGGATTGTGCTAGTATGCTGGACTACAGTTGGGCTGGATTGTGATGGTAAACTGGGCTATAGCAGGTCTGGATTGTGCTAGTATACTGGCAACAGGAGGTCTGGATTCTGCTAGTATACTGGGCTACAGCAGGGCTGGATTGTGCTAGTATGCTGGGCTACAGGAGGTCTGGATTGTGCTAGTATACTGGACTACAGCAGGTCTGGATTGTTTTAGTATACTGGACTACAGCAGGGCTGGATTGTGCTGGTATACTGGACTACTGCAGGGCTTGATTGTGCTGGTATACTGGACTACAGTACGTATAGATTGTGCTAGTATGCTGGACTACAGCAGGGCTTGATTGTGCTGGTATACTGGACTACTGCAGGGCTTTATTGTGCTAGTATGCTGGGCTACAGGAGTGCAGGATTGTGCTAGTATGCTGGGCTATAGAAGGTCTGGATTGTGCTAGTATGCTGGGCTACATGAGGGCTGGATTGTGCTAGTATTCTGGGCTACAGGAGGGCTGGATGGTGCTAGTATGCTGGGATACAGCAGGGCTGGATGGTGCTAGTGTACTGGGCTACAGGAGGGCTGGATTGTGCTAGTATGCTGGGCTACAGCAGGGCTGGATGTTGCTAGTATACTGGACTACAGCAGGGCTGGATTGTGCTGGTATACTGGACTTCAGCAGGGCTGGATTGTGCTAGTATACTGGACTACAGCAGGGCTGGATTGTGCTAGTGTACTGGACTACAGCAGGGCTGGATTGTGTTAGTATTCTGGGCTACAGGAGGTCTGGATTGTGCTAGTATGCTGGGCTATATCAGGGCTGGATGTTGCTAGTATACTGGACTACAGCAGGGCTGGATTGTGCTTGTGTACTGGACTTCAGCAGGGCTGGATTGTGCTAGTATGCTGGACTACAGTTGGGCTGGATTGTGATGGTAAACTGGGCTATAGCAGGTCTGGATTGTGCTAGTATACTGGCAACAGGAGGTCTGGATTCTGCTAGTATACTGGGCTACAGCAGGGCTGGATTGTGCTAGTATGCTGGGCTACAGGAGGTCTGGATTGTACTAGTATACTGGACTACAGCAGGTCTGGATTGTTTTAGTATACTGGACTACAGCAGGGCTGGACTGTTTTAGTATACTGGACTACAGCAGGGCTGGATTGTGCTGGTATACTGGACTACTGCAGGGCTTGATTGTGCTGGTATACTGGACTACAGTACGTATAGATTGTGCTAGTATGCTGGACTACAGCAGGGCTTGATTGTGCTGGTATACTGGACTACTGCAGGGCTTTATTGTGCTAGTATGCTGGGTTACAGGAGTGCTTGATTGTGCTAGTATGCTGGGCTATAGAAGGTCTGGATTGTGCTAGTATGCTGGGCTACATGAGGGCTGGATGGTGCTAGTATGCTGGGATACAGCAGGGCTGGATGGTGCTAGTGTACTGGGCTACAGGAGGGCTTGATTGTGCTAGTATGCTGGGCTACAGGAGGGGTGTATGGTGCTAGTATGCTGGGCTACAGCAGGGCTGGATGTTGCTAGTATACTGGACTACAGCAGGGCTGGATTGTGCTGGTATACTGGACTTCAGCAGGGCTGGATTGTGCTAGTATACTGGACTACAGCAGGGCTGGATTGTGCTAGTGTACTGGACTACAGCAGGGCTGGATTGTGTTAGTATTCTGGGCTACAGGAGGTCTGGATTGTGCTAGTATGCTGGGCTATATCAGGGCTGGATGTTGCTAGTATACTGGACTACAGCAGGGCTGGATTGTGCTGGTGTACTGGACTTCAGCAGGGCTGGATTGTGCTAGTATACTGGACTACAGCAGGGATGGATTGTGCTAGTATGCTGGGCTTTATCAGGTCTGGATTGTGCTAGTATACTGGACTACAGGAGGGCGGGATTGTGCTTGTATGCTGGACTATAGCAGGGTTGGATTGTGCTAGTATACTGGCAACAGGAGGTCTGGATGGTGCTAGTGTGCTGGGCAACATGAGGGCTGGATTGTGCTAGTATGCTGGACTACAGTTGGGCTGGACTGTGATGGTAAACTGGGCTATAGCAGGTCTGGATTGTGCTAGTATACTGGCAACAGGAGGTCTGGATTCTGCTAGTATACTGGGCTACAGCAGGGCTGGATTGTGCTAGTATGCTGGGCTACAGGAGGTCTGGATTGTGCTAGTATACTGGACTACAGCAGGTCTGGATTGTTTTAGTATACTGGACTACAGCAGGGCTGGACTGTTTTAGTATACTGGACTACAGCAGGGCTGGATTGTGCTGGTATACTGGACTACTGCAGGGCTTGATTGTGCTGGTATACTGGTCTACAGTACGTATAGATTGTGCTAGTATGCTGGACTACAGCAGGGCTTGATTGTGCTGGTATACTGGACTACTGCAGGGCTTTATTGTGCTAGTATGCTGGGCTACAGGAGTGCAGGATAGTGCTAGTATGCTGGGCTATAGAAGGTCTGGATTGTGCTAGTATGCTGGGCTACATGAGGGCTGGATGGTGCTAGTATGCTGGGATACAGCAGGGCTGGATGGTGCTAGTGTACTGGGCTACAGGAGGGCTGGATTGTGCTAGTATGCTGGGCTACAGGAGGGGTGTATGGTGCTAGTATGCTGGGCTACAGCAGGGCTGGATGTTGCTAGTATACTGGACTACAGCAGGGCTGGATTGTGCTCGTATACTGGACTTCAGCAGGGCTGTATTGTGCTAGTATACTGGACTACAGCAGGGCTGGATTGTGCTAGTATACTGGACTACAGCAGGGCTGGATTGTGTTAGTATTCTGGGCTACAGGAGGTCTGGATTGTGCTAGTATGCTGGGCTATATCAGGTCTGGATTTTGCAAGTATACTGGACTACAGGAGGGCGGGATTGTGTTTGTATACCTGGCTATAGCAGGGCTGTATGGTGCTAGTATGCTGGGCAACATGAGGGGTGGATTGTGCTAGTATGCTGGACTACAGGAGGGCTGGATTGTGCTAGTATGCTGGGCTACAGCAGGTCTGGATTGTGCTAGTATACTGGCAACAGGAGGTCTGGATGGTGCTAGTATGCTGGACTCCAGCGGGTCTGGATTGTGTTAGTATGCTGGGCTACAGGAGGGCTAGATTGTGCTAGTATGCTGGGCTACAGGAGGTCTGGATTGTACTAGTGTACTGGGCTACAGGAGGGCTGTATGGTGCTAGTATGTTTGGCTACAGCAGGGCTGGATGTTGCTAGTATACTGGGCTACAGCAGGGCTGGATTGTGCTGGTATACTGGACTTCAGCAGGGCTGGATTGTGCTAGTATGCTGGGCTACAGCAGGGCTGGATGTTGCTAGTATACTGGACACCAGCAGGGCTGGATTGTGCTGGTATACTGGACTTCAGCAGGGCTGGATTTTGCTAGTATACTGGACTACAGCAGGGCTGGATTGTGTTTAGTGTTCTGGGCTACAGGAGTTCTGGGTTGTGCTAGTGTGCTGGGCAACAGGAGGGCTGGATTGTGATGGTAAACTGGGCTATAGCAGGTCTGGATCGTGCTAGTATGCTGGCTACAGGAGGTCTGAATTCTGCTAGTATACTGGGCTACAGGAGGGCTGTATGGTGGTAGTGTGCTGGGCTACAGGAGTTCTGGATTGTGCTAGTATGCTGGGCTGCAGCAGGCCTGGATGTTGCTAGTATACTGGACTGCAGCGGGTCTGGATTGTGTTAGTATACTGGACTACAGCAAGGCTGGATTGTTCTGGTATACTGGACTACAGTAGGTCTGGATTGTGCTAGTGTGCTGGGCTACAGCAGGGCTGGATTGTGCTGGTATACTGGACTACTGCAGGGCTTGATTGTGCTGGTATACTGGACTACAGTACGTATAGATTGTGCTAGTATGCTGGACTACAGCAGGGCTTGATTGTGCTGGTATACTGGACTACTGCAGGGCTTTATTGTGCTAGTATGCTGGGCTACAGGAGTGCAGGATTGTGCTAGTATGCTGGGCTATAGAAGGTCTGGATTGTGCTAGTATGCTGGGCTACATGAGGGCTGGATGGTGCTAGTATGCTGGGATACAGCAGGGCTGGATGGTGCTAGTGTACTGGGCTACAGGAGGGCTGGATTGTGCTAGTATGCTGGGCTACAGGAGGGGTGTATGGTGCTAGTATGTTTGGCTACAGCAGGGCTGGATGTTGCTAGTATACTGGGCTACAGCAGGGCTGGATTGTGCTGGTATACTGGACTTCAGCAGGGCTGGATTGTGCTAGTATGCTGGGCTACAGCAGGGCTGGATGTTGCTAGTATACTGGACACCAGCAGGGCTGGATTGTGCTGGTATACTGGACTTCAGCAGGGCTGGATTGTGCTAGTATACTGGACTACAGCAGGGCTGGATTGTGTTTAGTGTTCTGGGCTACAGGAGTTCTGGGTTGTGCTAGTGTGCTGGGCAACAGGAGGGCTGGATTGTGATGGTAAACTGGGCTATAGCAGGTCTGGATCGTGCTAGTATGCTGGCTACAGGAGGTCTGAATTCTGCTAGTATACTGGGCTACAGGAGGGCTGTATGGTGGTAGTGTGCTGGGCTACAGGAGTTCTGGATTGTGCTAGTATGCTGGGCTGCAGCAGGCCTGGATGTTGCTAGTATACTGGACTGCAGCGGGTCTGGATTGTGTTAGTATACTGGACTACAGCAAGGCTGGATTGTTCTGGTATACTGGACTACAGTAGGTCTGGATTGTGCTAGTGTGCTGGGCTACAGCAGGGCTGGATGTTGCTAGTATACTGGACTACAGCAGGGCTGGATTGTGCTAGTATGCTGGGCTACAGGAGGTCTAGATTGTGCTAGTATACTGGACTACAGCAGGGCTGGATTGTTTTAGTATACTGGACTACAGCATGGCTGGATTGTGCTGATATACTGGACTACAGTACGTCTAGATTGTGCTAGTATGCTTGACTACAGGAGGGCTGGATGGTGCTAGTATGCTGGGCTACAGGAGGGCTGGATGGTGCTAGTATGCTGGGCTACAGCAGGGCTGGATGGTTCTAGTGTACTGGGCTACAGGAGGGCTGGATTGTGCTAGTATGCTGGGCTACAGGAGGGCTGGATGGTGCTAGTATGCTGGGCTACAGCAGGGCTGGATGTTGCAAGTATACTGGGCTACAGCAGGGCTGGATTGTGCTAGTATGCTGGGCTACAGGAGGTCTGGATTGTGCTAGTATACTGGACTACAGCAGGTCTGGATTGTTTTAGTATACTGGACTACAGCAGGGCTGGACTGTTTTAGTATACATGACTACAGCAGGGCTGGATTGTGCTGGTATACTGGACTACTGCAGGGCTTGATTGTGCTGGTATACTGGACTACAGTACGTATAGATTGTGCTAGTATGCTGGACTACATCAGGGCTTGATTGTGCTGGTATACTGGACTACTGCAGGGCTTTATTGTGCTAGTATGCTGGGCTACAGGAGTGCAGGATTGTGCTAGTATGCTGGGCTATAGAAGGTCTGGATTGTGCTAGTATGCTGGGCTACATGAGGGCTGGATTGTGCTAGTATTCTGGGCTACAGGAGGGCTGGATGGTGCTAGTATGCTGGGATACAGCAGGGCTGGATGGTGCTAGTGTACTGGGCTACAGGAGGGCTGGATTGTGCTGGTATACTGGACTTCAGCAGGGCTGGATTGTGCTAGTGTGCTGGGCTACAGCAGGGCTGGATGTTGCTAGTTTACTGGGCTACAGCAGGGCTGGATTGTGCTGGTATACTAGACTACTGCAGGGCTTTATTGTGCTAGTATGCTGGGCTACAGGAGTGCAGGATTGTGCTAGTATACTGGACACCAGCAGGGCTGGATTGTGCTGGTATACTGGACTTCAGCAGGGCTGGATTGTGCTAGTATACTGGACTACAGCAGGGCTGGATTGTGTTTAGTTTTCTGGGCTACAGGAGTTCTGGATTGTGCTAGTGTGCTGGGCAACAGGAGGGCTGGATTGTGATGGTAAACTGGGCTATAGCAGGTCTGGATTGTGCTAGTATACTGGCAACAGGAGGTCTGGATGGTGCTAGTATGCTGGCTACAGGAGGGCTGTATGGTGGTAGTGTGCTGGGCTACAGGAGGTCTGGATTGTGCTAGTATGCTGGGCTGCAGCAGGGCTGGATGTTGCTAGTATACTGGACTGCAGCAGGTCTGGATTGTGTTTGTATACTGGACTACAGCAAGGCTGGATTGTGCTGGTATACTGGACTACAGTAGGTCTGGATTGTGCTAGTGTGCTGGGCTATAGCAGGGCTGGATGTTGCTAGTATACTGGACTACAGCAGGGCTGGATTGTGCTAGTATGCTGGGCTACAGGAGGTCTAGATTGTGCTAGTATACTGGACTACAGCAGGTCTGGATTGTTTTAGTATACTGGACTACAGCAGGGCTGGATTGTTTTAGTATACTGGACTACAGCATGGCTGGATTGTGCTGATATACTGGACTACAGTACGTCTAGATTGTGCTAGTATGCTGGACTACAGCAGGGCTTGATTGTGCTAGTATGCTGGGCTACAGGGGTGCAGGGTTGTGCTAGTATGCTGGGCTATAGAAGGGCTGGATTGTGCTAGTATGCTGGGCTACATGAGGGCTGGATTGTGCTAGTATGCTGTGCTTCAAGAGGGCTGGGTTTTGCTAGTATGCTTGACTACAGGAGGGGTGTATGGTGCTAGTATGCTGGGCTACAGCAGGGCTGGATGTTGCTAGTATACTGGACTACAGCAGTAATGGATTGTGCTGGTATACTGGACTTCAGCAGGGCTGGATTGTGCTAGTATACTGGACTGCAGCGGGTCTGGATTGTGTTAGTATACTGGACTACAGCAAGGCTGGATTGTTCTGGTATACTGGACTACAGTAGGTCTGGATTGTGCTAGTGTGCTGGGCTACAGCAGGGCTGGATGTTGCTAGTATACTGGACTACAGCAGGGCTGGATTGTGCTAGTATGCTGGGCTACAGGAGGTCTAGATTGTGCTAGTATACTGGACTACAGCAGGGCTGGATTGTTTTAGTATACTGGACTACAGCATGGCTGGATTGTGCTGATATACTGGACTACAGTACGTCTAGATTGTGCTAGTATGCTTGACTACAGGAGGGCTGGATGGTGCTAGTATGCTGGGCTACAGGAGGGCTGGATGGTGCTAGTATGCTGGGCTACAGCAGGGCTGGATGGTTCTAGTGTACTGGGCTACAGGAGGGCTGGATTGTGCTAGTATGCTGGGCTACAGGAGGGCTGGATGGTGCTAGTATGCTGGGCTACAGCAGGGCTGGATGTTGCAAGTATACTGGGCTACAGCAGGGCTGGATTGTGCTAGTATGCTGGGCTACAGGAGGTCTGGATTGTGCTAGTATACTGGACTACAGCAGGTCTGGATTGTTTTAGTATACTGGACTACAGCAGGGCTGGACTGTTTTAGTATACATGACTACAGCAGGGCTGGATTGTGCTGGTATACTGGACTACTGCAGGGCTTGATTGTGCTGGTATACTGGACTACAGTACGTATAGATTGTGCTAGTATGCTGGACTACATCAGGGCTTGATTGTGCTGGTATACTGGACTACTGCAGGGCTTTATTGTGCTAGTATGCTGGGCTACAGGAGTGCAGGATTGTGCTAGTATGCTGGGCTATAGAAGGTCTGGATTGTGCTAGTATGCTGGGCTACATGAGGGCTGGATTGTGCTAGTATTCTGGGCTACAGGAGGGCTGGATGGTGCTAGTATGCTGGGATACAGCAGGGCTGGATGGTGCTAGTGTACTGGGCTACAGGAGGGCTGGATTGTGCTGGTATACTGGACTTCAGCAGGGCTGGATTGTGCTAGTGTGCTGGGCTACAGCAGGGCTGGATGTTGCTAGTTTACTGGGCTACAGCAGGGCTGGATTGTGCTGGTATACTAGACTACTGCAGGGCTTTATTGTGCTAGTATGCTGGGCTACAGGAGTGCAGGATTGTGCTAGTATACTGGACACCAGCAGGGCTGGATTGTGCTGGTATACTGGACTTCAGCAGGGCTGGATTGTGCTAGTATACTGGACTACAGCAGGGCTGGATTGTGTTTAGTTTTCTGGGCTACAGGAGTTCTGGATTGTGCTAGTGTGCTGGGCAACAGGAGGGCTGGATTGTGATGGTAAACTGGGCTATAGCAGGTCTGGATTGTGCTAGTATACTGGCAACAGGAGGTCTGGATGGTGCTAGTATGCTGGCTACAGGAGGGCTGTATGGTGGTAGTGTGCTGGGCTACAGGAGGTCTGGATTGTGCTAGTATGCTGGGCTGCAGCAGGGCTGGATGTTGCTAGTATACTGGACTGCAGCAGGTCTGGATTGTGTTTGTATACTGGACTACAGCAAGGCTGGATTGTGCTGGTATACTGGACTACAGTAGGTCTGGATTGTGCTAGTGTGCTGGGCTATAGCAGGGCTGGATGTTGCTAGTATACTGGACTACAGCAGGGCTGGATTGTGCTAGTATGCTGGGCTACAGGAGGTCTAGATTGTGCTAGTATACTGGACTACAGCAGGTCTGGATTGTTTTAGTATACTGGACTACAGCAGGGCTGGATTGTTTTAGTATACTGGACTACAGCATGGCTGGATTGTGCTGATATACTGGACTACAGTACGTCTAGATTGTGCTAGTATGCTGGACTACAGCAGGGCTTGATTGTGCTAGTATGCTGGGCTACAGGGGTGCAGGGTTGTGCTAGTATGCTGGGCTATAGAAGGGCTGGATTGTGCTAGTATGCTGGGCTACATGAGGGCTGGATTGTGCTAGTATGCTGTGCTTCAAGAGGGCTGGGTTTTGCTAGTATGCTTGACTACAGGAGGGGTGTATGGTGCTAGTATGCTGGGCTACAGCAGGGCTGGATGTTGCTAGTATACTGGACTACAGCAGTAATGGATTGTGCTGGTATACTGGACTTCAGCAGGGCTGGATTGTGCTAGTATACTGGACTACAGCAGGGCTGGATTGTGCTAGTGTAATGGACTACAGCAGGGCTGGATTGTGTTAGTATTCTGGGCTACAGGAGGTCTGGATTGTGCTAGTATGCTGGGCTATATCAGGGCTGGATGTTGCTAGTATACTGGACTACAGCAGGGCTGGATTGTGCTGGTGTACTGGACTTCAGCAGGGCTGGATTGTGCTAGTATACTGGACTACAGCAGGGCTGGATTGTGCTAGTATGCTGGGCTTTATCAGGTCTGGATTGTGCTAGTATACTGGACTACAGGAGGGCGGGATTGTGCTTGTATGCTGGACTATAGCAGGGTTGGATTGTGCTAGTATACTGGCAACAGGAGGTCTGGATGGTGCTAGTGTGCTGGGCAACATGAGGGCTGGATTGTGCTAGTATGCTGGACTACAGTTGGGCTGGACTGTGATGGTAAACTGGGCTATAGCAGGTCTGGATTGTGCTAGTATACTGGCAACAGGAGGTCTGGATTCTGCTAGTATACTGGGCTACAGCAGGGCTGGATTGTGCTAGTATGCTGGGCTACAGGAGGTCTGGATTGTGCTAGTATACTGGACTACAGCAGGTCTGGATTGTTTTAGTATACTGGACTACAGCAGGGCTGGACTGTTTTAGTATACTGGACTACAGCAGGGCTGGATTGTGCTGGTATACTGGACTACTGCAGGGCTTGATTGTGCTGGTATACTGGACTACAGTACGTATAGATTGTGCTAGTATGCTGGACTACAGCAGGGCTTGATTGTGCTGGTATACTGGACTACTGCAGGGCTTTATTGTGCTAGTATGCTGGGCTACAGGAGTGCAGGATTGTGCTAGTATGCTGGGCTATAGAAGGTCTGGATTGTGCTAGTATGCTGGGCTACATGAGGGCTGGATTGTTCTAGTATTCTGGGCTACAGGAGGGCTGGATGGTGCTAGTATGCTGGGATACAGCAGGGCTGGATGGTGCTAGTGTACTGGGCTACAGGAGGGCTGGATTGTGCTAGTATGCTGGGCTACAGGAGGGGTGTATGGTGCTAGTATGCTGGGCTACAGCAGGGCTGGATGTTGCTAGTATACTGGACTACAGCAGGGCTGGATTGTGCTGGTATACTGGACTTCAGCAGGGCTGGATTGTGCTAGTATACTGGACTACAGCAGGGCTGGATTGTGCTAGTATACTGGACTACAGCAGGGCTGGATTGTGTTAGTATTCTGGGCTACAGGAGGTCTGGATTGTGCTAGTATGCTGGGCTATATCAGGTCTGGATTTTGCAAGTATACTGGACTACAGGAGGGCGGGATTGTGTTTGTATACCTGGCTATAGCAGGGCTGTATGGTGCTAGTATGCTGGGCAACATGAGGGGTGGATTGTGCTAGTATGCTGGACTACAGGAGGGCTGGATTGTGCTAGTATGCTGGGCTACAGCAGGTCTGGATTGTGCTAGTATACTGGCAACAGGAGGTCTGGATGGTGCTAGTATGCTGGACTCCAGCGGGTCTGGATTGTGTTAGTATGCTGGGCTACAGGAGGGCTAGATTGTGCTAGTATGCTGGGCTACAGGAGGTCTGGATTGTACTAGTGTACTGGGCTACAGGAGGGCTGTATGGTGCTAGTATGCTGGGCTACAGCAGGGCTGGATGTTGCTAGTATACTGGGCTACAGCAGGGCTGGATTGTGCTGGTATACTGGACTTCAGCAGGGCTGGATTGTGCTAGTATGCTGGGCTACAGCAGGGCTGGATGTTGCTAGTATACTGGACACCAGCAGGGCTGGATTGTGCTGGTATACTGGACTTCAGCAGGGCTGGATTGTGCTAGTATACTGGACTACAGCAGGGCTGGATTGTGTTTAGTGTTCTGGGCTACAGGAGTTCTGGATTGTGCTAGTGTGCTGGGCAACAGGAGGGCTGGATTGTGATGGTAAACTGGGCTATAGCAGGTCTGGATCGTGCTAGTATGCTGGCTACAGGAGGTCTGAATTCTGCTAGTATACTGGGCTACAGGAGGGCTGTATGGTGGTAGTGTGCTGGGCTACAGCAGGGCTGGATTGTGCTGGTATACTAGACTACTGCAGGGCTTTATTGTGCTAGTATGCTGGGCTACAGGAGTGCAGGATTGTGCTAGTATACTGGACACCAGCAGGGCTGGATTGTGTTAGTATACTGGACTACAGCAAGGCTGGATTGTGCTAGTATACTGGACTACATCAGGGCTGGATTGTGTTTAGTATTCTGGGCTACAGTAGTTCTGGATTGTGCTAGTGTGCTGGGCAACAGGAGGGCTGGATTGTGATGGTAAACTGGGCTATAGCAGGTCTGGATTGTGCTAGTATACTGGCAACAGGAGGTCTGGATGGTGCTAGTATGCTGGCTACAGGAGGTCTGGATTCTGCTTGTATACTGTGCTACAGGAGGGCTGTATGGTGGTAGTGTGCTGGGCTACAGGAGGTCTGGATTGTGCTAGTATGCTGGGCTGCAGCAGGGCTGGATGTTGCTATTATACTGGACTGCAGCGGGTCTGGATTGTGTTAGTATACTGGACTACAGCAAGGCTGGATTGTGCTGGTATACTGGACTACAGTAGGTCTGGATTGTGCTAGTGTGCTGGGCTACAGGAGGGCTGGATTGTGATGGTAAACTGGGCTATAGCAGGTCTGGATTGTGCTAGTATACTGGCAACAGGAGGTCTGGATGGTGCTAGTATGCTGGCTACAGGAGGTCTGGATTCTGCTTGTATACTGGGCTACAGGAGGGCTGTATGGTGGTAGTGTGCTGGGCTACAGGAGGTCTGGATTGTGCTAGTATGCTGGGCTGCAGCAGGGCTGGATGTTGCTATTATACTGGACTGCAGCGGGTCTGGATTGTGTTAGTATACTGGACTACAGCAAGGCTGGATTGTGCTGGTATACTGGACTACAGTAGGTCTGGATTGTGCTAGTGTGCTGGGCTACAGCAGGGCTGGATGTTGCTAGTATACTGGACTACAGCAGGGCTGGATTGTGCTAGTATGCTGGGCTACAGGAGGTCTAGATTGTGCTAGTATACTGGACTACAACAGGTCTGGATTGTTTTAGTATACTGGACTACAGCAGGGCTGGATTGTTTTAGTATACTGGACTACAGCATGGCTGGATTGTGCTGATATACTGGACTACAGTACGTCTAGATTGTGCTAGTATGCTGGGCTACAGGGGTGCAGGATTGTGCTAGTATGCTGGGCTATAGAAGGGCTGGATTGTGCTAGTATGCTGGGCTACATGAGGGCTGGATTGTGCTAGTATGCTGTGCTTCAAGAGGGCTGGGTTTTGCTAGTATGCTTGACTACAGGAGGGCTGGATGGTGCTAGTATGCTGGGCTACAGGAGGGCTGGATGGTGCTAGTATGCTGGGCTACAGCAGGGCTGGATGGTTCTAGTGTACTGGGCTACAGGAGGGCTGGATTGTGCTAGTATGCTGGGCTACAGGAGGGCTGGATGGTGCTAGTATGCTGGGCTACAGCAGGGCTGGATGTTGCAAGTATACTGGACTACAGCAGGGCTGGATTGTGCTAGTATCCTGGACTACAGGAGGGCTGGATTGTGATGATAAACTGGGTCATAGCAGGTCTGCATTGTGCTAGTATACTGACAACAGGAGGTCTGGATGGTGCTAGTTTGCTGGCTACAGGAGGTCTGGATTGTGCTAGTATACTGAGCTACAGGAGCGCTGTATGGTGGTAGTATGCTGGGCTACAGGAGTTCTGGATTATGCTAGTATGCTGGGCTACAGCAGGGCTGGATGTTGCTAGTATACTGGACTACAGCGGGTCTGGATTGTGTTAGTATACTGGACTACAGCAAGGCTGGATTGTGCTGGTATACTGGACTACAGCAGGGCTGGATGTTGCTAGTATGCTGGGCTGCATCATGGCTGGATTGAGCTAGTTTGCTGGGCTACAGAAGTGCTGGATTGTGCTAGTATGCTGGGCTACAGGAGGACTGGATTGTGCTAGTATACTGGCTACAGGAGGTTTGGATTGTGCTAGTATGCTGGGCTACAGCAGGGCTGGATGTTGCTAGTATACTGGACTACAGCAGGTCTGGATTGTTTTAGTGTACTGGACTACAGCAGGGCTGGATTATGCTGGTATACTGGACTACAGCACGTCTAGATTGTGCTAGTATGCTGGACTACAGCAGGGCTGGATTGTGCTAGTATGCTGGACTACAGGAGGGCTGGATTGTGCTAGTATGCTGGGCTATAGCAGGTCTGGATTGTGCTAGTATACTGGCAACAGGAGGTCTGGATGGTGCTAGTATGCTGGCTACAGGAGGTCTGGATTGTGCTAGTATACTGGGCTACAGGAGGGCTGTATGGTGCTAGTATGCTGGGCTACAGGAGGTCTGTATTGTGCTACTATGCTGGGCTACAGAGGGCTGGGTATTGCTAGTTTACTGGACTACAGCGGGTCTTGATTGTGCTAGCATACTGGACTACAGCAGGGCTGGATTGTGCTAGTATGCTGGGCTACAGATTGGCTGGATTGTGCTAGTATGCTGGGCTACAGGAGGTCTGGATTGTGCTAGTGTACTGGGCTACAGGAGGGCTGGATTGTGCTAGAATGCTGGGCTACAGGAGGTCTGGATTGTGCTAGATTTCTGGGCCACAGGAGGGCTGGATGGTGCTAGTATGCTGGGCTACAGGAGGTCTGGATGGTGCTAGTATGCTGGGCTACAGGAGGTCTGGATGGTGCTAGTATACTGGCTACAGGAGGTGTGGATGGCGCTAGTAAGATGGGCTACAGGAGATCTGGATTGTTTTGGTATCCTGGGCTACAGGAGCGCTGTATGGTGCTAGTAAGCTGGGCTACAGCAGGTCTCGATTGTTTTGGTATCCTGGGCTACAGGAGGGCTGTATGGTACTAGTATGCTGGGCTACAGGAGGTCTGGATTCTGCCAGTATGCTGTGCTACAGGAGGGTGCTGGATGTTGCTATTATGCTGGGCTACAGGAGGGCTGGATTGTGCTGGTATGCTGGACTACAGGAGGGCTGGATTGTGCTAGTATGCTGGGCTACAGGAGGGCTGGATGGTGCTAGTATGCTGGACTATTGCAGGGCTGGATTGTGCTAGTGTTCTGGACTACAGCGGGGCTGGATTGTGCTAGTATACTGGACTACAGCAGGGCTGGATTGTGCTAGTATGCTGGACTACAGCAGGGCTGTATTGTGCTGGTATACTGGACTACCTCAGGGCTGGATTGTGCTAGTATGCTGGATTACAGCAGGGCTGGATTGTGCTGGTTTACTGGACTACCGCAGGGCTGGATTGTGCTATTATGCTGGGCTACAGGAGGGCTGGATTGTGCTAGTATACTGGACTACAGCAGGGCTGGATTGTGTTTAGTGTTCTGGGCTACAGGAGTTTTGGATTGTGCTAGTGTGCTGGGCAACAGGAGGGCTGGATTGTGATGGTAAACTGGGCTATAGCAGGTCTGGATCGTGCTAGTATGCTGGCTACAGGAGGTCTGAATTCTGCTAGTATACTGGGATACAGGAGGGCTGTATGGTGGTAGTGTGCTGGGCTACAGGAGTTCTGGATTGTGCTAGTATGCTGGGCTGCAGCAGGGCTGGATGTTGCTAGTATACTGGACTGCAGCGGGTCTGGATTGTGTTAGTATACTGGACTACAGCAAGGCTGGATTGTTCTGGTATACTGGACTACAGTAGGTCTGGATTGTGCTAGTGTGCTGGGCTACAGCAGGGCTGGATGTTGCTAGTATACTGGACTACAGCAGGGCTGGATTGTGCTAGTATGCTGGGCTACAGGAGGTCTAGATTGTGCTAGTATACTGGACTACAGCAGGGCTGGATTGTTTTAGTATACTGGACTACAGCATGGCTGGATTGTGCTGATATACTGGACTACAGTACGTCTAGATTGTGCTAGTATGCTGGACTACAGCAGGGCTTGATTGTGCTAGTATGCTGGGCTACAGGGGTGCAGGATTGTGCTAGTATGCTGGGCTATAGAAGGGCTGGATTGTGCTAGTATGCTGGGCTACATGAGGGCTGGATTGTGCTAGTATGCTGTGCTTCAAGAGGGCTGGGTTTTGCTAGTATGCTTGACTACAGGAGGGCTGGATGGTGCTAGTATGCTGGGCTACAGGAGGGCTGGATGGTGCTAGTATGCTGGGCTACAGCAGGGCTGGATGGTTCTAGTGTACTGGGCTACAGGAGGGCTGGATTGTGCTAGTATGCTGGGCTACAGGAGGGCTGGATGGTGCTAGTATGCTGGGCTACAGCAGGGCTGGATGTTGCAAGTATACTGGGCTACAGCAGGGCTGGATTGTGCTAGTATGCTGGGCTACAGGAGGTCTGGATTGTGCTAGTATACTGGACTACAGCAGGTCTGGATTGTTTTAGTATACTGGACTACAGCAGGGCTGGACTGTTTTAGTATACATGACTACAGCAGGGCTGGATTGTGCTGGTATACTGGACTACTGCAGGGCTTGATTGTGCTGGTATACTGGACTACAGTACGTATAGATTGTGCTAGTATGCTGGACTACAGCAGGGCTTGATTGTGCTGGTATACTGGACTACTGCAGGGCTTTATTGTGCTAGTATGCTGGGCTACAGGAGTGCAGGATTGTGCTAGTATGCTGGGCTATAGAAGGTCTGGATTGTGCTAGTATGCTGGGCTACATGAGGGCTGGATTGTGCTAGTATTCTGGGCTACAGGAGGGCTGGATGGTGCTAGTATGCTGGGATACAGCAGGGCTGGATGGTGCTAGTGTACTGGGCTACAGGAGGGCTGGATTGTGCTGGTATACTGGACTTCAGCAGGGCTGGATTGTGCTAGTGTGCTGGGCTACAGCAGGGCTGGATGTTGCTAGTATACTGGGCTACAGCAGGGCTGGATTGTGCTGGTATACTAGACTACTGCAGGGCTTTATTGTGCTAGTATGCTGGGCTACAGGAGTGCAGGATTGTGCTAGTATACTGGACACCAGCAGGGCTGGATTGTGCTGGTATACTGGACTTCAGCAGGGCTGGATTGTGCTAGTATACTGGACTACAGCAGGGCTGGATTGTGTTTAGTTTTCTGGGCTACAGGAGTTCTGGATTGTGCTAGTGTGCTGGGCAACAGGAGGGCTGGATTGTGATGGTAAACTGGGCTATAGCAGGTCTGGATTGTGCTAGTATACTGGCAACAGGAGGTCTGGATGGTGCTAGTATGCTGGCTACAGGAGGTCTGGATTCTGCTAGTATACTGGGCTACAGGAGGGCTGTATGGTGGTAGTGTGCTGGGCTACAGGAGGTCTGGATTGTGCTAGTATGCTGGGCTGCAGCAGGGCTGGATGTTGCTAGTATACTGGACTGCAGCAGGTCTGGATTGTGTTTGTATACTGGACTACAGCAAGGCTGGATTGTGCTGGTATACTGGACTACAGTAGGTCTGGATTGTGCTAGTGTGCTGGGCTATAGCAGGGCTGGATGTTGCTAGTATACTGGACTACAGCAGGGCTGGATTGTGCTAGTATGCTGGGCTACAGGAGGTCTAGATTGTGCTAGTATACTGGACTACAGCAGGTCTGGATTGTTTTAGTATACTGGACTACAGCAGGGCTGGATTGTTTTAGTATACTGGACTACAGCATGGCTGGATTGTGCTGATATACTGGACTACAGTACGTCTAGATTGTGCTAGTATGCTGGACTACAGCAGGGCTTGATTGTGCTAGTATGCTGGGCTACAGGGGTGCAGGGTTGTGCTAGTATGCTGGGCTATAGAAGGGCTGGATTGTGCTAGTATGCTGGGCTACATGAGGGCTGGATTGTGCTAGTATGCTGTGCTTCAAGAGGGCTGGATTTTGCTAGTATGCTTGACTACAGGAGGGCTGGATGGTGCTAGTATGCTGGGCTACAGGAGGGCTGGATGGTGCTAGTATGCTGGGCTACAGCAGGGCTGGATGGTTCTAGTGTACTGGGCTACAGGGGGGCTGGATTGTGCTAGTATGCTGGGCTACAGGAGGGCTGGATGGTGCTAGGATGCTGGGCTACAGCAGGGCTGGATGTTGCAAGTATACTGGACTACAGCAGGGCTGGATTGTGCTAGCATCCTGGACTACAGGAGGGCTGGATTGTGATGGTAAACTGGGTTATAGCAGGTCTGCATTGTGCTAGTATACTGACAACAGGAGGTCTGGATGGTGCTAGTATGCTGGCTACAGGAGGTCTGGATTGTGCTAGTTTGCTGAGCTACAGGAGCGCTGTATGGTGGTAGTATGCTGGGCTACAGGAGGTCTGGATTATGCTAGTATGCTGGGCTACAGCAGGGCTGGATGTTGCTAGTATACTGGACTACAGCGGGTCTGGATTGTGTTAGTATACTGGACTACAGCAAGGCTGGATTGTGCTAGTATACTGGACTACAGCAGGGCTGGATTGTGTTTAGTATTCTGGGCTACAGGAGTTCTGGATTGTGCTAGTGTGCTGGGCAACAGGAGGGCTGGATTGTGATGGTAAACTGGGCTATAGCAGGTCTGGATTGTGCTAGTATACTGGCAACAGGAGGTCTGGATGGTGCTAGTATGCTGGCTACAGGAGGTCTGGATTCTGCTTGTATACTGGGCTACAGGAGGGCTGTATGGTGGTAGTGTGCTGGGCTACAGGAGGTCTGGATTGTGCTAGTATGCTGGCTACAGGAGGTCTGGATTCTGCTTGTATACTGGGCTACAGGAGGGCTGTATGGTGGTAGTGTGCTGGGCTACAGGAGGTCTGGATTGTGTTAGTATACTGGACTACAGCAAGGCTGGATTGTGCTGGTATACTGGACTACAGTAGGTCTGGATTGTGCTAGTGTGCTGGGCTACAGCAGGGCTGGATGTTGCTAGTATACTGGACTACAGCAGGGCTGGATTGTGCTAGTATGCTGGGCTACAGGAGGTCTAGATTGTGCTAGTATACTGGACTACAACAGGTCTGGATTGTTTTAGTATACTGGACTACAGCAGGGCTGGATTGTTTTAGTATACTGGACTACAGCATGGCTGGATTGTGCTGATATACTGGACTACAGTACGTCTAGATTGTGCTAGTATGCTGGACTACAGCAGGGCTTGATTGTGCTAGTATGCTGGGCTACAGGGGTGCAGGATTGTGCTAGTATGCTGGGCTATAGAAGGGCTGGATTGTGCTAGTATGCTGGGCTACATGAGGGCTGGATTGTGCTAGTATGCTGTGCTTCAAGAGGGCTGGGTTTTGCTAGTATGCTTGACTACAGGAGGGCTGGATGGTGCTAGTATGCTGGGCTACAGGAGGGCTGGATGGTGCTAGTATGCTGGGCTACAGCAGGGCTGGATGGTTCTAGTGTACTGGGCTACAGGAGGGCTGGATTGTGCTAGTATGCTGGGCTACAGGAGGGCTGGATGGTGCTAGTATGCTGGGCTACAGCAGGGCTGGATGTTGCAAGTATACTGGACTACAGCAGGGCTGGATTGTGCTAGTATCCTGGACTACAGGAGGGCTGGATTGTGATGGTAAACTGGGTCATAGCAGGTCTGCATTGTGCTAGTATACTGACAACAGGAGGTCTGGATGGTGCTAGTTTGCTGGCTACAGGAGGTCTGGATTGTGCTAGTATACTGAGCTACAGGAGCGCTGTATGGTGGTAGTATGCTGGGCTACAGGAGTTCTGGATTATGCTAGTATGCTGGGCTACAGCAGGGCTGGATGTTGCTAGTATACTGGACTACAGCGGGTCTGGATTGTGTTAGTATACTGGACTACAGCAAGGCTGGATTGTGCTGGTATACTGGACTACAGCAGGGCTGGATGTTGCTAGTATACTGGGCTGCATCATGGCTGGATTGAGCTAGTTTGCTGGGCTACAGAAGTGCTGGATTGTGCTAGTATGCTGGGCTACAGGAGGACTGGATTGTGCTAGTATACTGGCTACAGGAGGTTTGGATTGTGCTAGTATGCTGGGCTACAGCAGGGCTGGATTATGCTGGTATACTGGACTACAGTATGTCTAGATTGTGCTAGTATGCTGGACTACAGCAGGGCTGGATTGTGCTAGTATGCTGGACTACAGGAGGGCTGGATTGTGCTAGTATGCTGGGCTATAGCAGGTCTGGATTGTGCTAGTATACTGGCAACAGGAGGTCTGGATGGTGCTAGTATGCTGGCTACAGGAGGTCTGGATTGTGCTAGTATACTGGGCTACAGGAGGGCTGTATGGTGCTAGTATGCTGGGCTACAGGAGGTCTGTATTGTGCTACTATGCTGGGCTACAGCAGGGCTGGGTATTGCTAGTTTACTGGACTACAGCGGGTCTTGATTGTGCTAGCATACTGGACTACAGCAGGGCTGGATTGTGCTAGTATGCTGGGCTACAGATTGGCTGGATTGTGCTAGTATGCTGGGCTACAGGAGGTCTGGATTGTGCTAGTGTACTGGGCTACAGGAGGGCTGGATTGTGCTAGAATGCTGGGCTACAGGAGGTCTGGATTGTGCTAGATTCTCGGGCTACAGGAGGGCTGGATGGTGCTAGTATGCTGGGCTACAGGAGGTCTGGATGGTGCTAGTATGCTGGGCTACAGGAGGTCTGGATGGTGCTAGTATACTGGCTACAGGAGGTGTGGATGGCGCTAGTAAGATGGGCTACAGGAGATCTGGATTGTTTTGGTATCCTGGGCTACAGGAGCGCTGTATGGTGCTAGTAAGCTGGGCTACAGCAGGTCTCGATTGTTTTGGTATCCTGGGCTACAGGAGGGCTGTATGGTACTAGTATGCTGGGCTACAGGAGGTCTGGATTCTGCCAGTATGCTGTGCTACAGGAGGGTGCTGGATGTTGCTATTATGCTGGGCTACAGGAGGGCTGGATTGTGCTGGTATGCTGGACTACAGGAGGGCTGGATTGTGCTAGTATGCTGGGCTACAGGAGGGCTGGATGGTGCTAGTATGCTGGACTATTGCAGGGCTGGATTGTGCTAGTGTTCTGGACTACAGCGGGGCTGGATTGTGCTAGTATACTGGACTACAGCAGGGCTGGATTGTGCTAGTATGCTGGACTACAGCAGGGCTGTATTGTGCTGGTATACTGGACTACCTCAGGGCTGGATTGTGCTAGTATGCTGGATTACAGCAGGGCTGGATTGTGCTGGTTTACTGGACTACCGCAGGGCTGGATTGTGCTATTATGCTGGGCTACAGGAGGGCTGGATTGTGCTAGTATACTGGACTACAGCAGGGCTGGATTGTGTTTAGTGTTCTGGGCTACAGGAGTTTTGGATTGTGCTAGTGTGCTGGGCAACAGGAGGGCTGGATTGTGATGGTAAACTGGGCTATAGCAGGTCTGGATCGTGCTAGTATGCTGGCTACAGGAGGTCTGAATTCTGCTAGTATACTGGGCTACAGGAGGGCTGTATGGTGGTAGTGTGCTGGGCTACAGGAGTTCTGGATTGTGCTAGTATGCTGGGCTGCAGCAGGGCTGGATGTTGCTAGTATACTGGACTGCAGCGGGTCTGGATTGTGTTAGTATACTGGACTACAGCAAGGCTGGATTGTTCTGGTATACTGGACTACAGTAGGTCTGGATTGTGCTAGTGTGCTGGGCTACAGCAGGGCTGGATGTTGCTAGTATACTGGACTACAGCAGGGCTGGATTGTGCTAGTATGCTGGGCTACAGGAGGTCTAGATTGTGCTAGTATACTGGACTACAGCAGGGCTGGATTGTTTTAGTATACTGGACTACAGCATGGCTGGATTGTGCTGATATACTGGACTACAGTACGTCTAGATTGTGCTAGTATGCTGGACTACAGCAGGGCTTGATTGTGCTAGTATGCTGGGCTACAGGGGTGCAGGATTGTGCTAGTATACTAGACTACTGCAGGGCTTTATTGTGCTAGTATGCTGGGCTACAGGAGTGCAGGATTGTGCTAGTATACTGGACACCAGCAGGGCTGGATTGTGCTGGTATACTGGACTTCAGCAGGGCTGGATTGTGCTAGTATACTGGACTACAGCAGGGCTGGATTGTGTTTAGTTTTCTGGGCTACAGGAGTTCTGGATTGTGCTAGTGTGCTGGGCAACAGGAGGGCTGGATTGTGATGGTAAACTGGGCTATAGCAGGTCTGGATTGTGCTAGTATACTGGCAACAGGAGGTCTGGATGGTGCTAGTATGCTGGCTACAGGAGGTCTGGATTCTGCTAGTATACTGGGCTACAGGAGGGCTGTATGGTGGTAGTGTGCTGGGCTACAGGAGGTCTGGATTGTGCTAGTATGCTGGGCTGCAGCAGGGCTGGATGTTGCTAGTATACTGGACTGCAGCAGGTCTGGATTGTGTTTGTATACTGGACTACAGCAAGGCTGGATTGTGCTGGTATACTGGACTACAGTAGGTCTGGATTGTGCTAGTGTGCTGGGCTATAGCAGGGCTGGATGTTGCTAGTATACTGGACTACAGCAGGGCTGGATTGTGCTAGTATGCTGGGCTACAGGAGGTCTAGATTGTGCTAGTATACTGGACTACAGCAGGTCTGGATTGTTTTAGTATACTGGACTACAGCAGGGCTGGATTGTTTTAGTATACTGGACTACAGCATGGCTGGATTGTGCTGATATACTGGACTACAGTACGTCTAGATTGTGCTAGTATGCTGGACTACAGCAGGGCTTGATTGTGCTAGTATGCTGGGCTACAGGGGTGCAGGGTTGTGCTAGTATGCTGGGCTATAGAAGGGCTGGATTGTGCTAGTATGCTGGGCTACATGAGGGCTGGATTGTGCTAGTATGCTGTGCTTCAAGAGGGCTGGATTTTGCTAGTATGCTTGACTACAGGAGGGCTGGATGGTGCTAGTATGCTGGGCTACAGGAGGGCTGGATGGTGCTAGTATGCTGGGCTACAGCAGGGCTGGATGGTTCTAGTGTACTGGGCTACAGGGGGGCTGGATTGTGCTAGTATGCTGGGCTACAGGAGGGCTGGATGGTGCTAGGATGCTGGGCTACAGCAGGGCTGGATGTTGCAAGTATACTGGACTACAGCAGGGCTGGATTGTGCTAGCATCCTGGACTACAGGAGGGCTGGATTGTGATGGTAAACTGGGTTATAGCAGGTCTGCATTGTGCTAGTATACTGACAACAGGAGGTCTGGATGGTGCTAGTATGCTGGCTACAGGAGGTCTGGATTGTGCTAGTTTGCTGAGCTACAGGAGCGCTGTATGGTGGTAGTATGCTGGGCTACAGGAGGTCTGGATTATGCTAGTATGCTGGGCTACAGCAGGGCTGGATGTTGCTAGTATACTGGACTACAGCGGGTCTGGATTGTGTTAGTATACTGGACTACAGCAAGGCTGGATTGTGCTAGTATACTGGACTACAGCAGGGCTGGATTGTGTTTAGTATTCTGGGCTACAGGAGTTCTGGATTGTGCTAGTGTGCTGGGCAACAGGAGGGCTGGATTGTGATGGTAAACTGGGCTATAGCAGGTCTGGATTGTGCTAGTATACTGGCAACAGGAGGTCTGGATGGTGCTAGTATGCTGGCTACAGGAGGTCTGGATTCTGCTTGTATACTGGGCTACAGGAGGGCTGTATGGTGGTAGTGTGCTGGGCTACAGGAGGTCTGGATTGTGCTAGTATGCTGGCTACAGGAGGTCTGGATTCTGCTTGTATACTGGGCTACAGGAGGGCTGTATGGTGGTAGTGTGCTGGGCTACAGGAGGTCTGGATTGTGTTAGTATACTGGACTACAGCAAGGCTGGATTGTGCTGGTATACTGGACTACAGTAGGTCTGGATTGTGCTAGTGTGCTGGGCTACAGCAGGGCTGGATGTTGCTAGTATACTGGACTACAGCAGGGCTGGATTGTGCTAGTATGCTGGGCTACAGGAGGTCTAGATTGTGCTAGTATACTGGACTACAACAGGTCTGGATTGTTTTAGTATACTGGACTACAGCAGGGCTGGATTGTTTTAGTATACTGGACTACAGCATGGCTGGATTGTGCTGATATACTGGACTACAGTACGTCTAGATTGTGCTAGTATGCTGGACTACAGCAGGGCTTGATTGTGCTAGTATGCTGGGCTACAGGGGTGCAGGATTGTGCTAGTATGCTGGGCTATAGAAGGGCTGGATTGTGCTAGTATGCTGGGCTACATGAGGGCTGGATTGTGCTAGTATGCTGTGCTTCAAGAGGGCTGGGTTTTGCTAGTATGCTTGACTACAGGAGGGCTGGATGGTGCTAGTATGCTGGGCTACAGGAGGGCTGGATGGTGCTAGTATGCTGGGCTACAGCAGGGCTGGATGGTTCTAGTGTACTGGGCTACAGGAGGGCTGGATTGTGCTAGTATGCTGGGCTACAGGAGGGCTGGATGGTGCTAGTATGCTGGGCTACAGCAGGGCTGGATGTTGCAAGTATACTGGACTACAGCAGGGCTGGATTGTGCTAGTATCCTGGACTACAGGAGGGCTGGATTGTGATGGTAAACTGGGTCATAGCAGGTCTGCATTGTGCTAGTATACTGACAACAGGAGGTCTGGATGGTGCTAGTTTGCTGGCTACAGGAGGTCTGGATTGTGCTAGTATACTGAGCTACAGGAGCGCTGTATGGTGGTAGTATGCTGGGCTACAGGAGTTCTGGATTATGCTAGTATGCTGGGCTACAGCAGGGCTGGATGTTGCTAGTATACTGGACTACAGCGGGTCTGGATTGTGTTAGTATACTGGACTACAGCAAGGCTGGATTGTGCTGGTATACTGGACTACAGCAGGGCTGGATGTTGCTAGTATACTGGGCTGCATCATGGCTGGATTGAGCTAGTTTGCTGGGCTACAGAAGTGCTGGATTGTGCTAGTATGCTGGGCTACAGGAGGACTGGATTGTGCTAGTATACTGGCTACAGGAGGTTTGGATTGTGCTAGTATGCTGGGCTACAGCAGGGCTGGATTATGCTGGTATACTGGACTACAGTATGTCTAGATTGTGCTAGTATGCTGGACTACAGCAGGGCTGGATTGTGCTAGTATGCTGGACTACAGGAGGGCTGGATTGTGCTAGTATGCTGGGCTATAGCAGGTCTGGATTGTGCTAGTATACTGGCAACAGGAGGTCTGGATGGTGCTAGTATGCTGGCTACAGGAGGTCTGGATTGTGCTAGTATACTGGGCTACAGGAGGGCTGTATGGTGCTAGTATGCTGGGCTACAGGAGGTCTGTATTGTGCTACTATGCTGGGCTACAGCAGGGCTGGGTATTGCTAGTTTACTGGACTACAGCGGGTCTTGATTGTGCTAGCATACTGGACTACAGCAGGGCTGGATTGTGCTAGTATGCTGGGCTACAGATTGGCTGGATTGTGCTAGTATGCTGGGCTACAGGAGGTCTGGATTGTGCTAGTGTACTGGGCTACAGGAGGGCTGGATTGTGCTAGAATGCTGGGCTACAGGAGGTCTGGATTGTGCTAGATTCTCGGGCTACAGGAGGGCTGGATGGTGCTAGTATGCTGGGCTACAGGAGGTCTGGATGGTGCTAGTATGCTGGGCTACAGGAGGTCTGGATGGTGCTAGTATACTGGCTACAGGAGGTGTGGATGGCGCTAGTAAGATGGGCTACAGGAGATCTGGATTGTTTTGGTATCCTGGGCTACAGGAGCGCTGTATGGTGCTAGTAAGCTGGGCTACAGCAGGTCTCGATTGTTTTGGTATCCTGGGCTACAGGAGGGCTGTATGGTACTAGTATGCTGGGCTACAGGAGGTCTGGATTCTGCCAGTATGCTGTGCTACAGGAGGGTGCTGGATGTTGCTATTATGCTGGGCTACAGGAGGGCTGGATTGTGCTGGTATGCTGGAATACAGGAGGGCTGGATTGTGCTAGTATGCTGGGCTACAGGAGGGCTGGATGGTGCTAGTATGCTGGACTATTGCAGGGCTGGATTGTGCTAGTGTTCTGGACTACAGCGGGGCTGGATTGTGCTAGTATACTGGACTACAGCAGGGCTGGATTGTGCTAGTATGCTGGACTACAGCAGGGCTGTATTGTGCTGGTATACTGGACTACCTCAGGGCTGGATTGTGCTAGTATGCTGGATTACAGCAGGGCTGGATTGTGCTGGTTTACTGGACTACCGCAGGGCTGGATTGTGCTATTATGCTGGGCTACAGGAGGGCTGGATTGTGCTGGTGTGCTGTTCTACAGGATGGCTGGATTGTGCTAGTATGCTGGGCTACAGGAGGGCTGGATGGTGCTATTATGCTGGACTATTGCAGGGCTGGATTGTGCTAGTGTTCTGGACTACAGCGGGGCTGGATTGTGCTAGTATACTGGACTACAGCAGGGCTGGATTGTTCTAATATTCTGGGCTACAGGAGGGCTGGATGGTGCTAGTTTTCTGGGCTACAGGAGGGTTGTATGGTTCTAGTATACTGGGCTACAGCTGGGCTGGACTGTGCTAGTATGCTGGGCTACAGAATGGCTGGACTGGGCTAGTATGCTGGGCTACAGGAGGGCTGGATTGGGTCAAATGTTTTCCAGATTAGAGCCTGGGGACCTGCCAGAGACTGAGAGAGACAGAAGGCTGATTCTCCTCATCTCCCTCCTTCAACCCCCCAGGCTGTGTGTTTGTGTGTGTGAGTGTCTCTGTTCCTGTTGTCCTGCTCCATGCATTAACCAAACAGATAGCCACCAACTTTAATTACCTTTGCTTCCACTTACTCACCCCTGATGCCCTCAAACCCCATCCACCCTTCTTGCCTCCCACGCTTGTGCAAATGAAAGAGAAATAGGGGGGAGAAAGAAGAGAAGCATAATTACGTATTTTAGTGGAGTGCGGCAGAATGCCTTTTGCCAAATGACTCTAATTCCAAGCAGTTAACAAGATTTTTCTTTTTAATAGAGCCGAATCCGTGTGACAGCAAATAGCTTTCCCATTTGCAGCCCTTAATGGCTTTTCATACTTTGCTCTTCCAATAAGCAGTAAACTCGGAAATTAATATTGCACGCTGTGTTATGATGCAAATGGGAGCGAGATAGGAGAGCGGTACCTTCATGCAGAAAGCTCTGATTAGATCCATAATTGCTGCAGTGGGATGAAAGCATTTCTCCCGCTCGTTTGAATTGTTTTTTTATATATATACATTATATATATATATTTTAAGCTTCTCCATTCGCTCCGGCGTCAGAATCGACAGAATTGTTTTGGTATGTTGTTGTTTTGCGTTTTTAAGTCAATGCTAATCAGTGGTAATTGTGGTTGGAAGAAAAATACTCCTCCACAAAGTCTTTGTCTATATGGAAGTTTGTTTATGTGACCTTTCACTGTATTCACTATGTATTGGTGTATATTTTGTGTACTGTGTTCAGATCTGTAGAATATGGTTTTAGATCCTAAAGGTAGATTCTATCCTTGGAGCGTCCCACTAAAACACCTCTATTTCATCTGATCATACTGTAAACGGACATTTAGCTGCTTTATGGGTCACCCAGTTACAATGTGTTTGAACCAATTTGAATCAACCAGCCACCTCTTTCCAGGAAAACACGCAATCTAGATATATTTGGCGCAATCTAGATATATTTGTGCAAGGTGTTTCATAATTAACATCTGAACCAAGTCATTTAGTTTCCAATTCCATTTTACACCTGCTCAAATATTAACCCCGGTCTGTGCATCGGGTATTGTTTTCATAATAAGGGGGGGGATCACAGATGGACGGAGACCGTTCACACAGACAGCCATGGGTTTGTCATGTTAATGAACATATACATTCATTATATGGATGACAATGATCCATAATTCAACTCCTAACAGCACCCTTAGGCAGCTGGCTCTCATCATTGCTCTTTCACAAGCCACTTCAATCTGTCTCTGTCATGTTCAACATCTCACCCTCTTCAACCCTGTTGTCTCACTGCATATCACTGTAGCAGGCTGTCCTGTACCGCAGATGTGTGCGTTTGTCTGTTCATGAGCGTATATATTCCACCTGACCATATGCTCAGCTGTAGCCCAGCTATGGTATAACACTGTCATATGCTTTAAATGCAGGCTGTAAATACGCCACAGCACAGTGGCCTGCCCCGGTGCCTGACTCTAGCCCAGCCCACAGAGCCTGTCTTTGGGGAGAGAAGAGCAGAGCATCCTGCCTGCTTGGAGCCCCAGCCCCAGACATATAGCCACCCTGACCTTTAGACAGAAATAGCTAATAAATGGGCCTCCGATTGCTGCCAGCTATTGAGGTTAAGTGTCCTTTGGTCTGCGGGGCTTCAATGTAGCGCTGTGCAGCCGAGGCTGGCTGGGTCACGTGACCAGCACGCACGCCCACACATACGCACATCTGATTCCCTCTCGCCGGTCGCGTCGTCATGGCAACCCTTCATTTATTTTTCAGCTCGTTCCTGTTTCACCTGTCACTTCGATAATTGCCACAGAATTTTCCAGTGTATCAGGGAAGAAATTACGATGATGATAATAATAAGACAATATTTATGAGCCAAACGACTGACAGACAAGTGTAGAGCGATGAAGAAATGTAGAAAGGTTTCATTAGGATAGAATATTAATGTGGGGACAGGACTTTTTTGGGACTGATAAAGCTTGTTCCCTTTTGTCTCACGGGCTTTAGCTCATTGCCTGTGTGACTGGCAGTGGAGTCTGAATTTCCATTGTTTTAATTGGGTCACCCTCTCCTCCATGTCACCTCTCTGGTGAGCATCGCTCAGCTTAATCAGTTCTACAAGACTGTGTCTCACTAGCCGAAACATCCTGTTGATGTTCTGCTTTTAGAAGTATTGATAAGACCAGCAAACGTAATGGCCTTTGTCACGGCGCTGTGTTCATTATTGGCCCGAGAGAGAGAGACCGATAGAGACAAAGACAGACAGAGAGAAAGACAGAGAGAGACAGAGACAAAGAGAGAGAGAGAGAGAGACCAATAGAGACAGAGACAAAGACAGAGAGAGGCAGACAAAGACAGAGAGAGAGACCGATAGAGAGAGAGACCGATAGAGAGAGAGAGGGGCCCGCTGGTGCTCTTTACCAAGGTCACCACTATCATGTTAAGCACCTGAAGTCGATAGTCTTCTCCTCAGATTGGAAACATGTAAAAGTTTTCATGGCAAAACTCCATACACAAAAAACAGTCTCGTTCCCACTGTATAGCTTGAAATTGACAGCGAGCTGTGAAAGCCAGCTACAAATGTGAATAAGAACAATGCATTTTTTAAATTTGCTGTGGTAGCATTTTTTTCTGATATGAGGCTATTGACAAGATGTTGGATATGTTCTATGTGCATAATTAAAGTGTTGTGTGTAGGAGGTTTTCTAGGTGGGGATATTAGTGTGCTTGTTATGTTAGGTGCATTGAGTGCATTCTGGACTTGGTCAATATGTGTCATATTATCACGTCCTGCTGCTTTGAATGATTCTCATAATGCACTAGCATATAAAACATATTTTCTCATCAAAGTGTTCCAGACTTCATTTGAGATTTTTAAAGTCAATATCTACTTTAAAAATGTGTTTATAACGATAACAAATGCCTTATCCTCTCGGGTTATTTTAGAATTAGGACATAAAAACGAAGTTATTCTTGCTTGCTTTGCTTGATAAAACATAAACACAAAATGTTGGATTTATATATGTGCTTTGGGAGAGTGTCAGTGGAATTAATTGATTTGCCCATATTTGTCAGAAAAGAGTAAGCGCCTAACCCCAGCTTGCATTATTAAAGCTAATACCACAGTGGTTTCGGCAAGTCCTCTGCCGTGAATCAAAGTCTGACACGGACTGAGGATGTATGGATATATTATTCAGAGCGTTGCATGGGGCTCTGAGCAGGGCTCTTGCCCCCCATCCTGCATCAGCAGGCCCACCCCATCCCCCTGGAGGGTACCTGTGTTTTCAAAGTAAAGACCACTTAGAGAATAGCCCGGGGCATCTGCATACTGGAATGTCCTGTGTTACACATTAGAAGCCTGTGTCCAGATCCGCAACATAAACACTCTCAACAGCCCCTGTCTCCCCCTCCGCCCCGGATACCCCAAATACCTCAAAGACAGGGAGGGGAAACTGCTTACACAGACAGGCCACAGTGTGGATCAGATGGTCTTTAGGGACTTGACCACGTTAATGACCACTCTCTGAGAACCTCCTTAGCTCAATTCTGAGGTGAGCTTTCATAGACAATATGGAGAAAATGCCTAGATTTCATCAGCAATTAAATTGCCATTACATATTTAAAAAGCATTCAAGATCTTTTCTCTAGAGAATGAGGAGATATTCAGTCCTATTTAAAGCATTGTGACTTTTACCTGCCTAGCATAGCACAGTAACCCCTTCTTACTTATGTAGCCTGTCCCAGCAGACAAACACCCAGTACATCTTAAAACAGTGACTGCAGCATTTCTGCTAACAAATACACTACTTAATTAGCTTCATCTAGTGTAAAATGAAAGCACTAATGAAAATAATAAACGCTTAATCGCTGAGAGGATGGGTGAGGGGCGGAGGGAGAAGAAGATGGGGTGCGCTTTTTGACATGTGGCATCAAAGACAGCATAGACTGAACAGCAGGGCGTGTGAGAAGGAGCTGGGACTGTGCAGTATACAGGGTGCACCCACCCAGGGCCGCTGAGACTGAGATGCAGGGCTGACATCTTGGGGGTGAACAGCTGACACAACAGGCAGTAAACATCTCCCCCATGGGTGAGGCCTCGGCAGAGGGTGAGACGGGGTTAACGATCAGACGTCTCGTTCAATCCCCCCGGTGGAGTAAATGGGTTTTGATCAGGCGCCAGGAAGGAGCAGAATAGGCAGGCTTTACCATTTGTCAAGACCAACAGTTTTAATATTTTAAAAAACAATCCTATTACCCAACAAAAATAGAGCAAGGATTTCGGGAAACCTGCAATATAAATGTTTAATGGCAGTTTCTGCATACAGCTTTTGTATCCGCATATATAGCTTGGTTGGTTGTTGAGGGAAAAACAAGGAGTATTGCTTCACTGCTCCTTTGTGTGGATGCAGGCAGAGAGAGCTGGAATTGAATGGCTGGGGAGGACATTAGAATGTCTTTACTGCCTTTCTCATTTCTGTATCTCCCCATCTGCCGAGATGGAGGTGTGAGGAATAGCATCATTAAGGTAATGTGCCTGGGAAGGCAATGAGTTGAGATCTAACGTGGGCAGGTTCCTCGGCTCAGCCACCAGAAGCTTTAAATGCCCAATCTACAGTGACCTTTACCGCAGAGAGAGGAGAGAGCTTAGGAACTCACACACAAACACACACACAGCCCACCAGACATATTGAACAACAAATATAATGTACACATTTAACATATAGATTATTGTGTTAAATGGCCTCTAAATCAATCACACAACATGGCTGATGACTCTGTTCTATTTGTTTGGAGATAAAGATCCGTCCAGTGTGGATATGAGTGTGTAATTGGAGGTTTGTGTCTGTCTGGGATCAGTTAGTCTGGAGTGTTTCAGCCTCCACAGCGTCACCAAACTCCAGGTTGTCTGTCAGCTGATATGCAGAGCGGAGCCCTTTCATGTCACCGGCATTCTCCCTGACAGAGTGGCAGAATGAGAGCAATTATAAATCACTTAGTGAGTGTGTGTTCCAGTAACGGATGGACCGCTGGACCAGACCAGCAGCACAGAGGCACCGGTATGCCTCTGTTGCTGTAACCCTCTTCCATCAGCAGCACCCCCTCCAGGGAGGAGACCATGAGGGGGGTTTAGTCAACCCCTTTCTTAGTGTCCAAGCACAGCCAAGCCAATCATTCCTCAGCCCCCACTCCTTCGCCCCCCCGTCCTGCAGCTAGAGTCAACAGCCATCCTTTAACACGCTCATTCTCTTTGAATGTGTCGTTTCACTGTGTTTGTAGGCAATCAGGAATGACCAGGGGTTCTTTTATTGTTTGGTCGTCCAATGTGTGTTTTGTTTGGGCTGAGGACTTGGTGATGAATTTAACATTTTCCAGGGCGGTTGACCAATGAGTGGTGTGGGTCTAGGCGAGCTTGGCAGGTGGTGTTTTTCTTTAATAAGTCTAGAGGTGAGGGGAACACACCATGTGATCAGTCATCCTGTCAGGATGCTCAACTCTGATTAGCCCAGTACTCTGGCTGACATATCTAACCTGCCACACTCCACGATGTCAAACGACTGTTCACCTAATGACTATTTTTAAGTTAGCCAAAAAGTCATATTTTGTGACCTATCGTGAATCAAGTTTATTTATCGGATTCTTCTCTTACGAAAAGCTGAAAAACATCCATCTCTTTGTTGTGGCATTTTCAGAGTTTTCAGTAGATAAGGTCACAGACATACTAAAATACACATCATCAAAATACACTACTCAAAAAAATAAAGGGAACACTTAAACAACACAATGTAACTCCAAGTCAATCACACTTCTGTGAAATCAAGCTGTCCACTTAGGAAGCAACACTGATTGACAATAAATTTCACATGCTGTTGTGCAAATGGAATAGACAACAGGTGGAAATTATAGCCAATTAGCAAGACACCCCCAATAAGGAGTGGTTCTGCAGGTGGTGACCACAGACCACTTCTCAGTTCCTATGCTTCCTGGCTGATGTTTTGGTCACTTTTGAATGCTGGCGGTGCTTTCACTCTAGTGGTAGCATGAAACGGAGTCTACAACCCACACAAGTGGCTCAGGTAGTGCAGCTCATCCAGGATGGCACATCAATGCGAGATGTGGCAAGAAGGTTTGCTGTGTCTGTCAGCGTAGTGTCCAGAGCATGGAGGCGCTACCAGGAGACAGGCCACTACATCAGGAGACGTGGAGGAGGACGTAGGAAGGCAACAACCCAGCAGCAGGACCGCTACCTCTGCCTTTGTGCAAGCAGGAGCAGGAGGAGCACTGCCAGAGCCCTGCAAAATGACCTCCAGGAGGCCACAAATGTGCATGTGTCTGCTCAAACGGTCAGAAACAGACTCCATGAGGGTGGTATGAGGGCCCGACGTCCACAGGTGGGGGTTGTGCTTACAGCCCAACACCGTGCAGGACGTTTGGCATTTGCCAGAGAACACCAAGATTGGCAAATTCGCCACTGGCGCCCTGTGCTCTTCACAGATGAAAGCAGGTTCACACTGAGCACATGTGACAGAGTCTGGAGACGCCGTGGAGAACATTCTGCTGCCTGCAACATCCTCCAGCATGACCGGTTTGGCGGTGGGTCAGTCATGGTGTGGGGTGGCATTTCTTTGGGGGGCCGCACAGCCCTCCATGTGCTCGCCAGAAGTAGCCTGACTGCCATTAGGTACCGAGATGAGATCCTCAGACCCCTTGTGAGACCATATGCTGGTGCGGTTGGCCCTGGGTTCCTCCTAATGCAAGACAATGCTAGATCTCATGTGGCTGGAGTGTGTCAGCAGTTCCTGCAAGAGGAAGGCATTGATGCTATGGACTGGCCCGCACGTTCCCCAGACCTGAATCCAATTGAGCACATCTGGGACATCATGTCTCGCTCCATCCACCAACGCCACATTGCACCACAGACTGTCCAGGAGTTGGCGGATGCTTTAGTCCAGGTCTGGGAGGGCATCCCTCAGGAGACCATCTGCCACCTCATCAGGATCATGCCCAGGTGTTGTAGGTCATACAGGCACGTGGAGGCCACACACACTACTGAGCCTCATTTTGACTTGTTTTAAGGACATTACATCAAAGTTGGATCAGCCTGTAGTGTGGTTTTCCACTTTCATTTTGAGTGTAACTCCAATTGATTTCCATTGATCATTTTTGTGTGATTTTGTTGTCAGCACATTCAACTATGTAAAGAAAAAAGTATTTAATAAGAATATTTCATTCATTCAGATCTAGGATGTGTTATTTTAGTGTTCCCTTTATTTTTTTGAGCAGTGTATATCGCCCTCCATGATTTCACTGGCCCGTCTGATTAGCTCTGGGAACCCTTTTGTTTCACCTGTCCTACGGAGGGTAGCTCTTCTAGCAGCATTTTATTAGTCCTAGTTGCTCCAGGCCCCCTGGCCTTGAATCCTCTCTATAGATCCCCCACTACCCCCATGTCCCTATGTCCCCTGCTCCCCTTGTCCTGTCAGGTGTGTGTCTGAGGCAGCCTAGTGCTGTTGGTGGCTTTGGGCCTCCATCAGAGACTCCAGAATAGATCTTTATTTACAGCACAGAAGTTGGAAACAGCTGGTCAATCCATTTAGCCTAAGGCCACTGATTTGTTCGTATTTACTACAACACCCAAAGAAAAGCCGGATTTTTTCCCCTCTCTCTTTCCTATTGATCCAGCGCTTAGAAAATCTGCTCTGCTGTCTAAACACTATTGATCCCTCCCTCTCGACGGCAGGCTACCCGCACCAGTGTATAAAGGGACTGGATGAATTGAAATTTAATTTCCGACAACTTGTTCCTGTTATTTCTACCCATTTTTTGAGGGTGGGGAACATGCGCTGGCGAGTCAATAGGCGGTTGGCGGAGGGAGGAGCAGTGGGGCGAGACTCGCTATGTCATACCAGACCGCACCGTAGTGTACAGCCATGGACAAGCCAGCCACACACACGGGCCCCAGCCAGGAATGAATTCCTCATTGAATAAGTTCCCAGTGATCATTATGGGCTATTAGGGCCTGCCGTAGGCCAGCCTGCCCTGCTCTCAGGTCTCTCAGGCCTGTCAGCAGCCAGTTGAATGGAGAGTCACAGCTACATCACAGAGCCAGCCAACACCCAGAGAGAGAGCTGGAACTCAGTGCCAACATCCAGACCTTTCAAACATATGAATCGTATGGAGTTTTATAGCCAAATGAAGAGTCTTGTGAGGAACTACCCAACATGTCCTCTAGTCTGATGATGTTCTCTAGTCTGATGATGTCCTCTAGTCTGATGATGTTCTCTAGTCTGATGATGTTCTCTAGTCTGATGATGTCCTCTAGTCTGATGATGTTCTCTAGTCTGATGATGTTCTCTAGTCTGATGATGTTCTCTAGTCTGATGATGTTCTCTAGTCTGATGATGTTCTCTAGTCTGATGATGTTCTCTAGTCTGATGATGTCCTCTAGTCTGATGATGTTCTCTAGTCTGATGAGCTGCTTGTTGTCAAGCCTTTAGTTTAGCAGGATGCTGTTGGTTGTGGTTTCGACCAGGATGTGTGACCATATCTTACCTCTCTTGAGCAAAAGGTGTGTGTGTGTGTGTGTGTGATTGACATTATTCTCCTTTCTATGCCCTCTAGCTGCAGGACAGGAGTGCTGAGGTGCAGAGGCTTCAGAGGTCATTGGCTGAGCTACATGGACGAGAGATGGAGTGGGAGAGAGAGACATCTGCCCTGCAGGGCCAGCTGGGCCATGCCAGAGAGGAGCTCCACACCGCCATCCTCAGGGTGAGCCCCGAACTGCATCCTGCCCCTCCGCAACGATCCCCATTGTGTTCCACTCAGACGATTAGCACTGAGATATAGTGGTACATAAAAGGGGAGGCCCTGTTTTAATTAGCATAAATATTCATATAATGACCGGGAAGCCATCCCACGTTCCATTTCAGGCTCTTAGTGTTAATACATATTTTAATACATTATCATTACCACCATCATAATTCTCATTATGGTAACTGTAATTATTCGATTTATGACAGAATTATTATTTTGTTCCCTGCAGCCATCCCTGTAAAACCACATTTTCCCTTGTGTATGGCGCTCTCGGTCTCCCCCCTCAAAAATATTGAACGGGCACTGATAAAGATAAACACACAAACACCCCAGCCTGATGGCTCCTGCGCCTGTAAAACACTCAATCTGAATTGCATATCCGCCTGGCGACCAGGCTTGTCATAAGCCGTATTAAGAAAAATGGTCACACGGTTTGACATAAATTGGAAAATGACATTTGGAAAGCGGCCGCTGCTGTGGAAATTAGAGATATTAAAATTATAAATCAGTGTCTGGATGTGCAAGGGGGTGTTGAGGAGAGGCTGAGTGTTCTCTTCCTCTCCATGTCCCTCCCTTTCTCTCTCTCTCTCTCTCTCTCTCTCTCTCTCCCTCCCTCTCTCTCTCTCTCTCTCTCCCTCTCTCTCTCTCTCTCTCTCTCTCTCTCTCTCTCTCTCTCTCTCTCTCTCTCTCTCTCTCTCTCTCTCTCTCTCTCTCTCTCTCTCTCTCTCTCTCTCGCTGTGTCTGTCTGTCTCGCTTGCTTCTCTTTCTTTCTCTGGGGACAGCAGAGGGGGTCTGGTCCTACAGGGACTTCTCTCTGGACCAGCGACCCTCTCTGTCTCTGCTCCGTAGGGACAAACACTCCCTCTCATTTTGCAGTGAAAGTACTACTGGCGTAGTGTCCTGTCAGCTGATTTAGCAGCTCTCACGCTCTAACCTGCTAATGGATCATTTCAGAGGTGTGATATGCATAATGCAAATGTCTCCGCTGACACCTTTAAAAACAGACACTTCCCTCTCCCATGTGTGCCTCACCTCTGCCCTCCGGGTGTGTGCGTGTGTGTGTGGGCATTTGTGTGTTTTGAGCAGAGGCAGGAACAGCAGCAGAAGGAAGAGCTTTTTGGTGAGCTGCAGAGGGAGGTGGACAGACTGAAGAATGAGAGACAGGAGCTGCGAAAAAAGGTAATTGAGTGTTCTGTCTATTGACAGCATCAGTAACACACACACACACACACACACACAGAGAGAGCTTACGAGAAAGGCATTTCACTGTACTTGTGCATGTGACATTACACACACACTGTCTATAACAACCTTCCTTTGCTCAATGAAAAACAGTAACCCTACTCATATAAACACACATGTGTACAGTCCAGTACCTTCAACTGCTCATTCTTCATACTGCCTGGCTGGACTGCACATCCCTTCCTTTCATTGAGCTCAAAGAGAGGCTCCACAAAAGACTGCAACTGCTGTGGGGCTACGTGCCTTGACACTGCCGACCCTGAGCTATTGAGGAAAAAAAGACATCTGCTTTAAGATGAGGCGCAGCTATGCTACCTTCAAGGCGTGGGTTAAAGCCTCTTTTCATCCCAGGGGGGGGGGGGGGAATATTACATCTTTGTGTCCCTGGGGGAGGAATGTTGCATTCAGATACAGGGTATTTGTGTTGCGAGAGAAGAGGTCAAGAGTGATGTCATCCTCCTTGGATCTGGAAGAAGAGAGGTCACCTCTATAAGAGCAATCCCACCCAGACTGGGTTCATGTGCCATTCTCTGCCCTCCGACTCTCAAGATGTTCACACTCAGATTGAACTATCACTTAAAAAGTTTCTGAAGATTTCATTTCCATCAGGCAAGTCTTTCCTTGCTCAATATCTGCTGTTTACCGTAAAGCGCTCTCTAAGGCCTCCACTCAGTTCGGCTTCATTTCCCTAACTGCCAGAGTTCCAGTACAGCTGAATGTCACCTCCCTGCCAGGGGCCACTGTTAATAAAGCCCGGGGGCCCCAGGGGCCTGAGGTACCTGCGTCAGCCTCTCCTGTCCTGGGAGGTCTATATCGCTGTCGCTTCTCCCTCTTCTCCTCCACACACACCCTCGCCCCCTCCATCCCTCGCTCCTGCCCTCCCTCACTCCCACCCTGCCTCGCCCTCGCCCTCCCTCACCCCCGCCATCCCTCTCCCCTGCATTACCTCTCCCAAACTGCCCAGCCACAGCACCAATATTTCAGCACTTTTTACTCCTGCTGTAAGTTTTTGCTGTTCTCTCTTAATATTTAAAGAGGTATTCCTGAAGAGGTCAAGGAAAGAAAGGAGAGGCACTTTGTCTTATTAAGGATTCAGATGCTTCTCACTCCAGGTCTAGTGAGGAGAGAGGGGGGGGAGGTCCAACCACTCAGTAGGACTAGATAGCAGCATTAATTATTCATCTGGACTGGACCTGTTGTTGAATGTCAGGAGACTTAGCACTATTGAGAATGTGAACGCTATTAAAGTCCCAGTACAGTCAAAATTCTGTCTTTTTGTATCATATTGTGCAACAGCTGATGAAATAACACTGTACATGTGTGGAAAAACTCTGTAAATGTGATCATTGTATTTCCAACCAGAATCAGGAAATAACAATCTACACAATACCTTCTAATCAGCAGGTTTTGCATGGGTGAAGTTTTGGCTTTCCTGTTGACATCACTAGGCAGTAAATTAGTGAATAGGCCAATAACAAGGAGTTCCAAACCTCTCTGCCAATAACAGCAAGTTTTCAGTTCCCCCTCCCCACTCAGACCACTTTTCTTTTCTTTTTTTCACCTTTATTTAACCAGGTACGCTAGTTGAGAACCTGTTCTCATTTACAACTGCGACCTGGCCAAGATAAAACAAAGCAATGCGACACAAACAAACACAGAGTTACATATGGAATAAACAAGCGTACAGTCAATAACACAATAGAAAAACATAAAGTCTATATACAGTGTTTGCAAATGGCGTGAGGTGGTAGGAAATAGGCCATAGTAGAGAAGTAATTACAATTTAGCAAATTAACACTGGAGTGATAGATGTGCAGATGATGATGTGCAAGTAGAAATGCTGGTGTGCAAAAGAGCAGAAAAATAAATAAAACAATATGGGGATGAGGTAGGTAGATTGGGTGGGCTATTTACAGATGGGCTATGTACAGCTGCAGCGATCGGTTAGCTGCTCAGATAGCTGATGTTTAAAGTTAGTGAGGGAAATATAAGTCTCCAGCTTCAGCGATTTTTGCAATTCGTTCCAGTCATTGGCAGCAGACAACTGGAAGGAAAGGCGGCCAAAGAAGATGTTGGCTTTGGGGATGTCCAGTGAGATACAGTGGGGCAAAAAAGTATTTAGTTGTGCAAGTTCTCCCACTTAAAAAGATGAGAGAGGCCTGTAATTTTCATCATAGGTACACTTCAACTATGACAGACAAAATGAGGGGGAATAATCCAGAAAATCACATTGTAGGATTTTTTTGTGAATTTATTTGCAAATGATTGAAGTGTACCTCATCTTTTTAAGTGGGAGAACTTGCACAATTGGTGGCTGACTAAATACTTTTTTGCCCCACTGTATACCTGCTGGAGCACGTGCTACGGGTGGGTGTTGTTATCGTGACTAGTGAGCTGAGATAGCAAAGACTTATAGATGACCTGGAGCCAGTGGGTCTCGCAACGAATATGTAGCTAGGGCCAGCCAACGAGAGCATACAGGTCGCAGTAGTGGGTGGTGTATGGGGCTTTGGTGACAACGGGTGTGGGCAGCGAACGGTTGAAAAGCATGCATTTAGTTTTACTAGCGTTTAAGTGCAGTTGGAGGCCACGGAAGGAGTGTTGTATGGCATTGAAGCTCGTTTGGAGGTTTGTTAACACAGTGTCCAAAGAAGGGCCAGATGTATACAGAATGGTATCGTCTGCTTAGAGGTGGATCAGGGAATCACCCGCAAGCAAGAGCGACATCACTCCCAGACAGTCCCAGCAAAATTCTTGTTTGATAAATAGTTTTTTGCTAAAAAGCTATTTTTGTTTCTTTTTGACCATTTTATTGGAAAACTATTACAGTAAGGTACTTAATTGTTACTCAGAATGGATTTTATATTGATATAAAATGGCTGCTTTGTTATAACAGCCCTTCTGTGTAACCTCACACTCTATCTCTTCACCCTCTGTGTACTTAACATGTTGTGTGTGTTTCTCCTCAGCTTTGTGGTAGAGAAGAGGAGCTGAAGAGGCTGAGAGACGAGCAGCATCAGCTCAAGGACAAGGTCTGTGGCTCTGGGCTCTGGCTGACACCTTTGTGCTTCCCCCGAACAGGATGACACACAATGCTGCTTAACAAACCCTCTCCTCTCACGCTGCTGTGTTGTGAGGTGCCTGACTGACTGACACAACGTGGGCATCTTCTAACGCCTGCTTTCAACCCTTCAACTTCACATTCACCTCTTAAGCAGTGGGAGCCGACGTGTAATGAGGCTTTTGGTCGGCCCTTAAAGGCCAAAGAGTGGGTCAGGAGCGTTCCCAGGGATTGGTGTGGTGTGTGTGTGTCTGCGTATATGCACATGTCTACTGGGCATGGCCTTGGCAGCCCACACTAATGAGGGCTCAGACAAGCCCTGTCCCAGTCAATAGAGGGTGAAAGTGGGACAGAGCAGAGGGAAGACCTGGGACAGAGGGTGATAATCTGTAGACGGAGGGAGAGAGGGAACAAGAGAGAAATAGAAAAGGGTCAGACGGGCGTTTTAGGTGGTCTGCGCTAGATCCCTGTGTGAGGTGAGTAACCCCGGACGAGTGTTGAGCGCTGGGCCTGCGTGTTTTTACAGCGCGGCTTCACTGTGCTCTGGGACCGCAATAAACCACGGCCTTCAAAGCACAGCCAAGCTCCACTAACTGCTGAGTGCTTCTCTGGTGGTTGGACAAGATTACTCTCAAAACAAAGTGCAGACAGGTTGATTGATAGAAGGGTCTGTAGAGGTGCGCGCCACAGTGTTTATTCACACCCTGCTAACACTCGTTTGTTTCATTCGCATGGACTGTTATGTGCTGATCCTGTTACTGTGTGAGTTTGTCAGTTCATAAAGAATAGTCCTGCTCTTTCAGTGGGTTTTAGTGGAAACTCACTAGGGCTGTTATAGATGTGTTGTTTTAACATCCTGGGAACTAGCTGTGACAGGAGGGACAGTCTGCTCTGTGCCACAGCAGACACCGTGATGACGAGCGTCGGACGTGTTTACATGAGTGTCTGTACTATGTCCTTGACCGTTAACGTGTGTGTGTGAGTTGTGTTACTAGATGTCTCCTGACTGATATGAATGACTGAAGATGTCTATTTGAGGATATAACTGACTGTGACTGTGTGTCTATGTGCAGGCTGACGTGGTGGGTCGGGAGCTGTGGGAGGAGAGTGCCCAGCGGGACAGGGAGCTGTGGGAGTGGAGGGACCGCTACCATGCTGCTTCAGAGGGACTTAGGCTGAGGGAGGCTGGGCTTGAGGAGGTGCAGAGGGCCAGGGACACGGCCCTCAGAGGCCTGAGACTACAGGAGGAGAAGACCCACAGTCTGGGGGCCCAGATGCAGGAGCTGCAGCACAGCCTGGACGGCCTACAGGGCAGGGTGAGTGGTTGGGACTGGGCAGGTACAGGGAGCAGGGTTGAGGGTGTGGGGGGGGGTCAGGGGATAGGTAGGAAGAAGAGGGGAGAGGTGGAAGGGAGTCTGGGCCTGAGGAGGTGGCATGGTTCTAGGAGCTGTGGGGGTCGGAGGGAGGGAGCAGGGTTGGTGACGGTGGTGTGGCTGCAGTGTGGGTCTAGTGAGGACCCGGTCAGGCTCCATCACATCAGGTCACTGGGGTCTAATTAAACTGAGCTCCACATTAGGCTGCAATCTGCAAACATGTACAGGGAATTCATTTTTTTCCCCCCACTCCTCGCTTTCAAGTGCATGGCCGTGTTAAATGCATATGACCCCCTTGGTTTTAATTACAATTTTGTGCTTAGCAGGCAGGTTAATGACGCTCCTTAATGGGCTCTGTGAAAATTAGCCTCACAGAGAGAAAGGATGTTTGCTTTTTTTTTTACTGATGTCTTTCTTTCTTGTCATTTTATTGTTTCTTGTGATAAAAAGGACATTATAACCCAGTTAACTACCACTGTTAGAAATAACTCCTGTAGGTAAACTGAAAATCACTCAGCCATAACCCTCTCACAATCAGAATGTTCTATGTGGAAATAAGGCTCCTCTGTTTCAGACCCCCTCTGTGAAAGCATGTGTGGTGAACCTCAGACTGACCTTGTGGCTCTCTGTCTGCTCATTCTCCTGTGTCTGTCTGTCTGTCTGTCTGTCTGTCTGTCTGTCTGTCTGTCTGTCTGTCTGTCTGTCTGTCTGTCTGTCTGTCTGTCTGCTCATTCTCCTGTGTCTGTCTGTCTGGTCTCTCTGTCTGCTCATTCTCCTGTGCTTGTCTGTGTGTCTCGTCTGTGTGTCTGGTCTGTCTGTCTGCTCATTCTCCTGTGTCTGTCTGTCTGTCTGCTCATTCTCCTGTGTCTGTCTGTCTGTCTGTCTGTCTGTCTGTCTGTCTGTCTGTCTGTCTGTCTGTCTGTCTGTATGTCTGCTCATTCTCCTGTGCTTGTCTGTGTGTCTCGTCTGTGTGTCTGGTCTGTCTGTCTGCTCATTCTCCTGTGTCTGTCTGTCTGTCTGCTCATTCTCCTGTGCTTGTCTGTGTGTCTCGTCTGTGTGTCTGGTCTGTCTGTCTGCTCATTCTCCTGTGTCTGTCTGTCTGTCTGGTCTGTCTGCCCATTCTCCTGTGTCTGTCTGTCTGTCTGGTCTGTCTGCCCATTCTCCTGTGTCTGTCTGTCTGTCTGTCTGTCTGTCTGTCTGTCTGTCTGTCTGTCTGTCTGTCTGTTTGTATCTGTCTGTGTCTGTGTGTGTGTGTCTGTGTTTGTGTGTGTGGTGGTTAGAATCCTCAGCCACTCTTTAGATACCCCAATCGACAACCAGCCCTCTCCTCCCCAGCCCACTCACCCATTCCACATGTTTCCAGTATCAGTGTTGTTGTTAATTGCCTCATCCCAGTCAGCCTCTCTCTGTCTCTCATGCGTATGATTACTCACGACAAAATAACACTATCACTATAGCCGTGTGTTTTCATTACTCGGGTACCAATGTGGAGTCTCATCATATTTTAACAGATTTGGGCAACAAAAACAGAGAGAGAAAGCTGCTTTATCAATAATTATGTGTAATCCACAACAATTTCACAGAAGCTCAATAACAGCAGCAGAAATGGTTCTGTATAAACTCTTATTCTCCAATTTACAGTGAAATTGAGGGATGTAGCTAGCAGACAAACCCATTTCCCTAAAACAGGAAACATTGTCTTGCTTATCTAGGACATGTTTTTTGTCCAAATGGGAACTGGACAGAACGTCTATATATATATTGTGTTCTTTTCTAATGTACAATTGTGAGTGTTGCCACCATTAAATGGTTTGTTGGACTATTACCTATTTATGTGTTATTCTGTGTGTCTATAGGATGGAACTAAAACCATCACGCTCTTTGTCATTGTTTTCCTGTATCCCAGTAAGACGGAACATAGAGAACAACAGTAAATAAACGTTTGATTTGAACCTTTTTGCTTCTTGCTGATTGCAAATAATGCCTGTGATTTGAACAGGAAAGTGCTTTCCACATAGCTATTACTGTACAATCAGCCTGTTCTCTGTCCTGTCCTTGATGTGTTCTTCAGTGTGTTACGTTCCCTCCTGTCCCGCAGCTTGCCCTGAAGGAGGAGATGGTCGTGGCTCTCAGAGTGAAGCTGCAGGACCATGAAGAAGACGCCCGCGTTCTCCGCCAACAGCTGCTCTCCTCCCAAGATGCACTGCAGCAAGTTGCTGCCGAGCTGAGGTCATGTAAAAGAGAGAGGGAGAAGCAGGTAAGAAAAGGAGTTTCATTTGACCCATTAAGAGCCATGTATTGGCATGTTTATGACAATGGAATGACACGTGTCACTTGTCGCAGGATAGCCAGTGTGTGGAGACAGAGGAGAGACTGGCTGAGATCAGAGCTGATCTGGTCCAACTACAGCAGCAGCATACCACCTGCTATGCCCAGGTACTTGAACCTTGATAGAAAGTCACTCGTACATAATATTCTAAAATGGTCTGTAGGTTTATCCATATACTGTACCTCTGTTATTAGCCTATTTTCTGTTAGACCCACACTATTTCTCTGTCTGTGTGTAGCTGGTCCAGGAGGAGGCTGGGGTGGGCAGGCTGAGGGAGGAGCTGCGTGAGGTGAGGGAACAGAGGGACAGACTGGCCTTTCAGGTGACAGAGAACCAGGACCTGAGCCATGACCTGGACCTGCTCAATGAGAAACACAAGGCTGCACAGCACGAGGTACTGGCCTTAACATCTCTCCTCCATCTGTCTCCTCTCCCTCATCCAACCAACCCTCGTTGTAATGCCCCTTAGCTGGTCAGCTCAAAAACAGCCAATCAGAAATGTCATGGCCTTTTTTAAACTTTTTTTAATTGAACCTTTATTTAACTTGGATCAGGATGTTTCATGTTTCATAATGGATTCCGAAATACAAAATGTCTTTACCAAGGTCATTGTTAAGAATGTGTCGATGTAGTGTAGTTGTCAGGGTATGCATGAAGGGCTGTAGGAAGTCAGGTGCAGGAGAGCAGCTATTTGGTATCAAACTGGAGCCTTTTATTTGGCGAACCAAAAGCACACTGCACAAACAAACACGAAATTTGTGCAACCAGCCTACCGTGCGCATACATGAAAACGTAAAAAATACCACACAAAGACATGGGGGAAACAGAGGGTGAAATACACAACACATAATGAGGGAAATGAGAACCAGGTGTGTGGGAAAACGAGACAAATCAAATTGAAAATGAAGACTGGCGACGTCGAATGCCGAACACCGCCCGAACAAAGAGAGCCATCAACTTCGGCAGAAGTCGTGACAGTAGTGTTGTTTTAAGTCTTCACAGCAGAAGAAGAACCATACATACTGACAGGTAAGGCAGTGTGAGTTGAGTGGAAGTAGGGACTGACCAAGGTGTGTGGTTGTGCTCAGGTGACCAACAGGGATGAGACAGTGCTGAGACTGACCACAGAACTGAGCACCGCGCAGGAACACCTGAAATCAGCTCAGGATGAGGTGAGGCCTGAGATCTAACGCATCTCTTTTTAATTAGTCATCATGGATGGGGTTGTACAGACCTGCCTAATGCAGTCTCTACAGCCATCGAAGACGAGTCCTAGTGCTGCCGGTTTATAGAGGGGCTAGTTCAACTCAAATCCCCCCCCCCCCCCCCCCCCCCCCCCCCCCGCCCCGTGTATCCCTGAGGAGAAAGCTCAAGGACATGGTGACCTTGTTAGTGTCCAGCCAGCCCTGTACCTTGGGACTTAGAAAAGACACCTGACTGTGTCCCATGAACCTTCTGTGTTATTTCAGAGTTTTCTTCTTGAAGGAGAACTTGTAGAGGACGTGTCAATGGCCGTACGCTGTGTTGTGCTGGTTTATTTATTCCTCTCTCTCTGACTGGTCAGATATTTGTTTCCCAGAGTGTCCTTGTGTTATAAATGGGACAGGCCTGTCACTTCAATGCTGAGAGGATGTTTTGACTTCCTTGAAAGATTTTTATTTATTTAATTTTGGGTTGGAGGAGAGCGGTGAATAATGCATTGGGAACCTGCTACATCTACTGTTTTTATCATTAGCATGCAGCCCAAGTTATCTGCAGAATACTTATGAGTGCCAGTGAAATGTTTGTGATGTTATTTATTTATGTTGCCTTCTCAAATATTCATTTGTTTATTTATTCATGGCAGAACTAACTGCAATTGGAAAATTCATTTTTTGCTGAAGGGCACACGCCCCCCCCCCCTACATAAAGGGAAGGGGGCACATCAGGCCTGTTAGTAATTGCTTTACGTGGCGTTTCCTGAGACTCACGGGGGGAGATGTCATTTAAACTGAGCAGACGGGTGAAGAGAGGGACTGAGAGAGAGAGATGGAATGGGTCGGGTTGAGAGGTGGGGATGGGAGGGGAGAGGAGTTTATCACTCACTCGAAACTTGCTGCTGGAGTGGGTGGTGTTTTTATTTAACCTTTATTTAACAAGGCAAGTCAGTTAAGAACATATTCTTATTTTCAATGACGGCCTAGGAACAGTGGGTTAACTGCCTTGTTCAGGGGCAGAACGACAGACTTTTACCTTGTCAGCTCGGGGATTTAATCTTGCAACCTTTCGGTTACTAGTCCAACGCTGTGACCACTAGGCTACCTGCCGCCCCAGGTGGGAAACCACATATATCCATATATATTACAGGGAATCTGATTCCACTTCTCCAGACAACAAGCTCTACAGGTCTGACTACAAGCAGAATAGAGGAGAACACAGTGGTTTTGTCTCTGGTTGTGTCCATGCTCCCCTGCCTTCTCTTCTTGTCTGCTCACAGCACTGTTTTCTTTAATTATATGGACTGGGATTTTGTTCAATTTCACACTTGCGTCCACACATGCAGCAATTGTTTCCTGATAAGGGATAATGTGTTACTTAACATTAAATGATATGTATATTGTGTCTGTCTGTCTGTCTGTCTGTCTGTAGCTGTCAGTGCAGGCTCAGCAGGAGCAGGCCCTTGGAGAGGAGGTGCAGAGGCTGCAGAAGGAGGTGAGCTGTCTCCAGGGCAGCCTGAGTCAGAGAGAGGAGGACATGGAGGCACAACTACAGACAACTGGCCAGCTACAGCAGGAGAGGGACAGCCTGTTCACACAGGTCAGTTTACACACACACATCATACCACATCCTTAGTGAGACTATTCAACACTGTTTACAGTAGCTACTGGAATGATGATCTTTAGATGGATGGGCTTGGTGCCAGGCCTATTCTATAGCTGCATAAACTATACAATATTAATACACACACCATAATCTATATTATCCCATATCCTATTACAGCATGTCTAACACTCTCATCCCTCCTATTACAGCATGTCTAACCCTCTCATCCCTCCTATTACAGCATGTCTAACCCTCTCATCCCTCCTATTACAGTATGTCTAACCCTCTCATCACTCCTATTACAGTATGTCTAACCCTCTCATCCCTCCTATTACAGTATGTCTAACCCTCTCATCCCTCCTATTACAGCATGTCTAACCCTCTCATCCCTCCTATTACAGCATGTCTAACCCTCTCATCCCTCCTATTACAGCATGTCTAACCCTCTCATCCCTCCTATTACAGCATGTCTAACCATCTCATCCCTCCTATTACAGCATGTCTAACCCTCTCATCCCTCCTATTACAGCATGTCTAACCCTCTCATCCCTCCTATTACAGTATGTCTAACCCTCTCATCCCTCCTATTACAGCATGTCTAACACTCTCATCCCTCCTATTACAGCATGTCTAACCCTCTCATCCCTCCTATTACAGCATGTCTAACACTCTCATCCCTCCTATTACAGTATGTCTAACCCTCTCATCCCTCCTATTATAGTATGTCTAACCCTCTCATCCCTCCTATTACAGTATGTCTAACCCTCTCATCCCTCCTATTATAGTATGTCTAACCCTCTCATCCCTCCTATTACAGCATGTCTAACCCTCTCATCCCTCCTATTACAGTATGTCTAACCCTCTCATCCCTCCTATTATAGTATGTCTAACCCTCTCATCCCTCCTATTACAGTATGTCTAACCCTCTCATCAAAACCCTCTCATCCCTCATATTACAGCATGTCTAACCCTCTCATCCCTCCTATTACAGCATGTCTAACCCTCTCATCCCTCCTATTACAGCATGTCTAACACTCTCATCCCTCCTATTACAGCATGTCTAACCCTCTCATCCCTCCTATTACAGCATGTCTAACACTCTCATCCCTCCTATTACAGCATGTCTAACACTCTCATCCCGCCTATTACAGCATGTCTAACCCTCTCATCCCTCCTATTACAGCATGTCTAACCCTCTCATCCCTCCTATTACAGCATGTCTAACACTCTCATCCCTCCTATTACAGCATGTCTAACACTCTCATCCCTCCTATTACAGTATGTCTAACCCTCTCATCCCTCCTATTATAGTATGTCTAACCCTCTCATCACTCCTATTACAGTATGTCTAACCCTCTCATCCCTCCTATTATAGTATGTCTAACCCTCTCATCCCTCCTATTACAGCATGTCTAACCCTCTCATCCCTCCTATTACAGCATGCCTAACCCTCTCATCCCTCCTATTACAGTATGTCTAACCGTCTCATCCTAACCCTCTCATCCCTCATATTACAGCATGTCTAACCCTCTCATCCCTCCTATTACAGCATGTCTAACCCTCTCATCCCTCCTATTACAGCATGTCTAACCTTCTCATCCCTCCTATTACAGTATGTCAAACCCTCTCATCCCTCCTATTACAGCATGCCTAACCCTCTCATCCCTCCTATTACAGTATGTCTAACCCTCTCATCCCTCCTATTACAGCATGTCTAACCCTCTCATCCCTCCTATTATAGTATGTCTAACCCTCTCATCCCTCCTATTACAGCATGTCTAACCCTCTCATCCCTCCTATTACAGTATGTCTAACCCTCTCATCCCTCCTATTATAGTATGTCTAACCCTCTCATCCCTCCTATTATAGTATGTCTAACCCTCTCATCCCTCCTATTACAGTATGTCTAACCCTCTCATCCTAACCCTCTCATCCCTCATATTACAGCATGTCTAACCCTCTCATCCCTCCTATTACAGCATGTCTAACCCTCTCATCCCTCCTATTACAGCATGTCTAACCTTCTCATCCCTCCTATTACAGTATGTCAAACCCTCTCATCCCTCCTATTACAGCATGCCTAACCCTCTCATCCCTCCTATTACAGTATGTCTAACCCTCTCATCCCTCCTATTACAGCATGTCTAACCCTCTCATCCCTCCTATTATAGTATGTCTAACCCTCTCATCCCTCCTATTACAGCATGTCTAACCCTCTCATCCCTCCTATTACAGTATGTCTAACCCTCTCATCCCTCCTATTATAGTATGTCTAACCCTCTCATCCCTCCTATTACAGTATGTCTAACCCTCTCATCCCTCCTATTACAGTATGTCTAACCCTCTCATCCCTCCTATTATAGTATGTCTAACCCTCTCATCCCTCCTATTACAGTATGTCTAACCCTCTCATCCCTCCTTTTACAATATGTCTAACCCTCTCATCCCTCCTATTACAGTATGTCTAACCCTCTCATCCCTCCTTTTACAATATGTCTAACCCTCTCATCCCCATATAGGGTTGTAAAATGGAGGTAACTTTACAAAAACTCCCCGGTTTTAAAGGAATGCAGTTTGTAGAGTTACAAGCTTGATGTAATCTTTGTTTACTAGGAATTTGGGACCAAATACTACATTAATGCAGATAATACTTTTGGTCCCCTAAATTGGGGGGACTATGTCCAAAAAGAGCTGTAATTTCTAAACAGTTCACCCGATATGGATGCAAATCCATTAGTGCTGGAGTACAGAGCCAAAACAACAAGAAATGTCCCTCTCCCAATACTTATGGAGGTCTATAAGGGCACAGAGCGAGACCCAAATGCAGACACGGGAGGCAGATAGTTAGAGTCTCTGATATTTATTATAATACAAGGGACAGGCAAGAGAGTTGTCGTGGACAGGCAAAAGATCATAAACAAGGTCAGAGTCCAGGAGGTACAGAGTGGCAGGCAGGCTCGAGGTCAGGGCATGCAGTATGGTCAGGCAGGCGGGTTCAGAGTCAAGGCAGGCAAGGGTCAAAACCGGGAGGACTAGCAAAAGAGAGAAAAGAAAAGCAGGAGCACGGAAAAACACCCTGGTTGACTTGACAAGACGAAGTGGCAACAGACAAACAGGGAACACCGGAATAAGTACCCAGGGACTAATGGGGAAAACGGGTGACACCTGGAAGTGGGTGGAGACAATCACAAAGACAGACACAAACTATGAGAGAGAGCCCATGGTGTGGCTGTGTTATGTGCAGTAATGTGTGCTGTTGAGGAGAAGCAGCAGAGACAAAGGAGTGGGCAGTCAGCCATCCCTCTCTCTTTCTCTCCACGGCATCAACAAACACAGCACAGCCGTGGAATTCCAATTAGTATCATTTAATTAGAAGTGGGCACAGTTCCTTCATTTCTTTGAATCTTGTTTATGCACCTTGATTGTTTCACAATATAGATTTATTTGAATTAGCTAAGATTGATTAAATTGCATTGATTCTGTATCCTTATTCAAAAGAAATCCGCATTCCTCCTCCTCCTCCCCCCTGCTATGTTATTTTTCATAATTACTGGTACAGTCTGGGACTAGGGCTGGGGGTTGTAATAGTGACAGCTTTGACCATTTTGTAATCAAGGATAGATTTATCGTTATTTATTGCATGTGCTGTCACATTGTTGTGACGTGAAAGGCGTTTTTTGAGTTTGTGGACCTGTGTGATCGACCAAGTTTGGTGTTCTGTTCTGCCTCAGTCACAAGATAAGATAGTCAGACTGCTCTTTTGTCTTTAGCTGAGAGTTCAGCCTCTGTCCACTCGACCGACAGACAGACAGACAGACAGACAGACAGACAGACAGACAGACAGACCTGAGAGCACGCACCTTGGGTGTGTCGCAGCGGCTACAGACGCCATGGTTAACACCAACGTCTCCTTCCCAACCCAGAGCTCTTTTAATTTTGATTGATGACTCCGTTTATCTTCTGCATAACAACCCTCCACCCCCACCTCCCCACTCTCCGTTTTCCCAGCTCCCGCTGCCTTCCACACACACCCAGTAAGAAAATTATATTAGAAACAAAATGAGATTCGAAATTTTATGTTCGACAAGTGACTTGATGAAAGGGTTTCATTGCAGGTCCTGATCCATGGAAATGTTATGCTAATAGTACTGCTAGCCAAGCGATCTAGTTGGAAATTAATCAGTGGTTGAGCTGCGAGAGAGAGAGAGAGAGAGAGGGAGGGAGGGAGAGAGAGAGAGAGGCTGCTCTATAAACACCCTTCCCCCCTTCCCTCACCACCTCTCTCCCTCTCTCTAGCACTGAATCTCATCAAAAATAGCCATGGGGTGTTGTCTGTGTGATGAGGTTGGGAGAGAAATAGGGAGTTAGAAGATTACACTGCAGCTTAGCACTGATTGATGCAGTAATGTATGCAGCAGGCCAGGCAGACAGGCAGGCTGGCTGGCAGGCAGGCTGGCTGTATTATGGATTAGAGCTCCCCCCTCTCTCTCCACATCAGTCCCCTTCCCTATATCTGTCCTAGTATTATTATATTTATCCTCTTCATCTGTCCTCTTTTCTCTGCATGTATCTTTTACCTCCATATTTGTGTATGTCTACACAGCCTGTGATGTCACAGACTGCCTCAATCCATCCTCTCACTTCCTCCCTCCCTCCATTCCTGGGAGACGTCAATGCACTGGAGTCACTAATGGAGTCATTAACAGATTTAACTCATTTAAAAGAACACAATTAGTGCTGGGGTCTTAATGATGTTTGTAAGTTAAATGCAAACTAATCGTGTTTCTCTCTACCTCTCTCTCTCTCACTCTTCTGGCTTAGAACTCAGTAAGAACGAAGGAGTAGATGAATCACAGAAGTGTTTTATGGGTGTGGGTGCGTGTCTCCCAGCCATGTTACAAGTCTGTGGGATTTATTATTTTTACCCTGAGAGCCATCTGTTACACTGCTCCTTATTTTTGTAATGCATCATCAGCCAGGGGAAAACTAATATTATCCCATCTGGGATATTGTACTCTGGAGTGTAATAATGTAATGTAGTGTAATGTGGTGTCATTAAAGTGCCTCGGTGGAGCTGCAGGGAGAGGAAGGAAGGCTGAAGGAGTGTATTGTATCATATCTGTCTGTTCTGTCTGTGTCCCCCCACACACACACACACACACACACACACACACACACACAAAAACACATACACACACACACAAAAATACAAACACATACATACATACACACACACATACACACAAACAAATACAAACACATACATACACACACACACACACACACACACACAAATACACACACACACATACAAACACATACAAACACACATACACACACACACACATGCACATACACACACATTCTCCCTACACACTCCCTCACTGACACTACCCTCTGTCTCCAGCGGGACAACCAGCAGGGGGCAGTGTGTGTTCTGCGTGGGGAGCTGCAGCGGTGGCAGGCGGAGGCCCGGGCTCAGCAGGAGAGCAGGGAGGAGGAGGTGTTGGGGCTGAGGGCTGAGCTACAGGAGACCCAGGGCAGGCTGCAGCAGTGTAGAGCAACCATGAAGCACCTCCGCTCTGACCTGGAGCACGCCCAGAGACAGACCAGGCAGGCCGAGGAGGAGGTGGGTGGGAGGAGTGAGAGGAGTACAGTACACAGAAAGACAGGAACATGGATTTGTCTTCACTTTAATAGGCAGTGAAGTACCCTCAGTACTATGCCTATTACAGGTTTATGTAAGCCATTATACAGGCATATTGAAGTAGACTACAGTGTTCTGAGAATGTGTCCCCCCCACAGGCATCTGATAGGGAGAACCGTCTGTGGGGCCAGGAGGCAGAGTTGTCCAGGCTGAGGGCTGTGCTGCAGGAGGCTGAGAGTAGAGCAGCGGACACAGAGACCAGGCTGCAGCCCCTGACCCAGTCCCTGGAGCTGTACAGGGTCAAGTACCAGGCCTGCCTCACCAAGATCTCCCAGCAGGACAGCACTCTACAGGCCCAGGATGAGGACCTGAAGGAAGCCAGGGCTCAGGTCAGCTCCCACGCCATCCTTACCCTGCAGGAAAACTAAGAGCTGATACTGGAGCTTTTTCTAGTATTTTGAGAGCTTCTATCTGCTAAAGCTTCTATCTGCTTGAGGTTCTGTCTGCTAGAGCTTCTATCTGCTAAAGCTTCTATCTGCTAGAGCTTCTGTCTGCTAGAGGTTCTGTCTGCTAGAGGTTCTGTCTGCTAGAGCTTCTATCTGCTAGAGGTTCTGTCTGCTAGAGGTTCTGTCTGCTAGAGCTTCTATCTGCTTGAGGTTCTGTCTGCTAGAGCTTCTGTCTGCTAAAGCTTCTATCTGCTTGAGGTTCTGTCTGCAAGAGCTTCTATCTGCTAAAGCTTATATCTGCTAGAGCTTCTATCTGCTAGAGGTTCTGTCTGCTAGAGGTTTTATCTGTTAGAGGTTCTGTCTGCTAGAGGTTCTGTCTGCTAGAGGTTCTGTCTGCTAGAGGTTCTGTCTGCTAGAGGTTCTATCTGCTAGAGGTTCTATCTGCTAGAGGTTCTGTCTGCTAGAGGTTTTATCTGTTAGAGGTTCTGTCTGCTAGAGGTTCTGTCTGCTAGAGGTTCTGTCTGCTAGAGGTTTTATCTGTTAGAGGTTCTGTCTGCTAGAGGTTCTGTATGCTAGAGGTTCTGTCTGCTAGAGGTTTTATCTGTTAGAGGTTCTGTCTGCTAGAGGTTCTGTATGCTAGAGGTTCTGTCTGCTAGAGGTTTTATCTGTTAGAGGTTCTGTCTGCTAGAGGTTCTGTATGCTAGAGGTTCTGTCTGCTAGAGGTTTTATCTGTTAGAGGTTCTGTCTGCTAGAGGTTCTGTCTGCTAGAGGTTCTGTCTGCTAGAAGATGATTGGTGTTAAAGTTACTTACAAAACCCTATTGGTTTGAACGGTGTCAGCAATTTCTATCTAGTATTTTTTTACACAACATGAATTGGGGTGTTTAGAGTACTATATAGGTAGAGAACAAGGCTGTCAATAACTCCATTTGGACAAAAATGCAGATAGAACCATATAGCCCCAAGCGTTCCATGTGTTGTGGTTTTATCTCTGCTGTTTATACCCATGTTGCCAGGAGTTGTTCTTCCGTACATCTCTAGACCTGATTTATGAGTGTTAATAGCATGTCTTGTTTGTATGTGTGTTTGTGTGCCTGCCTGCGTGTCCCTGCGTGTCCCTGTGTCCCAGGTGGTGGAGCGGGACGAGCATGTGCTGCGTCTGTGTGCCCAGGCGTTGGTGTTGCAGGGGGAGCTGAAGGCCCACTGTGCCCAGCTAGAGAGCGGGGATGACGCCCTGAGTGCCCTGAGCCAGCACCTCCGAGACACCCAGAGAGACCTGGAGTCCAGCCGCAAACACAGCCAGGAGTGTGAGATGGTCATCAGCACTATGAGAGACAGCACCGCCACACTGAGACGACAGGTCAGACAGTCAGTCAGTCACACCAGTTAGGCCAGCCAGTCAGTCAGGCAGATCGGTCAGTGGATCATCAGTAGACCGAGCATCATCCACAGGGCTGTAGCTTCCCAATGACAGACTCGCCCACAGACACGGACAAACCCGGTCACACTGTGCTGATCACACCCTTTCCACTACAAACATAGATTAATTTACTAGTCCACTCAGTGGTTTCCCCCTACACAGTCATGCCCACTCATCCTGCTCACTACCCCTGCTACCTAGAACAGTGCCAGTCATGTGGTGAAGTCAAAGCCAGTCAAGTAGTACTAGCACTGTAGTATACCCAACTGGCCTCTTAGGTGAGTGAAGCTACATGCAGGTCAGTTGTCGCGCCACACCTCTGTAGGTAAGGCTCCATCTCTGCTGCTGATCTGTAAACGGGTGGAGTCAGACAGGGTACAACACACTGGGAGTCGGAGGCCTGGGGACCTCTGGAAGTGTTTTCACTGATTCTTATTGATCGGCTTCATGGCCCCCATACAGGAGGAAACACAATGAGAAAACACAGGCAGTGTGAGCTCCCTGGACAGCACAGAGTACAGCACAGAGCACAGCACAGAGCACAGCACAGAGCACAGCCGCTAATGGCTGGCAGGCGGAAGCAGAGTGGAGGGGAAGACTGGATTACATGGGCAGAGCAGTGGAGAGGAAGGATTGATGTTTGGACTTGTTTAGGTGTGTGTGGTTGTGTGCATGCATGTGTGTGTGAGACACGGGGTGGTTGACAGCTCCATGCAGGGAAGAAGCAAAGTGGAAAATCATGCTGGGGATGCGATATGTGGCTGAAATAATGGCGGCCGTGCCCAGTGGAGCTCAGTGTTTATGTGGTGTGGAGGTGGCTGGAGATCCAGTGGGGCTCTTACCTCCTTCTGTGAGCCCATAATGGAGGCGCCGTTCCCATCACCTCCAGCTCTCACCCTGCCCTCTCCACTGCTGTAACCAAGGCCTTCCCTCCCACTGTATACACACCACCTGAGTCCCTAACAACACCCCTCCCACACAGCAGAGCTCCATTAGCAACACAGAAGTTCTCAATCGCACACACACACACAGTATTGATCTCTCTCATCCTCAGCTGGGTCCTTAGAGCACACAGGGCGACACACCACCCGCTCGGTTCATCAGTCTCTATCTCTGACCCACGGTGTGTGTGTGGTGTGTGCGTGAGTGAGTGTTGACCTGCATACCTTTTAAGTGATCACTTCCTGCCAAGGTATTTTTTCACACCAATGTTTCTTTACCTCTTTCCCAAGTTTACATGTGTTGTCTAAAAACTGGGGGGTGTGTATGTCTGTGTGAGAGAGGGAGGTAGAGAGTCTGATTTCATTTAATGAGCCGATCGCTCTGACTGCTGTGAGACATCAATACAACCAGCTGATTTCACCTCTCTCTCCATCTTCATCCTGCCTGTAACGGCCCCTGGCTTTATGAACACTACAGACACACTGCAGTGAAGGCTGTCTGGAAAACATAGACAACAAACAACAGTGGGTGATGAGAGGAACATCGTATTCAGATAGATATATTATCCTCGTAAACTTACAGGCCATTTGGGAGTGTTTTATAAGTGCAGCAGCACAAAGTAATCCTGACAAACTACCGACACCCGATAGGACATTTTGTGTGTTTGTGTGTGTGTGTGTGTGTGTGTGCGCCTCAGACAGACCGGCTCATCTGTGAAAAGCAGAATGTGCTCCAGTCACGAGCCATCAGGCCCAGCACAGCATGCAGATGGGGAAGACTGAGGAGAAACGTTCTGTTTGCCTGTCTCTGTTTCATTAGTGTGAACTCACCCAGCACCTCAGCCCCAAACTTAGTCTCATAGTGACCCCCGGCCTGCCTCACCCACAGTCAGACAGGAGGACCCCATGCAGTCTGCCCTTCAACCATAGTCTCACAGAGCTCCAGCCAGTTCTTCTGTCTCTACCTCGCAACACTCAACTTCACAACACAGGAAGGAAATGAGAGGAGAGACCTACTAAACTCAACCACATGACAGTGGTTCTGTACCGGTCTGTCAACAGATATATCTGTGTACTATGTTTGTTCCTGTGTGCCTCTCTCAGGTGGAGGAACAGGAGGAGAGTGTGGTGAAGAGCCAAGCTGATTTCTCTGTCTACAGAGCCAGTCACATCCACTCTGACTCAGACTACGACTCCCAGCTCTGCCGCATCCAGGAACTACAACAGGTACAGTAGGGGGAGAACACTTCACCTCTTCATGCTGGAGTCCTGCTAACAGTGAAATCACAGTGACCAGAGAAAGTCGTCTTTAAAAGTTCACTTATCAACTATACTTAAATGTTTGGTCCTACTGTATGTTCAGTAAGTTCACTGTAGTTCTGTGTATTCCAACCCTGGCTTTAAATTGACCCTAGACAGGAAGTCAGAGCAGCCATTGCCAGACAGACGCCGACCCGCACCAACCAACGTCCATAACGGCCACGGTGACTAATTGTTTGTTATGTCAGCGTGCGTGTGCCTGTTTGCCTTTAATGGAGTGTAGTGGGGCGATCCATCAGGCTGTCGAGCAGGCCCAGTGTCAGCTGGAGTGGCTGGCGTGTCAGAGGAGCGCCCGCGCTACGCTGACGTGATTTACTGCCCTGCTCCCAACGCACGCAGCCACCGCTCCCTGCTCCACTCCGACTCAGCCCAGATTGATTACCCAGCCCGGCTGGCCCACGATGCCCGCCATCTTCTGGCAACCTTTTAGCTGCGTTTTATAGATGATTAGAGCACCTCGTTTGACTATTTATACATCTGTAAGTGGCCATGAAATCTGGATTTGTCTTGACGGGTGTCTACGTCAGGAGGTAGTGAAAGCAGAGCCTGGTGACAACTCGTTATTTTAATGGTCTGAGATGAAGGGGGAAGATGGCAGGATCTTCCCTCCACAACATGGCTGAATTATACTTTTTAACTTAATGTTTATGTACATATTTCACTCAAAGCTGTTGGCTTTGGCTTGATAGGCTCTGAGAGCATTGGGGAGATGGCTGGCACACATACACACACACACTACTGGAGGAAGAGTGACAGTGACATGTTGACCTGTCAGCTGCCTGTGCTCACACACACACACACACACACACACACACACACACACACACACACACACAAGTTATCTTAGGTAAATATGTCATGGCAGCCACACAGTGCAGTTGGCTGGTTAATTGAATAGTTAAAACATCAGTAGGTCTGTGCAGATTGGATGTGACACCTGTCAGATAGGTGCTCCCCAAACACAGGACACTTCCTCCACACTCTGATACATATGCCGTCATGGTGGAAATGCCAAATTAGGGGCAGGCGCTTCACTGAACGCGCTTGAGCAGGTGTGGAGATGTCCTGGGGGGGGGGCTTTGGTCCTCCCGTTCCCCTCAGGCATAGTCATAGGTGTGTGACAGGTGTGCGTGTGTGTGTGTGTGTGTAGGCATTCTCCCAGACCGTGGAGCAGTGTGCCCAGGCTAGCCAGGACCTCAGTGTGTGCCAGTCGGAGGTTCGTCAGCTGAGAAAGGAGGTGTCCAGACTCACCCAGCTCAAGGACAGCACTGTGGAGGGCATGACACAACTCAACCAATAACTTTGTGTTTACGATAGAATACATTGTTTATTTTTTACTGCATTGTGGGTGTGTGTATCCATCCATGTGTGTGTTTACGGTATACTGTGTGTGCTGCAGAGGTGCTGCGGCTGCAAGAGGCTGGGAGGCAGCTCCAGGCAGAGACCATGATGGAGGGCCAGCGCAGGCTGGAGGAGGTGGGAGCTCAAGAGCAGAGGGCTGCCAGGCTGGAGCAGGACCTGCAGGCCGCCCACACCCAGTGTGCCAAGAGACAGCAGGTACACACTGTGACATGATGCCAGGCCAGACCCCCTCACCTCCAACATACCTGGAGGATAGGATAGAAAGAGCTTACATTCACCTACTCACTCACTGACATACTCACTCAGATCTTCAGAAAGTGGAAAACACGCACACACACATAAATGGAACACTCTGGGTAAGAAGATACACACACAGGAGTATATGTTCATACACTCACACTTTGACTGAGCCTTCTCTCTTTTCCCTCCCAGGGGGTGCAGATGCGGGATAACCTCCTGAGGCGTTCGGAGGCTGACCTGCTGGAGGCCCGGGAGACTCTGAGGAGTCGGGCTGTGGAGGTGGAGCGGCAGGCAGCTGCAGTCAGGGGCCTGGAGGCTGACGTCCAGAGGGCCAGGAGGGAAGGACAGCAGAGAGAGGCCGAGTGTGGCTCTCTCAGGACCCAGCTGATGACCCTCAGGGAGGAACTAAAGGAGGCCCAGGGACACTGCAGGGACACGGGTAGGAGGAGGACACAGTCCTGGGGGGTGAGCTGGGTGACTGGTGTCTATACAGGTGGAGTCGTGTTTCAGAGTGTAGTCAGGTACATTTGTAGCTCTCTCTCTCTCCCTATTTCTCTATCTTGCTTTGTCTCTCTTTGTCTGTCTGTTTGTCTCTCTCTCTCTCTCTCCTTCCCTTGGTGGAGAATAGGTTCTAAAAACAGTTAGAGGCATGAGCAAAAAGCAGAAGAGGCATGAGGAAGAAGGAATGAGAGTGATGCTGATGGAAGGAGGGAAGAGGAGAAAGAGGAGAGTGACATGGTTGTAGTGGCAGCAGCAGCAGTGCAGCCTCTAGGGCTGACTTTAATGAGCAGTCTGAGATGGTCACCTGTTTACGTCCTGCCTGCCCCAGAAGCCTCAGCAGCTAGCCAGCAATGAAACAGCCCATCAATTCACAGCCTGGGGCCTTTTGTCTGACACACACACTCGCACATGCATACTAACATATGCATATGCACTCAGAGGGACCATCAAAATAAGAGACAACGGAACATGCATGGATGCAGAAGAAGGGCAAATCAGCACACAAGATAACAGATAAGATATGTAATATAATAGCGTTGTTGATAGTAAATGATCAAAATATGCTATGTGTTTGTGTCTGTGTTTCAGCCCAGGAGCTGGCTCGTCAGGAGGAGAAGGTGTTGCTGGTGGAGGGGGGGCAGCATCGGGCACAGGAACACCTGGCAGAGCGGGTGGCAGAGGTGGTGAGGGCAGAGCAGGCCCAGAGGAAGCTACAGGCAGAGCTACGCACCTTAAAGGAGAGACTCCGCACCACAGAACATGAGCTGCAGGGCTACAGGTACTCTACAGGGCTTTGGGTTCCCTAAAGCCCTCTGACTGATTTATTCATGCCATTCCCACCTGCACCCACAGCTTTTCGTACCGCACCTACCCGCTCCCGCTGGCTTTCTGTCTAACTCCCACCTGCTCCCGCAAGAACTGGTCCCGAACCCAACCGCAGTCCCGCAATGTTATTTTAGGTGTATGTGATGCAGCTAGTTTGCTAGCCATGGTCCTAGCAATTTTGCGCTCTATAGTCAATATCAGAATGTGCAAAAATAACCTAAGAAACAGATTAAATTATCAGACATCCTCACATTCTCCATTATATTAGGCTATCAGTATTACTGGGCTATATCAGCCAATAGGTTAGACGTAGTTTGAAGAGAGCAGAGTGGAAGAGAGAGAGAGGACACTTGCATTTTCTCTTGAGCTACGTTTAATAGCCTACCTTTTAGGATCGGGACGATTTTCAGACAGAGACAAAATAATATGGGTGATCAATATTTATTACTAGGCAGTGTAGTAAACTATAGCCTAATTATATTTAAGTTAATTTCCTTGGAAAGATTCATCAAAATTCATCCCAAAGTTGTCTGTCTGATGAATGATGAATGCAGGATGAAAAATGCCGACCGCGACTCAATGATCTCTGTTGGGACCTGCAGCCCTCTACCACCTAGCACACAGTATGTCATGAACCCTGTCTTTAACCACAATCCTTCACATTTCACTGAGCCATTATTTCAACAGTGACTTGAGTATTTACTGATTGCCATGAGCCTGTAAGACTGTCTTATTCCCATTTAGATCCAAACTGAACCTTTTGGTCAGTAAGGCCACAGTGTCTTTATGACTCAGACAAGCCTCTCAAACAATCACTCTAAATAATGCCTGTGAAAAAAAACACCCATCTGATGTTAAATGTGTTTAGAAACCCACTGTGCCTCACACACACTCTCAACCTTGTCTGTATCTTAGTGGCTGAGAGAAAGAGAGAAAAGTGTTTTGGCTTTGTGACCCTTGGCACACTGCCTCCCCCGCTCTCCCCCTCCTTCCCCCTGTCCATCTGGGCTGTGTGTGCTCCGGCCGCTCGATAGGCAGATCATTCCAGGTCGGGGCCCTCTTGTGAAATCAGATGTTTAACTGGCCAGGAGAAGAGAGATGGGAGCGTCTTAACCAACACCTTGCCAAAGGTCTCCTGTTCAGTCAGCCGTCCCGCCGCTTGGAATGCGCCCACTGCCTGCCAATAGGCATTAGGGAGGATTTAGTAATTAAGTGATAGGCTGAGGACTAAATTGGGTGTTTGTGGGCTGGCGAGCCACCCAGAGGTCCCCACAGCCATGCAGATAGGGGATTCTAATTGCCAGGGATATTGATCAGACTGGAGAGGGGGGATGCAGGGGCTTCACGAGCCATCGATTTGCTGTTACTGCGGCCGCCTTGTCAATGGGAGAGGGAGGTGAGCACTGAGAAGGCTCTGCCTCCCCCACACACACACACACACTCTCAAACACTCACTCACTCCGGGAAGGGCTTTACCCCTCAACCCCCGCCCACCTCCTCGATATCGCTCGTTCTCTCTTTGTGTTAGACTGTCTAAAGGTGTTGCTTATTGGAGGGATATTGGCAGAGAGGAGGGGCAACTCCTTGGTAGAACATGTCCCTAGGGAACGCCACCCTCAAACTTTGCTCTACGTACAGTATAAGTTCCCCCTTCACACTCTGCTGGTGTGTCCCTCGTCACCCTCCCTAACGCGTGGTGTGTCCTTCCCTGGGCAGGCGAGGGCTTTGATGCTTGGCTGTGGTCTGAGTTAATGTCTCAGGGAGAGAGGGCACTGAACTGGGCCGCTCTCTGGGATTTGATTAGCTGCTTCACCTGGCGGTAAACAGGCCCTGGCCATCCCTCACACACACAGCTCTGATCCCATCACTCACACCCCGGCGCCCCATCAGCCCAATGCTCGCCCCACTACACCATGCCACACCGCAAAGCACCGCACAGACAGAATTAGTGCAACGTCCTCTCATTAAATGTTCAGGCTTGCCTGCTCAGATTAAATCTGGCAGACACAAACACACACGCATTACTCTCCAATGATTACGTTTCTCGCATTACATCACAAGATAAATTAAATTCCCTTTGATTTTGAAAATGTGAACAATAGTGAAAACAAAGTTTACAGCATGTGGGGGGTAGCGTTGGCAGAGAGAGGTATCAAACATGCCAGTTTGAAAGTAGTGGTCATTTAAAGACTGGGAGCCCCTGACTGACGGTGTGTCTGGCTGTGTGTGTGTATCAGGGCCCAGGTGGAGAGTTTGAAGAAGGAGGCAGGGGAGAGCAGGCAGGCCCAGCTCAGTGCTCAGCAGGAGGCCAACACACACCAGCAGGGGACTCAGCAGCTGGAGGCAGAGCTGACCACCACCAAGGACACACTCAGGACTCTACAGCAGCAGGTAAGACCCAACATTAACACATAAAGCTATCCAACCAACCAACAGGTTCCTACAAACAGTGTCCTGAAACCAGTCACCACCTTTGGGAGCCTCTCCCAGTCACTTAGGGTCTGTTACACTAGAGAAACAGTCTTTTAACGCCACTTCAATACCAAAGTGAATTTGTCATAGCCGGTTAGGCGACTGAGGTTAAGGTTAGGAAAATAGTTAGGTTTAGCGAAAATGCTCTCCTAACCTGCTACGAAAATCACTTTGTATCAAAGTGGCGTGAAAAGAGGTTGGCCCGTTACGCTAGATCAATATATTGATTTGCCCATAGAAATAGACTCGTGGCTCGTGCTCAGGGGGGATGAGATGTTCCCCAATGCTGGAAGGGGGGCCCCGGCTGGAAAGGTTTGGGAACCCCTATGTTAAGACTAAAATGTAAATGTAGCCTAACCTCAGAATATTGCCTGTAAACATGTGGTCGGTTGGTTGGCTGTGTGACTGTGGTCGTCTCTCTGTGTGCCAGCTGCAGGAGCAGGCTGATGCCAGCCGGGCACTGCGGGCAGAGCTGTCCCAGGAGCAGGACAGGCAGCAGGAGCTGCAGGAGAGAAACCAGGGGACCAGGGAGAGAGAGGCCCAGCTGGAGTCAGAGAGAAACCAGCTCAGAACCAGCATGGAAGCAGCTCACAGCCAGGTAGATTCAAACACTATTATTAATCAATAAGGCACCTCTGGGGTTTGTGGAATATGGCCAATATACCACGGCAAAGGGCTGTTCTTAGACACGACGCAACGCAGAGTGCCTGGATACAGCCCTTAGCCGTGGTATATTGGCCATATACCACAAACCCAGAGGTGCCTTATTCCTATAATAAACTGGTTACCAATGTAATTAAAGCAGCAAAAATAAATGTTTTGCTATACCCGTGGTCTGATATACCATGGCTGTCAGACAATCACCATTCAGGCACGAACCAACCAGTTCATAATAATGTATATAAAACTAGCACTCAACTAGACATGTGCAGTCAACAACTCAGCACTCAACCAGGTGCTTTCACACACATTCTAATGTATCCAAAAACTAGCGCTCAACTAGAAATATGCAGTCAATAAATTCACACATATTGCTAATGCATGTCACACTCACACAACATATGTTAATCATACTGTAGTGTTTGTCTGTTGATTTATGACTAAAGGCAATTTTCCAACACAAATAATTAGTGTCAGTGAGCTTCATGAATTAAACCTGTGCTTGCTGACAGTTAAACGTTTCAAAAGGCATTTTTTGTCTTTACAGGATGTTGTTTATCCATTCATCAGGAGAGTGTCTTCTCCTCACATAGTGTCTGACTGAAGCCTGGCTACACTCATCTACAAACCACTCAGATTCCCCCTCTAGCCATGCTCGCAAATTGAATTAGTTTCCGTCTCTGAATTTGTGTTTCAAAAATAGTAATTCTTTTTTTAACCCCCAAGGAAGCAAGAGAAATGAGTCAGATCTGCACACGTCATGAATTTTGTGAAATAATAGTTTTCCACCAGCCAAAGGGATACAGGCCTGAAGCGCGGCAATTTACCAACTGTTCAGCTGCTAGGAAATTAAATTGAAGCACATAATTCATATCTTTAGAAAGTTAAATCAATCTGATCAAAAAGTTTCTCACTCAATTACGGCCTGAAATTAATCTCCTTAATCCCAATTTAAAATCTGTCATGCATATAAGTGCAGATCTCTCATCTATTTGCCCATCCATGTTACTTAATCCTGGAACAGAGAGCTAAGATGGCGCTGCGATTGTCAGATTTAGTCCCATCTATCTTTGAGCTTGATATACACACAGTGGCACACACACCTGATGGGAGCTCTGATAGGGGTGTGTCTCCTGTCTGTCCTACAGCTGAGGGAGCGGGAGAGGACTGTGGGGTGCCTGCAGGAGCGTGTGGTAGAGCTGCAGAGCACCACCCAGAGGCTGCAGGAGGAACAGACAGCCTGCCAGGCTCAGCTGCAGCAGTGCAGGAGGGAGCTGGAGAGCAGGGAGGGCCACAGCCACGAGGTCACAGTCACATACTGTCCATATGAGTGTATTTTGTGTGTAGTTTGGGGCCCATGTTCCATGTGTGTGTTCTTCTCTCCAGATGATTGTCCTTCAGGAGACAGTGTCCAGGCTGAGGGAGTGTGTAGAGGAGGCCCAGGCCAGCAGCAGGCAGGGGACCAGGGACACTGCAGCAGCACAACACAGCCTCAGAGAGCTGAGACTGGAGCTGGCCTCCACCCAGGCATCCCATAGAGAGAGCATGGAGCTGGTGGGTGCCCTGCTTACACACTGGTACTCTGTCAGGCATGTATTGAAAATACTGACGTTAAAACAATGACAGTAACTCTCGACTTGTTTTAGGGTAATGACTGGAGAAAATAATGTGTAGTGAGACTAACAATGTATATTTTGTGTGGATGTTTGTTTTGTGGTGTGCGGCTGTGCGTGTGGTGGAACTGGTCAGCTGGCTGAGCAGAGTGGTGAGGCTGCAGGTCTACGTAGTGAGCTGTCCCGCCTGCAGCAGAGGAGCTCCCAGCTGTCAGAGGAGAGAGGGGGCCAGGAGGAGAGGACCAGGCAGCTGACTGCAGAGCTCCACAGACTACGCACTGCCAGCAGACAGACACTGGACGAGGTGAGAGAGGAGGAGCTACACATCAACATTTCCATTCATCCTCATGGCAATTAACCAATAACCATCCATTTCATTGTCAATATCCAATAACCACTGATCTGGTTCTAGATCTGACACTGTCAAATTAAATCAAATTTGATTTGTCACATACACATGGTTAGCAGATGTTAATGCGAGTGTAGCGAAATGCTTGTGCTTCTAGTTCCGACAATGCAGTAATAACCAACGAGTAATCTAACCTAACAATTCCAAAACTACTACCTTAAACACACAAGTGTAAAGGGATAACGAATATGTACATAAAGATATATGAATGAGTGATGGTATAGAGCGGCATAGGCAAGATACAGTAGATGGTATCGAGTACAGTATATACATATGAGATGAGTAATGTAGGGTATGTAAACAAAGTAGCATAGTTTAAAGTGGCAAGTGATACATGTATTACATAAAGATGCAGTAGATGATATAGAGTACAGTATATACAAATACATATGAGATGAGTAATGTAGGGTATGTAAACATTATATTAAGTAGCATTGTTTAAAGTGGCTAGTGATATATTTTTACATCAATTTCCATTATTAAAGTGGCTGGAGTTGAGTCATTGTGTTGGCAGCAGCCACTCAATGTTAGTGGTGGCTGTTTAACAGTCTGATGGCCTTGAGATAGAAGCTGTTTTTCAGTCTCTCGGTCCCTGCTTTGATGCACCTGTACTGACCTCGCCTTCTGGATGATAGCGGGGTGAACAGGCAGTGTCTCAGGTGGTTGTTGTCCTTGATGATCTTTATGGCCTTCCTTTGACATCGGGTGGTGTAGGTGTCCTGGAGGGCAGGTAGTTTGCCCCCGGTGATCTGGTCTGCGCATGCTCTGAGGACACGGCTGGGGATGCCGTCTGGGCCTGCAGCCTTGCGAGGGTTAACACATTTAAATGTTTTACTCACATAACCTCACATTAAATCCTAGACTGTTACAGCCTGTATCCAACCATTAGGTCATAGACCAGATAACCTCACATTAAATCCTAGACTGTTACAGCCTATATCCAACCATTAGGTCATAGACCAGATAACCTCACATTAAATCCTAGACTGTTACAGCCTGTATCCAACCATTAGGTCATAGACCAGATAACCTCACATTAAATCCTAGACTGTTACAGCCTGTATCCAACCATTAGGTCATGGACCAGATAACCTCACATTAAATCCTAGACTGTTACAGCCTGTATCCAACCACTACACCATCACATGATTAGAAGTGTGATGGCTCAATCTTTCAACCTTATGTGTTGTATAATAGGAAAGGGGGTTATAATATATACCCAGGGCTGGAAATGAACACTACACCCTTAGAATGCCTGGTCATTAGTGTGGAGCACACAGCCCCTCTGAAGTAGAGACTTAACCTCCACAGGTCGCGCTGTACTCCTAATTGACCACTACAGGAGAGAGCAGGTTGTGTTGTATAGCAAAGAGGTGTGACTTGTAGCAGTGCCCTTTCTGTGTCCGGGGCTGTATTCCTAAAGCTGATTGAATAATGAGACCTCTCTCCCAGACCCCCACAGAGTCTGCATATACAGCACACACACACACACACACACACACACACACACACACACACACACAGAGAAAGAGTTTGCATGTACAGCACACACACACACTCATACATACATACATACATAGAGAAAGAGTTTGGTTTGCAAAGACACAAACATTTACACACACACAGTTTTGCTTAGAGGAACTGCCTCACATAATAGCCAAAATATAAATCACAGTTTATCTGAGATACTCTAAGGCCTCATACAGTACAGAAATGTAGTAACAGGTTTTCAATTGAAAATGTGAAAATGTCTAAGAGACCTTATGGTTTAAATATTCTAAGCATTGTGTTTGTATTGTGACAAATCCAAAGCACTTTGTTTGTGTACACAGGCACATAAGAGCTGTGTGTGCTTGTCCTGCAGTGCCAAACCTCTCTACAATGTGTTTGTATGTGTGTTTAGCCGAGGGCACATCTCTGTGGCTCATCGCTGTGGTCTCACGTCATCCTCCTTAAGTGCTGTCAATGTTGCATGGTAACAGCGGCGCTCTGCCCTCTTAATTGGTTTAGGAAGAGCATCCTTGTCATTTTGCGGTCAGCAAACTCCGCCAGAGAAAATGAAGTGCGAGTTGCCCCCTCCCCGCACAACCCGTCCCACAAGAAATAATGATTATGTGCAGCAGGGTGTGTGTGTGTTTGGTTGTCTGTTTTTACTTTCCACTTTTATAAATAATTGCTGGTTGCTTGGTGGGATCAGAGGAAGGGAGTAATGATTCTCTGGCCGTGTGGTATGGCTGGGTTCTGGGGAGGGAAGACACTGGGCTGGGGGAGAGCAACTCATACGTGTGTGAATGTGTTAACATCAGTGTGTGGTGTCTGTGTTTTCTATGTGCTTGATGTGTATCTACATACTGTACGTATGTGTATCTTAGATGGGGGGGGGGGTGTTTGTGAGTGTGTGCACGGCTGTCCTAAACCTGTCCGGATTAGCAGGTGAACGCAGCAAGAGGGGGATCAGACTGGGGTTGCGATGCTGTCACACAGGGGTTAGGGGGAATACAGAGCTGCAGTACTGCAGTTTGGAGCCTCCAGTCAGGCTCACCCCCACTCCCCACACACACACCACTTTAATTGCCTTTGCTTCTTTCATTACATGTATTGCCTCTCCTCTGCATTGCGTGCTCCCTGGGCTTGTGGAAAGGTCATTATGGTGGGGATGTGAACACTGCACAGCCTCCGTGTGTCCCAGCCAAGCAGGCAGAGGATAGGGCGGGGGATGTGAACACTGCACAGCCTCCGTGTGTCCCAGCCAAGCAGGCAGAGGATAGGGCGGAAGATGTGAACACTGCACAGCCTCCGTGTGTCCCAGCCAAGCAGGCAGAGGATAGGGCGGGGGATGTGAACACTGCACAGCCTCCGTGTGTCCCAGCCAAGCAGGCCGAGGATAGGGCGGGGGATGTGAACACTGCACAGCCTCCGTGTGTCCCAGCCAAGCATGCAGAGGATAGGGCGGAAGATGTGAACACTGCACAGCCTCCGTGTGTCCCAGCCAAGCAGACAGAGGATAGGGCGGGGGATGTGGCTAGGGAGGACTGGTTACTGCTGTCCTTCACATTGTTCCTATAAAGAAAAACTTGTCATTTATGTTGACCAGTTCTTTGATGTAGTGGCTCAACATGTACATGCATGTTAGCATACGCAAGCATTGTTAAGAGTGATTTAGAGTCAGATGAATGTGACTATGACAGGACAATGTTACTAGGAGATGTTTATGGAGGATTTCACTACAATGTAATTACCTAATGAACTATCGTTTCCCAGTTTCCTACCTGGGCAGGGTTATAGGAAACCCTCATGAATACACATTGCATGTTGCTGTGACTCATTGTTAATCATTAATTTTAAAGGTCCATCAGTCTTCAGAAATTAGAACAAATAGTATATTAGGAAATGCCAATGACAGGTATCATCCCTCTCTCACCTAGACTCGGTCCTGTGAGGACAGGCTGGCAGAGCTGAGTGCCCAGCTGGGGAGGTCTCAGCGCTGGGGCCAGGAGCAGCTGGTAGCCCTGGAGATCCGGGAGGAGGAGGTGGTGCTGATGAAAGTGGAGATGGCTTCTCTCAAAGAGAACTACCATGCCAAGGTGGCCCAGGTCAGACACACACTTACACAATGGGTTCTTGGGACATTCTGGTAGGGTTTATGACTAGAGATAGGATGTTTTGCTGAGCATGTGAACTGATCAGGAAAAACTCTGGGCCCTTATTATAGCCAGTAGCCTTACTGTGTAACTAGGCCCAAAGATTTCCTGATCAATTGATGTGCTCATGAAAACCTCTTGGCTCTAGTTATGACATATATCCTCACACTTTGCACTGGCACAGAAAGGCCAAACAGCATCGTTAGTAATCACCTCTCAGTGGAAAATGAGCTGTATAGCCATTAGGATGTGCAGCAGGGGTTTGTTCATGTGTCTCTGTTCAGGTGGAGGCCTTACACTCACAGCTCCATTCCATGGAGCACAAGTACAGCACAGCAGCTAATGAGGTAGTGAACCCTTAAAACCTCCAGATATGTCAGATAGACACTGTTAGAGTTGTAGACTCTCATTACCTCCTCTCTCTCTCTCTCTCTCTCTCTCTCTCTCTCTCTCTCTCTCTCTCTCTCTCTCTCCCCCCCCCCCCTCGCTGTCTCAGGTGGAGGTGTTGCGCCAGTCTCTGGGTAATGCTCGTTCAGACAGTTCTCTTCTACACAGGGAGAGTGAGCTGGTGGTAACCAACGTCAACCAGTGGGTGAAGGAGCAGAAGTAAGAGCATACCTAACTCCACACACACACTGATACCCAGTCACTTTCTACTCTACATTCACTATGCAGCATTAACCCTGTCTTAACCCTGTCGACAGGCAAGGCAATGAAAAACTGAACTTTAAGATCAAAGACCAGAGCAAAAAGATCATCCATCTCACTGCAGAGAAGGAGTAAGAGCTCTTCCACACACATCCAGCCTGCCCTGTTATTGTTCGACACACATTGTTGATTTATTTTATTCACAGGAGACATGATAGTGATAAATGGTGCTATGTTTAAGCAATACGGCCTGAGGGGGTGTGATATCTTGCCAATATACCATGGCCAAGAGCTGTTATTAGCACAACGCAATATGGAGTGCCTGGATACAGCCCTTAGCCATGGTATATTGGCCATATACCACACCCCCTCGGACCTTATTGCTTAAATATACCGTGGCTATCAGCCAATCAGCATTCAAGGCTCAAACCACCCAATTTTTTTATTATGATCAGGTCCCCATGTTTCGAGCACTGGTTAACAAGTGTACAGGTGGCTTTAGATTAGATGGAGCAGGGAACATGCTATACTTGTGAAATAAGTGTAAATGGAGCCACCCAGGAGTTGTGACCCGGTTTATTACCTGTGTGTCCAGTCACCTGCAGGAGAGTGTGGAGGGTCTGCAGGAGGAGATGAAGAGGCTGAAGGCTGAGCTGGATGAGAGCAGGATTGAAGCCGAGAGGTTCAGAGTACGTACCATACACAGTTACACACACTGGATAACACTGTCAGACCTCCACACATTTACAACCCTGATATACTGTAATATAACAACACTAATTGAAGAGCGTTGTTCCTTTCTATTGCGTAATGTCACTTGTTTTTGTGTCAGGCCTCTCAAGCCAGTATGAGTGACCAGCACCAGCGCAGTGCCCTGGCCAGACTTCCTGTCCAGCTGCTCCACACAGAGTGAGTACTGTACCACTGACACTGACCTGAGACCTGAGACACTGGATCACTTCCCAGTTCTCCAGAAACAAGCTGCAGCAGGTCCATACGAGGCAAATGACTGACTACATGTCCTCTAACTCCTCACTAGTTTCTTTGCTGGGGCTCTAGAGACAGCATCAGTGACAAAGCAGTGACTTCCCGGACTGAGTGAATTCCTCTCTGTGTGTTTCTAGAGTAGAGCTGAGACATGGGTCAATAGCCACAATCACCAACACATTTCAGACAGTATTGGTTAAGAGTGGGAACCCGTCTGTAACTCATAAGAGCTATTGGCAGCCATGTTGATTTCTGTTGTTCTGGGATTAGCATAGGCCTCTCTGTGTTTCTTGGGGCTAATGGTCCGTGTCGTCCGGCTGTGAAATCAGTGGCCTGAGAGCCTCTGAGAAGCCTGCAGATTGGTGTTTCAAATCCCCACCCCCCTTTAATGCAGCCCAGCCTGTCTCAGCCACTCTCTCCATCTCCCAGAGTAGAACAATTTCGCTGTTCCGAGTTCCCCCTCCGCACCCTGGGTGACCCCCACTGCAGTCTCCTCACGCCTGGGCCCAGACGCCACCGGCCCTTCCTGCCCCACAGGACCACTGCGGCTTGTTAACACCGAAGATGCATTTGTGCAGTCAGGCAGGAAATCCTAGAGGTGGTTATGGACGGTGGTAATCAAAAGCCTGGTGCTCTGACTCTGAGGACTGGAGGAGGGCTTAGAGATGACCTCTAGTCTGGCCTCCTACCAGGTCTGATCGTCCCACCTAACAGAGACAGCAGACAGACAAACAGAGAGGCAAGCACAGGTAGACAGACTGGTGGATAGGCAGACCGACAGATGGACAGACAGACAGGCAGGCAGGCAGAGCCATCCAAGGACACAATCTCCTCTCCTCTGGGCCAGCCAGGTCTTAGTCATGTCTTTTTTCAGAAACGAGTCTAGACACTCAGACAGACATCACCCACACATTGCCATGGTACCGACTATATATTTTTTAAATTGAACTTGCATTTTATATGTCATGCTGAGAAAAGGCGATTTATTGGTGAAATTGTGCTCCATTTGGTTGTTTGACAGTTGAAGCCGTCTCATTTCGCCCTGCCTATACCTCCTCGCTTTAAAGTAAGCCAGTCCTGTGCTCAGTGGCATTTCCCTGTAATACGTTCCCGTCTGATTTCCTCCTAAATTGAAATGAGGTAAAGTTAGGGCTGATTGGTGGGATAACTTTTGTTGAGTGTGAGATAGAGGGAGGGAGAGAGGAAGCGACTAGGTTGGTTGTGTGAACCCAATCAGAGCCCTGTGCTGACTGTGCTGATTAGAGGCTTGTAGTGAGTGGGATCTATTCTATCCCATCATTCCCTGTGTTTGCTCTGATAGCGGAGCCTCAACACTCATCATGGCCCTAACCTCATCATGCTGTCACTTACAGCACGCCATACTGAGCTCTCTCAAACGTCTTACGCAAGGTGGGTAATGTACCAAAAGACCCTTTAGAACTTAAAACCTGCTTTGAAAGAACAGTTAGTTTAACTGGTTGGCTGAGTGTTAAAAAAAAACATTTTAAAAAGTTACAATATGAAGTTGAGGAGCACTGAGGCATTGGGTGGACGTTGCTCTGGAGAGCGTACTGTAGGCTAATAAGTGTTTGTGTGTGTGTTGTGTGTGTGTTGCCTTGCCTGATACCGATGGAGGGCAGATGCAAACTCAGCCCATAAAGGCCCACTGGATGACTGCGACTTCACTCAGCTAATGTTCCAGGACATCCAGGAAGCCTGTAGGGAGCTGGGAGAACACAGAAGAGCTCTAAAAGCAGCCAGAGAGAGAGTAAATACAAATAAATAGATAAATAAGTGAATGGCATGAGAGGAGCGGAGGGAACTGTCGTCCATTCTCACGCACGCACTGCATTTGTTTATTTATGGTGTCTGAGGGCCTGAGCAGGACTGATGGGAGGAGGAGGGTGCTGTGGGAGGACACTGGGCCTCTCCTTCCTTATGCATGCCTGGCTCTTCTCCCCAGCTTTCATTAAGTGTCATTACCAGGGCTTTCAGAGCTAGAGCCAAGCTGAGACCTGACATCCACTCCATAGATATGTGTGCATATGGAGGGACTGCTGATCCTCTTATCTGCCACTGAGGAGGGAGAATTAGGCCAGGGAGAGGAGAGGAGAGGAGAGGAGAGGAGAGGAGAGGAGAGGAGAGGAGAGGAGAGAGAGGAGAGAGAGAGAGAGAGAGAGAGAGAGAGAGGGATGCAGCCATCTGACTTTAATGGCTAGGATATAGCTATTACTTAAATGAAGGACAGTATTCATGCCTGATTTGTTGTCATAAATATGTCATACGGGTCGGGTTATCCACATTTAGAGTGTTTGTACACTTGTACACTCGTGATTGTAAGGGCCATGTACACTGCAGTGTGTTGTAGATAAGGATGACTAGGAGTTTTAGTGCATATCGATACAGTTACATATCATTTTTTACAATCTATCGTATCGTTTTGACCAAATCGCAATATCATTTGTGCGCTAGTTGGCTGTACCTACACCAAAACACCAGTATTTTTTCTTCATTTTCTTTTTAATGCGGGAGCAAAAAAAATCTGCACTTATCTCCATGACTGATCAAAACTTGTTTTCTCATGACTCTCGTCACTGTCTGCTGCAGTGACGAGAGTCATGAGAAAATGAGTTTTGATCACAAATACCGAATCGCAATACATATAGAATCGTGAGAATCGCAGTACACATCGTATCAGCACCTAAGTATCACAATAATATCGTTTGGCGAGGTGCCGGGCAATTCCCAGCCCTAATGGCCAGTAACCATTAATAAAGGCATGCAGCTGATGTGAGATGTGCATTTCCTTCTACGCATGGTGTTCATTATCAATGTCCCTTTCCAGTTCACTTCCTGTTAGAAGGCCTGCTGATTGATGGCTTGTGCTGTTTATTTGGATATCAGCAAATTAAATATTCATGTCATCCGCTTTCCCAAGCAGAAGTTATCTAGATGCAGTGTAAATGGTACTTGGGATTAGATTTTCACAGCAGATTGCTGTTATTACAGGAGAAAAAGGTGAAAAGAGACTGTGTGAGCAGTCGTCTTCCTGGGAGGCAATCTATTTCTCTTCCACACAGAGCACCGAAGCGCTGGACCAGGCTCTTAATGCGCGGGAGAGAAAGTGCTTTGGTCTGCAACCTTTCACACCTTCACCTCCCCTTCATGTGATTGAATAGTTAATAACTTTGATTTTCCTTTGAAAGCCTGTGACGTGGCTCCTGCTGAACGTCCTGTTGTCTGGCTGACACACCTGCCTATTGCTCTGTCTGTCTGACTGCCTGCCTGACTACATGTCTACTTGGCCCAGATGTCTGATAGCCCTCTCACTTTCAAGCCTGTCCCTCACCTTATCTGTCTATCTGTCTGCCTTAAAGGAGCCTGTACATCATCAGAATTTTGATGGAAAGAGGTTTTGATTTCTTACTCTTCTTCTCTCCTTTCTTCCTCCCTCAGGACTCTTGCACACAAATAGACACACACACACACACACACACACACACGGAGCTCATTAGCGCACCCCGTGCTCACAGCTCCAACAGAATGTGACCTTGCCTAATTGTGCGCCATGCTCATTTGTTCTCCCTGCATGATGTGGCGATTGCTTATTTATTCTCCTCAGGGCTCCTCTCTCACATTAAAATGATTGACTTATTTCATTCACTGCACATTTTCCAAGCTTTATTTGATAAGCTCATTTCCCTTGGTGCCCAGAATCCCCCCTGTTCCCATGTTTTAAAAGTTCTAATGTTCCCAATGCAGATTATTATTCATACTTGTGATTGTTTCTTCGGCTAATTATCTGTGTTGGAATAATTTTGCATCTGTGAGCCTGTTTATCCCGGCGGACTGAAACGGCACAAAAGGGCACACATTAACGATGCGACTGGAATATCCGAGGAGCCAGTTGTGTACACAAAGCTGGCAGACACGGTCAACAAGAAGCTTAACAGGGATTGGGACATCGTGGAAGGTTTACCAAAATAAGCAGACAGAATTTGCATTTGGTTAGAGGGCTGTTGAGGAACAGAGCCATCAACATTTGGTCCATCAGGTAATGAGACAGGCTCTGTTTTGACATGGATACATGCAGTGAGGTGAAGCTAAACTAGTTGTAGTCAATAGAGGTCATGGTTAAGGTGGGTAGTGCAGATCCTCTCCACTCTGACCCATTGACCACCATCAGCCCTCTCCTCCCCTACAGTGGGGAGACCCTCCCTGCCTCACACCAAGAGGAGAGTTCTAGAGAGACCCAGCAGTTTAGAGAACTGAGCCAGTACCAGAGCAGAGACAAGCTAGCAGCAGGACACCTGTTTAGTAGTGTACCGGTAGGTTAATACACGGAAATGGATATCAACTCACCAACAGAGGACACAGTGGGATAGTATTAGGTAGGGGAATGATTGGCAGTATTTCTGCAGTGGGAAGTGAATGATACCTCATAATGAGTCATGTATTAACAGTAATTCTATGGATAATATTCATGATGATAAATATGCAAAGTTAAGGTCCATGGTGATGCCAACATACCAATAGTAACACTGAGCTCTGAGGCTGACTATTGACGGTATCTTATTTGAATGTACAGTAATCTGTTTCTGTCTGCCGCTGCTCTGTCTCAGATCTGCTCTGACTGCGAGAGGAACCTTGAGAGGTCAGGGAGACAACCTGTGGAGGAGGAAGGCTCCGGCTGCCAATCTGCATCTGCGCTAGCCCCAGACGCAGCCTGTGTCTGCCTGGCAGGGAGTGCCACGTTTGCTGCGGAGGTGGCCAGAAGAGTGGCCCTTAGGGCCCTGGAGCGCAGACCCTTGCCATGTGGCCACCGCTGGAGCAGACCCCGCTCTCTCAGCTGGGACGGGCCACGCCCTACACATCTCAGGGAGGGACACTGATAGGTGCTAGTATGAACCAGTGAGAAGGGAAGTACAAGTAGTTATTATGTTATTATGACTCAAGAGAATACAGCACAAAAATATATATATTTGATTTGTAGTTTGATAGATATGAATACATGATTGTATTATATTTAAGATTATTTAATGAGAATACTAAACTTGAATACTTTAATTTCTTTGGTATTTTCAGTATATCCTTTTTTTTCCAAAATCTTATCTTTGTGGCACAATATGTTCTCTTTCCTGTGTTCTCGATGACTTAATGTGATTTTGTGGCACTACTACCTTTGCCTTACAATTTATTGAGAAATCAGCTCAGTACTTAGATTGTAATTTACAACTTTATGTATGAATGTACAAAAAATCTATTGTGAATAAGTAGACTATCATAATGTAGAATTGGGCTGAAGGAGTAATGGTAAGAGATTACAATCTTACCTGTACAGTATCTGGGTCCTTCCACCAATTCGATGCCTTTTTAGAAGTGTAACTTTTGATTTCACAAAATGTTGATATTCTGTCCTAAAGAGCACATGTTCAACACTTTGCCATCTCAAGAGGTTAAATAAAAAAATTACTATAGTTAGTGCCTATTAAGAACCAAATAAATTCTCTGGGTTACTCGTATCAGGGTTGACCTCACACAAAAAAATCTAGTTGCTAAAACATTTCTAGCCTGTCTATCTATGGGTAACAGGGTTATTTGTGTTATGCTCGACCCATTAGTTTTCTACCACAAAACAGAAAATGGCCAAACAAGTAGAACCAGCTCACCTGCTTTTACACTATGATTTAACTATTAGATGTTCAAAGTTTATTTTGTAAAGGAATAGTTTCAACATATTCAAACGAGAGGGTTGACCTTAAAATGAGGGACAGATGTAAATGAATCACTAATCAAATGAAAGAAATATCTTCAGAAATGACTTAAAATAGCTAGAGATTTACAATGATGGAGAAATGTTTGAATTAAATGGGTTGAAGTCTTCCTAGAAGTGACACAGGGTTGGCACTTTAGCAAGCCTTTATTCATATTCAAAAATCTGATTTATTGAATTCTCCATGCGGTCTATATTAAAGGGCACTTCATTGAATATAACAGGCTTTTAAAATCAATATTGGTGGACAATTTCTACTTAAAATATCAAAAGGCACTCTTCGTGGAACGACCCATCTGACAAATACTTGTATCTATCCATTCAGGTTTTTTGAGTTTAATTTACATTTTTATATAAACCTAGAAAGAAAGAATCAGAAAAAAAGTGTCCAGCCTTTTTTTGTGGTATGAGAAATTGTCCTGCTTATTTCTGTGGTTGTCAAATGATGACTTGATGTCTAGATAAAAGCCCTATAAATGTATTGGGGGATTTCATGTTTTTAGTCACCTAGAGCAATACATCCTTGAGTTCATTCATGTAAATCCTAATGAATTGTGTAGGCAGAGAAGTCTTTGTGGCCAAATACAAGTCTGGTAAAGGCATCTAAACCCATAACAAGTGTCCCTTTGTTCTAGGACTACTCTATTCATCATGAGTCGGCTGTGTGAATCCAGGCATTGCTGCAGCTTTGAGAGCAACTCTGAGAGTTCCATGCCCACCAGCTTTCAATCACTGGGGATGTCGGAGCTTGACAGTAGAAAGTATTTTTTCTGACTAGAAGAAAATAAGAGCCCTAAGCAATAGTAGATGAGCTGTTAGTAAGCACACAGTCCACTGGGAGTGAGACAACATGGCAGCATACTATACATAGTGTAGTGGTGAAGAATAAAACATGAGAAACAGGCAATACTAGCAAGACTGGAGATTAGATCTTCATTTATTGATAGAGGTCAGTGGTTTTATTTTAACATAACGTTAAATACATATATAGACAAAAATAAATTAAACAATTATATTTTATCAATCTAGTTAAAAGCGAAATGTAATACTATTGTTTGCAGATATTAAAGATATCCAAACTATAGCCCCCCTCTCCCCCAAATACAGTAATAAACCATGCCCATCATTGTAATGATCCACACCAGCATACAGGGCGAACTTTAGAGGAGGTGTGTTCACAGGGAAGTTATGTGTCCTAAAGAGGCCCTAGTCAGTCGATGGGATCGAGCAGTGGCTGTTGTTCACTGGCAGCGTGCTAGGATTAATCCCAGCCTTACAGGAAGAAGACACCATCTCTTTCTGCCTTGGTCGGATCAATAGGCAACATTCTCTCCAGCACAGCAGTCAATACCCAACACTTAAGGTGTCTGAGGAAACTAAAGAATGCCAATAATTGTTATTAATGCCTAGGATTTCCCCAAGTACTGCATTTATAGGGTAATTCCGGTGTAACAGACATTCAACCAACATCACACACACAACACCAATGCCCTCCGGAGACGTATTTTATACATTTTAAGAAACATAAACACAAATACAAAGATGGGAGAAAAATCTACAAAATGGAAGTGTATCCTTTTTTCAAATAAGTATAGTGTTTGTAACCCAATTATAAATGGTATTGCTCTTTTGAGTCTGATACTGTAATGGTACTGAGTAGTGAGCTACAGCTCCGTGCTCTGGGTAAAACCTTGGCCCGTTCAGGCCTTATGGAGAAATTGGTCACACTGAAATCCAATAGGTGCTAGTTTAATCAGTATGCCTGATTATGCCTTTGGTATATTAAGCAATAAGGCACGGGGTGTGGTATATGGCCAATATACCACGGCTACGGGATGTTCTTAGACACAACGTAATGCGGAGTGCCTGGACACAGCCCTTAGCCGTGGTATAATGGCCATATACCACAAACCCCTGATGTGCCTTATTACTATTATAAACTGGTTACCAATGTAATTAGAGCAGAAAAAAATAAATGGTTTGTCATACCCGTGGTATGCAGTCTGATATACCACGACTGTCAGCCCGAACCACCCAGTTTATAATGGCCTAAGAACATCCCTTAGCCGTGGTATATTGGCCATATACCACACCCCCTCGTGCCTTATTGCTTAATTATAAACTGGGTGGTTTGAGCCCTGAATGCTGATTGGCTGACAGCTGTGGTATATCAGACCATATATCACGGGAATGACAAAACATTTATATTTACTGCTCTAATTACGTTGGTAACCAGTGTATAATAGCAATAAGGCAGCTCGGGGGTTTGTGGTATATGGCCAATATACTACGGCTAAGGGCTTTATCCAGGCACTCAGCAATGCTTTGTGCGTTAGAACAGCCCTTAGCCGTGGTATATTGGCCATATACCACACACCACCTGGTGCCTAATTGCATAATAATGCCACAAACCCAGAGGTGTCTTATTGCTATTATAAACCGATTAACAACATAAATATAACAGTTAACAAGTAGTTTTGCGTTATACCTGTGGTAAATTGTCTGATATACACACAGCTGGAATGCTGTCTCAGCAAATCAGCATCCAGGACCCAAACTACCCGGTTTATAATGGCATTTAATAAAATGTTGAACATTGTGTGTGTGTCTTTAATAGCAGGTGTTATTCCGACCACGTGTTGAGGAATGGATTTGTGTTGATTGTGGAGTGTTATGAAACATGATGACAGACATTAAAGAAATAGCACATTTTAATGCCTTTCTCCTTGCCTCCAAGATCAAGAGGATTTCTTTCTGAGAGCCAAAGAAAGGCATTGATAATTTTGTCTGATTGCTCAAGGATGATAATTATACCTCTGCCACTTTGAAGCTGCTCTGTCAGGAAGATAAAAAAATGAATTCTAGGCATTGCCTGCCATATGAATAAGATCACAGTAAAATGGATGTTTTAAAATATGACCTTTCTCCCATCAACCCTACCTCCTGAAGTATGTTTTTCATCTGCTGTATGTTAAGATTACAGGAAGTAACAAAGAATCCAACTTCAAAATTGACTTAACCATGAGAATCTACTCCAGCATGGACGTGGGCTGTCCTGTATGGAGTTTTGAATTCCATCCAATTGTGTGTTAATTCATTCTGAAAGCACTAGGTCAGAGTTCACAGGTTTTAAATATAAGCCATCGTCCTTTCACAAGGCCTAAATACACACTGTACGTACGTGCTGCAAGGACAAGATCTCCCATCGGGTGGGCAGCAACAGAAAGAGTAGGACTGCTTCAGGGAGAGGGGCCCTCGGAATTGCTTTTATTTCGCTCAAGCACCACCACTCCACACGACACAACAGCCGCTCTAGCAGTGGAAAGTGAAGGACAGTAAACTCCAAGCATACATTTCCTACCTCCTCTTTCCATTGAAAACCACAAGTGGGGGGTTCTAAATTCAATCAAGTGAAGGCAGTCCCCAGCAGGCAGTGACACACAGAGAGAGAGAGGGGACGGATGAGGGGAAACTCAACTTAAGTTTCCACTGGGCCTTCTGGGCTCCTAATGCAGCCTTGGATGTAATTTGGTCCCATAAGGCTGTTCATTATCGGGGCTGAGTGAGGCAACAAAACAGAGGGGTGGAAAGGAAATAAATGCCTCGCTCCACTCTGCGCCCTCCGCTCTGTCCCAGCGCCATTATGGGATTGGAGTTAATTAAAAGAGCAGTTGATGCCACTGTTTTCCTCATCAATCTCACTTGTGTTCTTATTACGTTTGTAATGACAGTGGGGCTTGTCCCGGTCTGCCACACAGCAGGGGAGAGGAGGGGGAAGAGAGGAGGTATGAGGGACAGTATATTTCAGCAAATCTTTCTGTGGTCAACAACTAATATACAACATGATTCTTCTTCCTTTAATTCTCCCGTTGAGGATGTAAGTGGGGGGTGGGTGTAGATACTGCAGCGCTGTGAGAGGACGACAGCCCTCTTCTTTATTCAGGGATGTTGAGGCTGAAGACCAGTCAGATAGGTGTGGCTTTACCCCCTAATCCTGGAACTCCAATCCCAGTCACCTTGGAGGCCATTTTAATTCCTTTCATCATTACACAGACTTTCCCTGGAAACCTGGCAATCTCAGGTAATTAATGCTGGAAAATTCTGTGGCATGGTGTTGCTTGACCTCCAGAAAGCTTTCGATACAGTAGACCACCAGATTATACTCTACAAGCTAAGGGCCATAGGTTTTAACAGCATGGCAGTAGAGTGGCTCAAGTCTTTCAGGAAGGTATTTGAGGGTTGATTTCAATGGCACTTTGTCTAATGCCAGGTTAATCAGCTGTGGAGGGAGTGTTTTAGGGCCTCTTCCTGTTACATATCAACGATATGAAATCAGCTTGCTCCTGTCAGCTTTTTTTTGTATGCAGACAATTCAGCTCTTTTGGTCTCACACAAAGACTATGGTAGAGACTAGGTAGCCAGCTTTTGCAGAACTGGAGGGTATCGGTAACTGGCTGTTGGATGGATAACAAGTTGTCTATTAATTTGGGGGAAACTGAGTCAATTGTATTTGGCTCTAGATTAGGCTAGGTAGATCACCACGCTTCAGAGAAATGGTTGGTGACAGCGGTTACAGCCAAGAACTGTGTTAGGCTGTGAACTTGACAGGTTTTTGACCAAGGAGGGCATGGGACAGAAAGTTATTGCCAAGGTGAACCAGAAAGTCAAATTTCTTGCCAGAAAAGCCACCTTTCTGGATACCTTGAAAATACTTTCAACAGCCTTAGTGCAGCCTCACTATGATTGTACTACTGGTACAGTAGTTCCCCAAAGGTTGTTAAGAACAAACTGCAAACGGAGCAGAATAAAGTGTTACGGGTGATACTGAATCTTAGCCCTCGTTCTCAGGTTGGCCCTTCTCAACTCAGAGAACTCCAGTGGCTAACAGTTGATAAAAGGGAATTGTTGACTCACAAAATCCTGTATGACACAGTCCCCCTGTATCTAAAAAGCTATTTTACTTCAATAAGGGACTCACGTTCTTATGCCATGAGGCAGTGCCACAAACATTGTGCCATATTTTCTACTTTAGTTTATTTAGTAAATATTTTCTTAACCTCTTTCTTGAACTTGCATTGTTGGTTAAGGGCTTTCATTTCACGCCGCATGTGACAAATAACATTTGATATGTTTTAAGAGGTGTACTGGGGGAAACGTTTTCATATACGGCATTGGTAGAGTGGAACAAACTCTACCAATTAAAACACTCTTGCAGGGCTTGGCTGCAATAAAAACAGTTTCTGACAGTCATAGTTTAAAACACTCTTGCAGGGCTTGGTTAATAATGTTAACCACCCTGCTCTATTGGAGGGATTTTCTATGTGTGTATATTTGCCTTTTTGTCTACACTGAGTGTAAAAAACATTAGGAACACCTGCTCTTTCCAGGACCAGGTGAAAACTATGATCCCTTATTGATGTCACTTGTTAAATCCACTTCAATCAGTGTAGATAAAGGGGAGGAGACAGTTTAAAGAAGGATTATTGTCTCGGCCTCTATATCACAGTGGCAAGGCCTATGAACTTACAGGTTATAGAGCAACAATACAATTATCACAACACAGGTTATAATATGCTTCCCCCCCTGATTTGGCTTCCCTGGTGATTTTACCCACATGTAACCGATGTGAAATGGCTATCTAATTAGCGTGGTGCGCGCTGCGCTAATAGCGTTTCAATCGGTGACGTCACTCGCTCTGAGTCGCGACTTTTGTGGAGCGATGGGTAACGATGCTTTGAGGGTGGCTGTTGTCGATGTGTGCAGAGAGTCCCTGGTTCGAGTCCAAGTAGGGGCGAGGAGAGAGACTGAAGCAATACTGCTACATTTATACTGTTTTCTCAGCTGTGATCAAATTAAAAGGTACACAGTATTTAAAGGGATTGCATTAGATAAATGAAGAGAAAAACAAATTGAAGAACAACTCCCTGATCAAATTGGTAGGCCGCCCAGTGGGTGTGTTTTCTGGGATTTAATAAAAATGTATTCAGTGCGTGGAAGGGAGCCACACCCGCAAACCTCGTTACACACATGCATAGGGTAAGTCTGAATACCAAATACTGAGAAGCGCTTAAATCAAAATGCGTAAAGAGGCATACATTTCCTACGTCTGAATTGGACCCTATGTGCTGGGGTTTAATTGGGAATTCAGAGGTTGGGGAGTTATGCCAAGATTAGGGATAGGGCTCAATTATACTACAGGGCAATTACAATTTAAAGGCAATGTTCCTGCGTTAGCGCAGACTGCATTCACGGTAGGCTCAATTGGAAATTACCTTTACATTTTACCTTTTAAATTGCGCTATAGCACTGAACTTCCGCAATACGGATCGAATTTAAGCTAAGGTTAGGGTTGTGGCTACACCGGTATGTGGGCATCAACTAGGGTTAGGATGAAGCTAGAATTAGGCTTTTATACTACGGGCAGGGTTGGAGCTAGGGTTAGGGTTGAACTAGCGGTCAAATATAAGGCTTGGGACAACACTAGCTCAATCCCTAACCCTAGCTTCAAGTCCACGTCACGGTTCAACCATAGCTTCAAGTCCACATCACAGTTAAACTCTTACCCTAGCCTCAACCCTATCTATTGTAACGACCCTGGGTTTATAACCGCGAAAATCGACCCTGCCGCACGAGCATGCTTTTGCGGCTTAGTCGATAGCGCGCCGGACCTCGGGCTAGAAGGTCGAGGGTTCGAGACCTGCTCCCTGCCTGTTTCATTACATCGGTGTCAGAAGTGATCGGACCTCGCATCCACGACAGTTGCTTGTCCGGTGAGCGCGTTCCTGTAAGACGCAAGCTAGCTCGAGGACGCGCTCTTTGAAAGGAGGGAGTAGTGTAACGACCCTGGGTTTATAATCGCCGAGGGTTCGAGACCTGCTCCCTGCCTGTTTCATTACACTATCTTCAAGTCCACATCAAGGTTCAACCTTAGCATCAACCACAGCTTTAATCATGGTTAAATCCTAACCCTAGCTGTCTGCAACCCTAACCTTGGTTTATCATACTTTTATCCTACTTTTCCTTTTGGACCCGTAAGGTGCTGAAGCTCAACTATGTCTGACATTCCCATTAACGTGGTGCAGGAGTCTGGCTCTGGGTAGCCTGGCTCAATTTAACCACTGCATATGTGAAGGGAAAAGGTATAGCTAGTCAATTGCACGACTGAATGCATTTAACCCAACCCCTCTGAATCAGAGAGGGCTGGCTTAATCGACGTCCAGAGTAGTTGTCTGGGGTTAACTGTCTCGCTCAAGGGCAGAGCAGCAGATAGTTCCCCCTTGACGGCTCAGGGATTCTAACCAACGACCTTTCAGTTACTGTCCGAACACTGTTAACCGACAGGCTACCTACCTGTGTTTGTGTGAGGGGGATGTATTGATTTATTTTGTTTTATCTGACAGGTTTACTCATCTAAGCTCAAGTTGTGTTCACTCTCTTATGTCAATTGAACGTCACCGCAATTTGATCTTCTGTCAGAGCTAGTGTTGAGCACCCGGGCCATATCTACTCTACTACACAGTGAAATCAGTCATGACCATTGCGCTTCACCCCTATGGTCAAACATGAGAAAAAAGCACAAAAGGCCATGTAAATCTATGCTAGCTGGCTGGGAGAAACATTTAGAAAAGAGTAAAAAGGACACTGCTTTGTTTGGCCAAGGAGGGTCATCCATCATAATTAGAATTAGAAAGTGTCACCTCACCTTTCTGCCAGATCAGCGGCTGATTAAATATTCTCTGGCTGCAGCCAATAATTGAATTGTGTGTGTGTATGTGCGAGCATGTGTGTGTAAAACCTAAGGGCTGCTGGGAAAAGCAAAATTAATTACGCACAGGTCTGGCGCCACTAATGAGCGAGCAGTGACTATCTGCTTATTTATTCACATTGGTTGTTGGGCAAGGTTCACCATTCTCTGGCAGAAAAGCTGTTGGAACTGTAGTCACTACTAGTCAGACATTAGCAGGTTATATACAGGAAAACCTATCCACCTGTCAATCATTAGCAGGTGATTAAGTCCGGTCTTTTACCTGTATGTAAACTACATGGACTGGATAAAGTCCGTATCACAGAAGATCTGTGTTCAAATGTAAAAGTAACCGTGAATGCAGTCTCTGCGAACAGTGCCTTTAAACTATAAACGAGCTATAAACGCAGATCTTCCATGATACGGATTGAATCCAGCCCTTTAAGCATTGATCATTAGTTCAGATATGAGGTTTAGGGGATGGATTCAATCCGTATCGCTGAAGTTCTGCGGTATAGCATGATTGAAATGTAGGGCTGGATTCAATCCGTAGTACCGAAGATTAGCGTTGTAGCCTGGTACAAACGGATACATTGCCTTTACATTTCAAATCACGCCATAATGCTGATCTTCGGCGCTACAGATTGATTCCAGCCCTTAAAGGCAATGCTCCCACGTTCATGGAGGCTGCATGTCGGCTCAATCAGAAATTACCCTTACATTTCAATTGGGCTATACCACATAACTTCTGCAATACGGATTGAATCGAGCCCTTAGGCTCTGACTAAACTAGTGTTTACTTTGTTTTACCTGTGGTGAGTGAATCAAGGACACATAACCCAACAGAGTAAAAAATAAGACCATTTATTTTCAGTTCCCAAAAGTAGTCAAGTTAAAAATTATATTTGCAAATCATGGGCTGGTGTTACCAGAGCCTAATTTCACATCACAAAACAGAATCACTGACCACCAACAAGACAATATAGTCTGTACAAAACTATACAAAGTCTAGTACAGAGAATGAATGACTTCAGAATCAAGTCCACCGCTTGGAACTTGCTGAACCTGACTACTCAAGTGCAGGACATATCAGTCTGGGGTCCTGGGGCCCCCCAGGTGCACGTTTGGGTTTTTGCCCTAGCACTACACAGCTGATTCAAATAACCAATTAATCATTAAGTTTTGAATCAGCTGTGTAGTGCTAGGGCAAAAACCCAAACGTGCACACACACATATATCAACTCCAACCATAGCCCCTGCTATTTAGCAGGGGCCATGGTTGGCGTTTGTGTGTGCGCACGTTTGGGTTTTTGCCCTAGCACTACACCGCTGATTCAAAACATAATGATATCTGGGATCATTCACCCACTTGACTTGGAGAGGGGAATCTCAAGATAAAAATTGGTGGGCATTTTTAACACAAGGATCATGATGCTGAGGCCGTCATGCGTTTCATCCAGGTTCTGACATTCATGTGTAAACGGTGAGAAGCTGAGGAATATTCTACTCTTTAAAAAAAAAAAAAAACTTTTTTAAGTGAACTAGGCAAGTCAGTTAAGAACATTCTTATTTACAATTACTGCCTACCGGGGAACAGGGGGTTAACTGCTTTGTTCAGGGGCAGAACAACAGGTTTTTACCTTGTCAGCTCCGGGATTCGATCTAGCAATCTTTCGGTTACTGGCCCAACGCTCTAACCACATGGCTACCTGCTGCTGTCAGTGCTTTGAAGGGCTAATGGGGTTAGGAAAAGCTCAGTTGCTAAAGCTTGTCCTCCAAACAGTTTGCATGAAGGGTGTTGTTAAGGTAGCTCCAGATATAAGGTCTGAGACACTCATGCCACAAGCACAGTTTGGATAATGCTTCAGTCAGTGAAGGGGCACTTCACCATGGCACAGGCCATTTGCTACACACAACATACAAATGATACAGAGGTCAGCCAGTTGTACAATGTGAAAATTATCTCTTGAAGGAGATTTGAGAGGGACATGATGAAATTGAAAAATAACTAAAGAAAATTGGGCAGAATTCATGAACACACGACACAGTACTACTTCTGCCTCCTCTCTCTACTCACACTGAATGACATACAGCCCAATGAACACACTATGGGATCAGACTAGTTTGGACCAGCTGTCCACTTATGACTGACAGCACAATGCAGCACTACTTAAACACTAGTAATGGGGGGGGGGGGGGGGGGGGGGTCTATACAGTTACATATCAGGATATATTGTTTTGACAATATCGCACTAGTTGGCTGTACCTGCACAAACGCCAGTATTTTTCCTTCATATCTTGTTCTCCGTCTTCTTTTGTATTCAGAACTTTTATTTCCATGACTGATCAAAACTCATTTCTCATGGATCTCGCTTGTCACTCTGCAGAAGATATGGTGAGCAATATGTTTGGAACATCAACTCAATCACAGTATCGAATCGCAATACATAATCATGATAATCGCAATACACATCGTATCGGCACCAAAGTACCATGCTAATATCGTATCGTGAGGTCCCTGGCAATTCCCAGCCCTATTGAACACAGTTTATATTGATCGGGAGAGACTACATCAAGAAAACAGCCCCTTGTAGGGTACAGCAGGAGATGGAACAAAACATTTCCCGCTTGGACACTGTAGCTAGTGAACGATTATGATAAAGGCTTTGACAGATTTAAGGTATATCAAATACTCCTTAAAGACGATACCTTTTCAATGATGTTTCATCATTGTGTTTATATTTTTTTACAATCACAGAAATAGAAAATACTGCATTCTAACAGCCGTACATCTCTGCACATAAAAATGGAACGATGCTATGTGGATTTGCTGACAGAAAAGGTATTTTACGGGAGCCTCATGCCTTATACAAGTTCTACCTCTGCTGGCCTCTGTCTGAACTGCGGCTGGTTCCAGACAATAGGAAGGGACAGTGTTCCAAGGCCTCTCAGCAAGGCTCTTCCAGTGATGGTATGGTACACATACAGGTGATATTTAGTGGGAAGTTCAAGTGTTTAACTTTTAACAGAGAAGTACTAGAGCCCAAAACGAGCTGGGGTGCGCTTTGGGGTCATGGGTGCCTCCTCCTTCCTTCCTGGGGTGCAGATTTTCACAGCCCTATTGAGACAAAAGAATAAACAATTGGCAATAAAAAATAAAAAGGGACAGGCTCGCGGGGTGGGACAGGCTAGTATAGAGGGACAGGCTGACAGCAAAATCCTGACACTACCCAGCATTCTCTCCTCAGCCCTCACACACACCAGCAATTACAGCCATCAGGTCATAACCCAGTCCTTCCCTTCATCCCTAAATTCTGACGTAAAGCTTTGAGCCCACTTATCTGAGTATGGGTGGTGGGGGGTTGCTGAATGACAGACCGGAACCAGATCAAAATGTGTAGTAGAAGTGTTTCATGGGGCCCCGGCACAGTGAAGGGATGCTTGTGTTCACAGGCAGAGGAGGACAAAAGCAGCTGAGAGCCAGCCATGTTTATTATCATAATTCTGAGGCCCTCGCTCTCTAATCTATTCCTTAATCCTCCGTGTTTTAATGTGATTCTTTTGGAGAATGGCTGACAGACACACAGACTGATATAGAAATACATCTGCTGATTCATTAACAATAGTGTTATTTCTTTCCTCCCAAACCTATCTCTTTTGTGAGTCTTGTGGAATGGGTGCGAAAAAATGTCCTTTCTAATTTGAAAATTAACACTGTCTCCTTTCTCCCCTCTGCTGTGGCACCATTTAAATTGCAGCAGTAATGGGGGTCAGCAAGGAGTCAATATTATTTCTTTTTGTCTCGTCTGGAGGGACTGGAGGTGAGAAAAGCTCATCATGGAAAGTGAGAGAGGTAGAAAAGACAGGATAAGAGAAGGAGAGGCAGAGAGAATTAGAGAGAGATGGGTAGAGAAGACAGAGGATAAGAGAGAAGGAAAGGCAGTGAAAATTAGAGAGAGCTGGGTAGAGAAGCAGCTAAATTAACCAGTTTCTACGACTCGGAAGGGGCAGATTCTGGAAAACTAACATTGTTTCCCAATGACCCCCATTGTAAAAGAGCAAACTTCGATTTTTTGTTTTGTTATACAGAAATAACAAAACATGCAGAAAAGCTGCTGCTGTTGTTCAATGTACACGTAGCCAGGTCAAAAATCACAACCTACGGTTCGCAATGCTCCCACGTAGGGAAATAGAGCCTGCGAGAAGAGCCCTGTGGACTCAGGCTATTCAGAGTGGGAAATGTAGGGACGCGGTGTCCAATTAGGCTACACGTAGTATGTGTGTAAAAAAAACATTTAACTTGTTAAGTACAGTCTGTTTGTAACTCCACTCACTACTTGTAGCTGTATAGTCTGTTGTTGACCTGGCTAGCTTAATATCCTGGTTGGTAGGTAGCTAGCACTCACAAGGCTAACGTTAGCGCCGTCATGAAATGGGGCATGAGGGAAGCCTTTCAATATTAAGTTTTTCTAAGTAACGGGAACGCTTGGCAATGTTGAAAAGTCATCTTTAGAAGTACTTTTCTTAAATGTAGCTTTGTTATTCACTAAAACAAGCAGACAACAGGAAAATTGCTTTGAAAAAAGGTCAAGATTTTGCTGTGAGCCAATTGGGTAACCAATTGTTGCTTTCCCCACAGGCGGGTGGGGCTTCGGCGGTCTATTTAATAGCGACTGGGACTAGTGTCAGAGTGAAACCTCTCTGAAGAATAGATGAAGGTAGATGAGTGTATACCTGACGCTGCCCACGTTACTCTTCCTGTCCTGATCCTCTCTCCTGCTCCTCAGTTGCTGCTCCGCCAGAGACATCTCCTCCTCCATGTTAGTGATCTCCTCCTTGGCCCGCCGCCGGTTCTCCTGCACAGAGAGAGAGAGGAACAGAGGGGTGAGAGGAGAGAAAAGGACAGAGGGAGGAGGAACTAACCATGAGACGTAGGAAGGGAGGAAGGGCTGAGTAACAAGAGCTTACCATCCTGCTCTTCCCTGCCTGTTTGACGCTGTAGAACATGGGCCCCAGCTCAGCCAGCCACTCCCCATCCACCGCAGTCACACACTGCATGTACTCCTACAGGAGGGACATCAAACAACACAGGTTACAACACAGTAGAACACAGTAGCAGAGCTAGAAGGCTGATATATATATATATATATATATGACAGCTCTTTCTGGTGAGTCAAGGTGTAGAACATCATCTCTGAACAGTCCAGATCATAGCGTAGCTGTGTGGAGGCTGGGTCTGTTACCTTGGTGGTCATGACCAGCTCGTGGTAGGTGATGTAGTCTGGGGTGTAGCCCATGCCAAACAGAGAGCTGGTGGGATGGAGGTGGCAGGGCATGCCTGTCCTCACGTTCACATACTCCCCTATGCCCTTCAGCTTGGCTGCCTGGTGGAAGTAGGCAGCACAGATACACTTCCTGATGATGTCCCAGTCTGAGCCACAGGACACCAGGTTCATCCTCTGCTGCACCATGATGTCTTTGAGCTGGGAGCGCACCTCGCGCACCTGAAACACCCACCCACAGAGACACGTTAGCTACCGGAGAACCAACACAAGAGGACATTCAATACACATTGCTCAGTGTGACTATTGTGATGCAAAGTGGTAATCAAGTGCATTTCGATCCTAAGCCAGGGAGACTGGTCAGAGAGAGTAAAGGACAAGGGCGGGGTCTGACCTTTCGCATGGCCTTGGTGTGGATGAAGTGTTCGTTGCACCAGATGCTGGAGTAGTTGTTGTTCTTCCACTGCAGGTAGACGTTCAGGTAGGTCAGGTGGTCACTCTCTGGGACAGAGAACTTCTCCCTCACCTGGTCACTCTCCTCCTCACGACCCTGGAAAGGTCAGGGCGCAGAGGAAATACAGGGGTCATACAACTGTCCAGTGTGTAATGTGAACTTTTCTTAACAGAAACAAACATTAGCAACACATTAAGACATGAATCGGTTGGTGATCTCAATGACATCTACCTTAGGCCTGTAGAAGATGGCCGGTACAGACAGCATGGAGACGATGATGAGGATGTCAGCACTGCAGCCCATGTCACATGATACGATCAGCATCTTGGACAGAGCCGGGTCCAGAGGGAACTCCACCATCAGCCTCCCAGTGGGCGTCAGGGAACCTGAGGGGGACACAAATAACTTACGCACTTCCTGTCTACAGACAGAGGAGAGGGGGAACACAATACAGGTGACACATTCCTGTGTTGACAGTGGAGGGTTGTAAAAAATATTTACATCAAACTTTGCCAGCTCTGATTTAAATGATTACATGACAGACTAAGGAGCTTAGAGGGAAAGTTTAGAGGCAGAACAGGCTGTATTGGCCAGGTAAACCTTAATCAGAGATGATCTGCCGTTAACACACCACACAGGCAAACGTCAAAAGTCCTCCACAGACACCAAATCCCCTAATCCCCAGGGATCTGGCTCAGATGAGACAGAGATGAGACTCAGCCAGTCAAATCTAACAGAGGATAAAGCACTATGCAATTACTCCACTACCTACACCACAGTGCTACCTAGCTCTGTACTTTACGGTGTGCAGTGCATGTACATACCATTACAGCAACCTATTGACTAGTTCCATCATCCAAGTCTCTCCTCACACATTAAGTAGTTATTGTTAATCTGTTGGCTGTATTGCTGGTGGGGAACACATACTTATCCCACCCTATTTTAACCTTGTTTTCTGAGATAGAATCATTTATTTGATCAGTTTGTACATTTAGTGGCCTAATCTTGAGTGATGTGGTCCAGGCCAGGGCAGAGACCCACCTGTGTTGTCCAGGGCCCCCAGGATCCACAGCTGGTACATGGAGTTCAGCATGTTGTCCTCAGGCGGGGGGTCCATGAAGTGGAAGAGCAGCAGGTCCTGGACCCCCAGGGATTTGAGCAGCAGCACCACGTTGGCCAGGTTGGTCCGCTGAATCTCTGGGATGGTGGTGGTCAACATCTCATTCTTGAAGGCGCTCTGGGTGTAGAGCCTGGATGGACAGAGAAGGAGAGAGGAAGAGATGGCGTGACAGAGACAACGACAGTGGGGAGGTTATTGAATCATCTAGCAGACGCACCATTTTTCTAAACGCACAAATGCTCCATAGAGTGACAGGTCTGGAGACGCTGTCTTCACCACCTGGTTAAACCCGCTCTGCATGGCACTGATATGATTTCACACCGTGCTTACACCTGTAACAGTGGCACCGTGATTGAGAAGCCTCCGTTTCCATGAAAGCTGAACTCTCCCCAAGGGCAAAGAAACAGGCCTACTGCACATTAAACATTTAACCAAGCTACTTATGAGGTATTTACTATCCAAACTATTTAGAGCCGCTCCCATTGCTGCTTCAGACTGATAGGTCTGGCCTAACAAAGCATCTCTCAACCATTTCAGTTAGTGGCTAATCCCTCTGAAGTGTGTGCATTATGAAGGAATGATCTGTGTTTGTTTACGCCAGGTTGTGTGAATGTCCTCGGGGCTGGAGATGTGCGGTGTGTTGGGTGCAGTCACAGCTAAGAGATGCTTTGAGTAGCAGATTCTCCACACAAGTCGAGTCACCCAGCACGGCGCACACACGTCACCTTCCGCCCCTCCAAACGCCTAGGCCCCACTCACTCTAAAGCTCCACTCCCAAATTGATTCTTCACAGATCTGTGCGTGTGTGTGTGTGTGTGTGTGTGTGTGAGGGGGGGTAATCTTGGTAGAGGGCGCTTTTATAAAATTCCCAGCTCATTTACAAGGCAAAACAATCACGTGTCTGGTGTGTGTCACCATCTCCCTCAACTTGGGGAAGTATGACAGATAGGAGAAAGGTCATGTGAAATCTCAGAGAGAACAGGCTTTTGTGTCACATTTTCCCTGCTGTTAACAGAGTTAAACTGCATGAAATCCTGTGGAGATTAGGATTCTCCCTCCCTCTCAGCCTCTGATGGCTTTGAAAGCAGCCCGGCCGCCTTGCAGATCAGAGGCCTGGACAGCCCATCTGAGGGGAGCTCTGATGTGCATCAACCAGAGGATGAAACACCGGCGGCGGCATTACACACAACAACACACAATCTCGCTTCAGATAGACACCCGTTTCAGCACGGCTCACCATACAAAAGGATGCTAGTGTTTGTATCTGGCTTTCTACCTTTTTGGTGGATAGGAGCGGTTGGAATGAGATAGCAGGCAGAGTGAGGAGAATTGTGTAATTCAGCCTGTTTATTCCTGTATCTAGGCACCAGATAGACATGAAAGGGGGACGATATGGCTGATCTAACTTTTAGTTCCAGACTGCTTCAGTCAGGTGTAGGAGTACTGAAGTATCTTTCTAGAAGACAGGACACTCTTGACATAGACCAGTGTCAGCCATGTGAATACTACTTCCTGCTAGCCCTGACTGGAACTCTCAAACATCACACCAAGGTGACACCTTCAAATAACTGCCATTACACCTTCATTATGGCTCCATACTTCTCTACCACAACTGGAGGACAAAGGAAGCCCTCTGGAAACTGAGGAAGGTGGGAGGACTGCACATGTGGAGTGTGAGACTGGTTGCTTGTGAGTAAGTGTGTGTGTGTGTGTGTGTGTGTAGACAGTGACTTACCTGTAACACTGGCCCGGCCCTGTACGTCCTGCTCTGCCCGCACGCTGATTGGCGTTAGCCTGGCTGATGGGGTACACCTGCAGGGCATCCATGCCAATGCGAGGGTTGAACACCTGTCAAAGAGAACACATCAGCATCAAAACACAGAGAAATACTATCCTAACATGGCTTGTCTTTATCATTTGATAGTCTGGGGAAGATAGTGAGGGGGACCGGGTACCTTGAGTTTGCAGTATCCAGCATCCACAACAAACATGATACCATCCACAGTCAGGGAGGTCTCGGCAATGTTGGTGGCAACGATGCACTTCCTCACACCATCTGGAGCCTGGCGGTTAGAGAACACAACAAAGACATTACCCACACGTCACTTTACCAGTAAGGAGGACGAGTTCTTTTTTGTGTTAAGTATATGCATTCCGACTACCTAATAGTAAGTATGCTTGTGTACAAAGGATACTGCAGTATGTTAAGAGTTCCAACTGTACATGTTAGTGTAACAGTAACTGGGTGTTATTGGTTACCTTCTGGAAGATCTTGGCCTGGAGGTCAGAGGGCAGCTGGGAGTAGATGGGCAGTACAGTCAGAGGAGGGGCGCTCTCCAGATCCTCCAGACGCTCCACAATCTGGTCTGACGTCACCTCGATGTCCTCCTGGCCAGGCATGAAGATGAGGATGTCTCCCCCCATACCACTAAGGTGGATCTGTAGGGCCTGCTTCACTGCTGCCTCCACATAGTCTTCCTGGGGAGTCTGCACAAACACACAACACTGTTAGAATACACAGCAACCACACACTACCTCGGTACAAATAACAGTAGTCTTACTCCATGACTAAACCGCGCCCGTGGCTGCCATTCTGCACATGATCATTTTGTCGATCCCCACCAGAAGCGATCATGTTAAAATACCAAAACCAACTGTGAATCAATTATATAGATTTCAGGGAAGGTCAAAACACATGAAACATTCAGCTAGATAGCTGTTGCTAGCAGTTTATCCAGGGATGTTATTTTACCTGATATGCAAATGGTCCTCTTTTTAGCTGGTTCTATGTACATTTTACACATTAGTGTGTTCCTCTACTCTGACGATTAATCTACTTTTTAGCTGGTTCTATGTACATTTTACACATTAGTGTGTTCCTCTACTCTGACGATTAATCTACAGACAAAAGTGAAACCAAGTTAGTTTTTTAGTTATCTTTGATTAATCTCTCCTTGTTCGTCTTTAAAGCACCCACGTGGGTTTGTATCTTTGTGAAAACCAATAAGGAGATGGAAGAGGCGGGACTTGCATTGCATCGAGCATCTGAAATAGAACCAAGTAGTGTGGATGAAATGATTGACAAACATGCATGTGTACATTTATTTTGCAACGCCCGCCCACGAAATGTGTCCGGTCTAGTCAGGGTGTAAGTCATTATACAAATGAAATGCCTGTGTTGAAACAAATAATAATACATGGATGTTGAATGGAGAGTTGGACACAATACCTTGCTGAATAAGATGTCTACAGGGAATGTTCTTCCTGGAATGTGGAATATGGGAACGTTGCCGAAAAATGCAGCAAATTTGTCAGAGTCCATGGTGGCTGAGGTGACTATCAGCTTGAGGTCAGAACGCCTCGATACAACCTGGAATAAAAGGACAGAGACAGAGAGTTCTACTACTGCTTACAAGACAACCAAAGCCTCCGAATAAAAAATTGGCATGCAAAACAATCACAATTGAATAACATCCCGTGAGCTGTAAAAGTGTCTCTCTAGTCTAGCAGTCTAAGCCACTGTCCCTGGAACACATATCACTGCCAGTATGAGTTTGAATCCAGCCCACTGCTCTTTCAGCACTCTCTCTCCAACCTTTCAGCTCTATATCGCTCTATGCCAATAAACATACAAAATACTTTATAAAAAAGGTTGTCTCTCTGACCTCTCGTAGCAGGCCGAACAGCACGTCTGTATTGAGGGAGCGTTCGTGGGCCTCGTCCATGATGACGGCACTGTAGTGGTCCAGATCGGACTCCCTGAGAGACTCTCTCAGCAGGATGCCGTCTGTCATGTACTTTATCACAGTCTTCTCCGACGTACAGTCCTCAAAACGGATCGCATAACCCACCTGCAAAGCAAAACAATAAATGGTTTAGTAGTGAACTACATATATTTACATTTCACGTATGAATTACGGCGTTCAAACGACAGTGCTACGGGTCAACCAAAGAAACGAGCTGGCGAGGACAGTTCCATGACAAGTTGTAGAATGGAAGCAGTGTACAATCTCTGAATCACCACTAGAAAGCAGTGTTGCACAATATATGAAAACAATCGTCAACTCCATAAGGAGAAAACCAAGAGAGCACCATGACTCACCAACAATTGACCTCTAAAAACAGTGAACATTGATATCTGGTGGAAGAAAACACTTATTCTGTTCTGGGGTAGTTCCGTCCATCTATAAACAAGTTCATTGCAGTTCATAAACTCTTGCCAGGTCTGTTACACTGGGTTAACTGATAAGACTAGTTATCTACTGCTTTGACTGATCCATAGATCACCGTTTTCAAAGATCTAGTTAATGTTTGTCTAGTGGCTCCGTCATAAGCCAGCTGAATGCTCACCTCCTCTCCCAGGTTGCTGCCCAGCTCCTCGCTGACTCTCTTGGCCACGCTCATGGCTGCCACTCTGCGGGGCTGGGTGCAGCCCACCATGCCGTAACTGGTGTAGCCGTCCTCGTGAAGGTACTGGGTCAGCTGGGTGGTCTTCCCACTGCCCGTCTCCCCCACCACGATCACAATGCTGTTGTCCCTGGACAGAATCACATCACAACCAATAACATTACAATCCTGATGGGACGTTCAACCTTACGAAACTGTGGAAACATGAATAACGGCTTAAGAAAACAGATCCGGAAGTGTATTTGTCAATGATTTACAAACGCTGTCTAACATTACCTAAGTTAGCATTAATGTGGTCATTCTCTAACCAAAGGTAAATCACATATGAACATTCTGACTTCACAGCCCCCAACTCCCCCCTTCAATGCCATACATGTCTTATCCTACACCTTGAATGAAAGCCTGCATCTGGGGTAAGGCTGGGGGTGATAAGTGGTCCCAGGACAGCCAGGCCCGGTCCAGTAGAGTAGCTACCTGATGATGTTGAGCAGCTGCTGCCTCACAGCGAAGATGGGCAGATACTGCCTCTGCTCCAGCAGGGTCTTCTTCTTAGCAAACTCACTGCTGGCCTCACTCTTATCTTTCATGTGGTCTGCAAACTTCTGGTCCGTTCTGGAGGGAAGAAGGAGAAGAGACGGAGGGAAATAATGAGGTCGTTCTTGTCACAATGGATGTTTAATAAACATTCAAAATGGACACAAAATAAGCCTTTAGTAAAGGGCTTGTTACCTGTAGTCCACCTTGCCATCCTCGCCCACTGGCTTGCCCCCAGAGCTATCCCCGTCCTCGGTCTTCTTGATGCCCATAATGTCACCCAGCTTGGTGCCTGCCAGCTCCCAGTGTTTCTGTTGAGCCTGAAGAAACAATCAAAATGAGAGTCAGATATTCAGCCAGTAACCATAACATCAAGTACTGTATAGCTGTTTTAAACATTGCCTACCTTCTTGCGTTCCTTCTGCTCGCGGTGCTTGCGGACCAGCTGGCTGCCCTTGCGGGAGATGATGGCCATGTCAGAGGTAGCGTCTTTCACAGGGATGACAGGCTCCGGCTACAGCACAGAGAGACATCAGCAACAGTATCCTATTCAGTACACGGCAATTCTGATAGTAAGTCTACTAGTTATTACTCAGCCAGTTCCAAAAACTTATCAGCAGACTCTTACAATTCCTCAACAAGCCTGCAACAGCTCTCCCCCAATGGCTCAGACCTTAAAAGTATATACACTCCCCTACATATTTGGACAGTGAAGAAAAAAAATAATATTTGTCTCTATACTCCAACATTTTGGATTTGAGAACAAATGTTTTATATGAGGTGACAGAACAGAATGTCACCTTATTTACATAAGTATTTCAGACGCTTTCCTATGCACCTCGAAATTTAGCTCAGGTGCATCCTGTTTCCATTGATCATCCTTGAGATGTTTCTACACCTTGGAGTCCACCTGTTGTAAAAATCAAATTGATTGGACATGATTTGGAAAGGCACACACCTGTGGCGTGCACTGTCTCACAGTTGATAGTGCACGCCAGAGCAAAAAGATTTAGAGAAGGGTACCAAAAAATGTCTGCAGCATTGAAGGTCCCCAAGAACACCGTGGCCTCCATCATTCTTAAATGGAAGAAGTTTGGAACCACCACTCTTTCTAGAGCTGGCTACCCGGCCAAACTGAGCAATCGGGAGAGAAGGGCCTTGGTCAGGGAGGTGACCAAGAACCGATGGTCACACTGACAGAGCTCCAGAGTTCCTCTGTGGAGATGGGATAACCTTCCAGAAGGACAACAATCTCTGAATCACTCCACCAATCAGGCCTTTATTGTAGAATGGCCAGAAGGAAGGCACTCCTCAGTATAAGGCACATGACAGCCCACTTGGAGTTTGCCAAAAGGCACGTAAAGGACTCTCAGACCATGAGAAACAAGATTCTTTGGTCTGATGAAACCAAGATTGAACTCTTTGGCCTGACTGCCAGGTGTCACGTCTGGAGGAAACCTGGCACCATCCCTACGGTGAAGCATGGTGGTGGCAGCATCTTCATGCTGTAGAGATGTTTTTCAGCGGCAGGGACTGGGAAACTAGTCAGGATCGAGGGAAAGATGAACGGAGCAAAGTACAGAGAGATCCTTGATAAAAACCTGCTCCAGAGTGCTCAGGACCTGAGACTGGGGCGAAGGGTCACCTTCCAACAAGACAATGACCCTAAGCACACAGCCAAGACAACACAGGAGTGGCTTCGGGACAAGTTTCCGAATGTCCTTTAGTAGCCCAGCCAGAGCACGGAGTTGAACCCAATCGAACATCTCTGGAGAGACCTGAAGCGACGCTCCTCATCCAACCTTACAGAGCTTGAGGATCCGCAGAGAAGAATGGGAGAAACTCCCCAAATACAGGTGTGCCAAGCTTGTAGCGTCATACCCAAGAAGACTTGAGGCTGTAAATTGCTGCCAAAGGTACACCACAAAGTACTGAGTAAATGGGCAGGAATACGCATGAATAAAAGTGAATACATTTGCAAACATTTCTAAAAAACAGTTTTTACTTTGTCATTATGGGGTATTGTGTAGATTGATGAGGGGGGGGGGAAACGATTGAATCAATTTTAGAATACGGTTAGGTACGGTTAGGTAAAGGCAAGGGGTCTGAATACTTTCCGAATGCACTGTATACTGTATATTTGGCCTTGTGTTGTAGGTTATTGTCCTGCTGAAAGGCAAATTTGTCTCCCTGTGTGTCTGGTGGAAAGCAGACAACCAGGTTTTGCTCTAGGATTTTGTCTGCGCTTAGCTAAAAACTAAAAACTCCCTATTCCTCACCAATGACCCATAACACGATGCAGCCACCACCAACCATGCTTGAAAATATGATGATTGGTACTCCATGATGTGTTGTGTTGAATTTGCCCCAAACATTTCTTTGCCACATTTGCTGTTTTACTTTAGTGCCTTATTGCAAACAGGATGCATGTTTTGGAATACTTTATTGTGTACCGGCTTCCTGCTTTTCACTCTGTAGTTACTCCACAATACTACCCTAACTGACCATGTTAATGATCCATCCTCAATTTTCTCCTATCCTCAATTTCCTCCTATTTTCTCCTTCTCCAATTTTCTCCCTTTCCTTCCTCTCCGGCAACTGAGTTAGAAAGGACACCTGTATCTTTGTAGTGACTGGGTGTATTGATATGCCATCCAAAGTGTAATTAATAACTTCAGCATGCTCAAAGGAATATTCAATGTCTGCATTTTGTTTTTTCTTATCAATCTACCAATAGATGCCCTACTTTACGAGGCATTGGAAAACCTCCCTGGTCTTTGTGGTTGAATCTTTGTTTGAAATTCACTGCTCGACTGAGGGGCCTTACCAGATAATTGTATGTGTGAGGTACAGAGGTATTCATAAAAAGATCCCGTAGAACACTATTATTGCACACAGAGTGAGTCCATGCAACTTATTAAGCATGTGTGGAAAAAGAAAAGGGGTGTGAATACTTTCTAAAGGCACTGTGGACAAATTCACTTATAGTGTATTTAATTCTGTGAAAGTTTAGTATTTGGTCCCATATTCCTAGCAAGCAATGACTACACTAAGTTTTGACCCTACAAACGTGTTGGATGCATGTGCAGTTTGTTTTGGTTGCGTTTCGGATTATGTTGTGCCCAATGGTAAATTGTGTCATTTTGTCACTTTCATTGTAAATGAGAATATGTTTCTGAACACTTCTACTTTAATGTGGATGCTAGCATGATTACAGATAATCATGAATGAAATCGTGAAGAATGAGGAGTGAGAAAGTTAGAGGCATAAATATCATTCATACCTCCCAAACAATGCTACCCTCCCGTTATTGGTAAAGGAAAAAAAACACAAAGCAAATTTAACTTCTTTAGGAAAACTGCCCTAATGTTAGAAACAATCATCATTACGGTCACCCAGAGTCACATTTCTTTATTTTCCAAGCTATAGAACATGATATTTTACATACAGCAGTTTTTTAAAGGACCTAAGAGAGTGGTCTGCTTTGTGTTTTCATTTTTGCCATGGGAAAAAAATATTGCGACACTGGTATCATCGGAGCCCTAGTGTCGCCTCACAAAACATTTGATCTCAAATCCAAAATGCTGGAGTACAGAGCCAAATTAAAAGTTTTAGCTTCCCTGTCCAAATGAATAGGTGTTAGTCATTTCATTGGCCCATAACATGCTGTAATGATGCATTACCTGCTTGGTGAAGACTATCCTCCCGTCCAGGAAGGGAGGGACCAGGTTGTGAACCAGCAGGTGAACCTTGGCAGCGTTGTCCTCCTCAAAGTCATCATCCACCTCCAGCCTCTGGACCACTCCACTGGTCAGCATACGGTTAGTCTCCCAGCGCTCATTATCCTGGCAGGAGGAACACAACACGCATCATTAAACACAGACAACACACACAAAATTCTAATCCACGGATGGTAATAACGATCAAAACGATAACTAAACGGGCTACATACACCCAGGGCTAGAGGTGGTCATAGAGTAGCAACACAGTGCCATACCTCATTGATCTGTCGTCTCTGGGCAGAGATGCGTTTCTGTGTCTGCTTCTGCAGGATCTGCTCTCTCTTCTTCACATAATCCTCAGAGGTGGAGGTCAGTGGGTTGTGGAACTCATCATAGCCTTCGTCCATCATGTACCAGTCTCTGTCCGCTTGCTGCAACACCACAGGGCAATAGTAAATACAAAGAAATTTGCATTTATGAATGTTGGGAAAGCTATTAATTTGTGTTATTGCTAAAACTCCACATGTCCACACACCTTCTGGTCCTCTTCCCACTGCTGCTTCTCATCATCATTATCAAAGGCAATGCCATCCTCTCCTTCATTCTTACCTGGGGCACAGAGACACAATCCACAAACATCAGCAAGCCTTATCAGAGCATTAATAAGAGCTCAAACGTGACTGGGGGAAGACAGAGGGGAAGGAGGAGGGGCTTACCTTTCCCACGGGACAGACGAGGAGTGGAGCCCAAGTGCTTCCTGTCATTGGCCCATTCATTGTACTTGTATGATGGGGTGGGAAGGGGCGTGTCATCAGGATACCGGCCTCTGACTGACCTGGGAACAGAAACAAGAAAAGTTCATTTAAAAGCTGAAAATAACAAATTTCTAATAGCCACAGAAAATGTGTATTTTAATAGTAGTATAAAACCCAGTTAAATTAACATACGAGTGTTGAGCTGCAGTTGCTTACTTGTCCTTCCTCTCGCTCTCCCGTCCAGAGCGGGGGCTGCGCTCCGACCGTTCAGACTTGTCAGAATCCTTGTGTGAAGGGGCAGGAGAGGGAGATTCCCAGTGGGAACGGCGTGAGCTGGCATAGCCGCTGTCATCCTCATCCCAGCTGGTGCGCGAGGGAGTGCCATCTGATTCAAAGGGTATGAGGAATGGAGTGAGAGAGAGTGCTTAGTGTATTTTAAGCATGACCTAAGGACCTTAAAGAACTGCCTATCCGGGGGTGAGGCAGGGTTACTGACCTTTGGGGCGTGTCTGGGGCGTTGGAGGCTCCTCTCTCTTGCTACCCCGGCTGATGCGTTCGGAGGACCAGCCTTCTCTCTGTGAGCGCTCACTCCTCTCACTGCGGTCTCCACGCTCCGACCGGCTGCTGCCGCGGCTGTTACTGCGCTCCCGCTCATCTGCCATCAAATCAGTTAGTCATTACTTCAGTTACAAATACACAACAGATAGAAAAGATTGCTATTGCCTGAATATTAACATTGTGCATGCAGATGTATACATTTTTTTACTCACCTCTTTCACCCCTTCGATCTCTGTCCGTATCTCTGATTCTCTCTCTGTCCTTCTCCCTCTCTCTGTTCTTGTCCTCTTTGGAGGAGGCATACATTCCATGCTCACGCCGGTCTTTCTCCCTCTGCTGGTGTTTGCGACGGAACTCTTCGCTGACCCCTCCAGGGTTAGAGGGTGTCTCTGAGCCAGTCACACGGTATTTCCTGCTGCTTTATGAAACATAGAATAAAGTGTCAGTAAGACAACACTGCATGCATGACATCAGTTTAGATGTGATCTCTTGATAGGGAGAGAGTATGTATTCTATGCCACTACGAAAAGAGGCTACACTAACTCAAAACAAATCATTTCAAAACAACATACCTCTCTTTTCTACCACCTTGGTCCTCCTCGTCTTTGTCTTCTTCATCAGACCCAGAATCACTTTTCCCTTCCTCCCAGTCCTTGTAGGAGGACACCTTGGATTTCTTGTTATTCCTGTCATCGCTGTCAGCCTCAGCCTGCTCCTTGCCCTCTCGCTCCTTTCTCTTTTGAGCTGCCAGCAGATCCAGGCCCAGGAGAGAGGTGCGTGGAGTGGGTGCACGAAAGACATGAGGCTCTACTGCTGCACTCTTCTTCTTCACGATCAACCCGCAGACCTGCGCAGTTGGGTCACTGCCCTCCAGTCGGTGCAGCGACGCATCATCCTCCATGGTCTCAAACAACTGTCTGGATTGGATACCACATTTTTTGGGAGATTAGCCAACTATTAATTCTGTAACGTTACATATGGAAATTACATTAAACTAATCGATCCAAAGTATACAATTGCGCCCGAATAATTCACGGGATGTATTTTAGATTGCTACAGTAGCTAGCTAGGTACGCAGCTATTTAGTCACTACTGTAGCTACACTAGCTACTAATAGTATATTTGTTACTACTACTACTACTACTACTATCTAACGCCAATGAACAACCAGCAGAAACTATTATAACTTAATGACAGACGTGACTTCAAATATATATATTGTTTAAGTAGCTATAGTACCCAGATAGCTAACTGGATATCGCTCAGCCAATGAATTAATTAGCGAGCTAACTATTACGTTACAAAAAGGAAATTAACTAATAGCTACGACTATACACCTGATATTACAGTTGTCAAATCCCATTCATAAACACCGGCTTGCTTACCTTAACAATAGGTGGTGAGTCTATCAAGATCCTGACACGCTAGCTAGTATGTTTTAAGCGAGCTAACGTTAGCTAAACCTGCCACATGTATTTATTGTAACTCAAAAAACGAACTTCAATTACATTAACCCGAGTTACTGGGAAAATACCATTCATGTAAGTACGAAACTGTGCCACCCACTTGAGATGATTCAAACCATTATGAAATAGCTATTATCTTTTGTAAATAATACGTTTTATGTTTACAAAGACAGAAGTCGCCATTGCTATCCCACAATTCCACGGGATATTCCTAAAAAAAAACTTTATTAAAATTAACAATTGACAATCTACTTTCTTCCTGTGGTTTTCCGGCAGACTAGTTTCATATGGCTGCTATTTACACCTTTTTGTCACAAAAAAGGGAAAAGCAGAATGGGGAAAAACTTCAATTGCACCATTCCCCAAAATCGACCACCCCATCCCACTACTTTGGTCCTAAATGATCCTACACCAGGCCGTTGGACTGGGAGGATGGAACCCCTTCTCTCAAAACTTCCTGTAGCTCTTCTGCACTAAAATCTCTCACTTATCATTTCCGCTCCATCGGTGCAGTGCAGTTGATCACCATGGCTATAAACGCAAGAAATCCAACCATACTAAAAAGCTATTCTCTGGCTCTCTCTCTTCGGGCTAACTCACTGGGTACCCCCCAGTCAACTCACCCTTCGGTTATCCTCTACTCTCTTCACTGCCTCACCATATGAAATGTTCTGCCCCACTCAAACTCGGGCAATCTCAACCTGTCTCTCACAGGGCACTTTGGATCTCCAGCTGAATGGGCACCCTCACAGCTGACACAGTGCTTTCTCTATCCCAGCTGTACACTCCCTCTACGTCTCACCAAACAGTGGAAATCAAACATATTCCCTTCAATTTGATCGACCTCTACACGCAATGATACCCCATTGATCACCCCTTTTAGTTGCACCTTGCTCCGGAGAGCAAAGCACACCACAGGTTGAGCCCAAACTGCATGACGCGAAGCACCCGCTTCCTCTGGGAGGCAGATAGACAAAAAAATTGAAACAACTTTCACAGATGTAACCATTCCCAGTTTGTCCTTAACCCAGTTTGACACAACATACGCATCAGCCAAAAATCTCTCCTCGTTCCAAAAATCTTTGGTAGGCTTCTCAGAGCAAACGTTGGACTACCACACCTGTCGCCACATGTAGGCCCACTATATGGTTAGACTACTTGGTTTGTAATCTGGAGATGTACACCTCAGAGGTATATACACTCAGTAGACGAATCTCTGATCTTAGTGCCATTCTTACACTTTCACACCGTCGCACTTCTTCCAGCAGTCTAATGTCCTACCCAGATTCCCGACAATCTACTTCTGTGCAGGACAAGATTATATAGGCAGGAACTACATGAATGCTGTATACTGAAGTGATGATTCAACTGCATAACGTTTACATTCTGACCGTAGCTATTAAATGGAATTTTATAATACAACTTTCAAAATGTGAGATTACTTAAGATTTATAGGAAATGTCAGTTAGAGGTTATACTGGATATCTGAATGAACTGAGCCGTCAGTAAACATATTTCCTTAGTATTTATGAGTACACCTCAAATAGAGAATAATGAACAGCGTAGCATAAGAGCACAGCTTATAAAATCTAAACATGTCACTCAAAATTGAATTAAAATAACACGATTCAGCCTTTTACTTTCCATGACAAGGGCAATGTCAGACTTGACAGGAATGATAATTTCAAATGGGACTGGCCTTTGACGTATAATACATTTGAGTGTCCAAATGGAATGTTGGTTATATGTACAAATCAGTATGAGTCTTGGGCAGATTGTTTTCAGGTGCTTCTCAAGTAGTGGATAGCAACAGTTATATGACAACTGAAATTTTAAATATATTGTTGACATACCAATTAAAATTGGTAGTGCAATTGAATATCCACATATGCTTTCAAGTACTGCCATTTATCCAACGCCCCCAGATCCAAATGTACACTTAAAAATGGCACGTGACCAACACCACAATAAATGAACAGCTGACACAATACAAATGCAAAAGTGTTTTATGCCTTCAAGAGTTCAACAATTTGTCCAAACATTAGAATTAACTCACAGGGCAGCAGTTAAGTGCTAAAGGATGTGCATAGGAAGAGACAGACATATCCTGCACAGTGTTATGCAACTGAAATAATCCAGGTTATAATACACACCAATTCTCATACTTCATGTTTTTTAAAGTATAGTATCACCAAATAAATGCTTAGTGTAAGACTAGAAAAGGGGAGTTGGGGGATAAGTAATCTTCACTTTAAATCATCAATACAGCAAAAGAGAATACTGTACATTGCATGCAGCCTTCGTAACGCAAAATGTTGATTGAGAGAACGAGGCCTATGTGAAATCAGGCAATGCATGCAACAAATAGCTGAACATTAATGAAGTACTTTTAATGAGGCATGTTGTGCAATCAAGTCATTGGTTCAAATCAATGATTTAAGTTTGAAATGACAATGTACTCTCAAGCAAACATACATAAGAATGCTTTGTTGCTAGCTTTTCCTATGTTATTCAGTCACCAGAAATTAAATACTGGGCAGCAGTCTGAGGAGAATTAAGACTAACAAGGAGTATGCAACTCAACGCTATTCAGATTTCTCCGTAAGAAACCAGCATTATTTCTTATAGATATGACAAGCACTTTAACAGCATAGTCATTGTATCATTTAACATCTAAAGTGCTGAGTACAGAGCCCCAAAAAATATAATAATCACTGTCCTAATACCTTTGGAGCTTACTGTAAGAGTCCCACAAAGCAGATAGCAACAACAGTTTGCAGATATACATCAGTTTAGATAATTTGCATATGAATAATTTAAGACACCACACAATAATTACTACAAAAAGGCAGAGTGAGTAAACAATATGAATAGATAAGAAACCAATGTAAAGACACTGAGGGGAGAAAGTTTCCAGATGCATCTCGCCCAAAGCCTGTTGGATGAGGTGTAGAAAAGAAAGCCGAGGGGCAAGGGGATTGTTTTGTCCTTGTCCGCACCTCTGAAAAGTTGTATTCAATGGGGGGGGGGGGGGGGGGGGGGGGGAGTTGGTCAAACATGTTAAGGCCTCCAGACAGAAAGAATGAGAAGAGACAGTGTCAGGGCTCAGGGAGACTTGCGCTCCTGCATGTAGTATCGATACATGACACCCACAACAACTGCAACTATGGCAGGTATCAACCATGTTGTCCACAAGCTAGAGAAAGACAGAGAGCACTTAAACATTCAGCCAGGGAACAAACACAGCACAGTGAAGAATGATTAGGAGACAGAATACTTTGTCAATGCAAATGGAATAATCAAATTCTTATCTCTTATGACTGACCTGGAGCCATCTCCTGAAGTTGTAATGAATTCTTCCTGTGGGAGAATTTGTTAAAACAAAATTCCAGAGTTAACATTAGCAAAATAGGTGTTTATTATTATAAAAAAAAATTACAGAACATTGACTTGAATACTTTACCTTTGCGCCATCCTTCCGGTCATCCTAAAAGACAAGGTGAAATAATAATTTACACACTTACAAGCAGAATAAATCATGCCACCGATTTTTGTTCCAGCATTAATTGAAAGCTGTTTCAAAGACTTTTGAACAAAATGATTTTGCAATGGAGAGTTCAACAGCTGAGCGAAAGCAATCTCTGTACCATCTGGAGCTCCCCAATGTAGTACTTGATGAGCATCGCTCTGGCATCTTTAGAGTGACCAACATCCTCAAAGCTCACTGTGGCATCTGTACCCGCCTGTGCCATCAAAACATCCTCACCTCCTGGATGCTGGAAACAAGTGAACTTACATTAATCATGATCTGTCACTACCAACAGTTGGAATGTAATCACAGACTAGACAATTGTAGCATATGACATCCTACATGACATGGATGGCTGGCTTATATTGACATAAATATCAATATGGTAAGTGTTAAATAAAGCTCTGAACTCTTATTCTGATATCCTCAAATGATTACATATTGGGATAGATTGAGTCATAATGGTTAAAGCTCAGTTTAGTTGTTGGCAGGCTTACTCTTTGAAGGTAAACAAATCTGAATGTGGCTTTTCTCCACAAATACAGCTGTGATAATGTAACACATGAAAGATGTCATCCTGAAATCCAGAACCTGTTTTGCTAACATTCCACTCCTTATACTCTGCCATTGTCAAATTGTAAAGCACGACATGGAGTGGAATGATAACTAAACAGACTGGTACACCATGATGCTGTGCCATTTGCATTGTATTTGGACTTATTTTCCCATTATACCTTTAACATTACATGTTGAGTCGCGCAACTGACCTCTTGTAACCGCCCTAACTGGTAGTTATAGGTACAGTAAGAGGACCAGGCAAGGAAGAACTAGCGAACAATTAGGAGTGGTCGTGACAAAATGTTGCAGAATTATATTTAGCAAATTAAGATAACCAGTAGCTAGTTCAAACCTAGCAAAATATTTGCGCGTTAACTAGCTAACGTTGCATTATGGAACGTGTCTCCAGGCGCAACATTACACCACATATGTTAATATTATTGGGACTATGCAGGTAGACAAAGATAGCAAACAGTTAAGTTACCCACATTACCTAGCTAGTTAAACAGGCAAAACACACTAGCCAAAATAGCAAATACTACCGCTGGCAAGCTGCCTCCCTCAGCCTGTGTTGACTGGGTGTTGTATAACTAACGTTAGGCTATGGTAGCTAGTTAGAAATTCTAACTTTGCAAGTTAGTTTATCTAGGTAGACGTTTAGGTTGGCTTTGGATACGAAATGAATTTGAAGCCAGACAACGGACAGAAGAGACCGAGATTTTAACTACCTAGTAGTGTCGTAGCGAATGTGTTACGTTAGCTTGTAATAGTGGTATTTTGAGCTTACCTCTGCCAAGAAACTGGTGATGTTATAGACTTTATCGTGGATAATAAGCCATGCGTCCGTGCGCTTATTGTGAGTTTTTACTTCTTCCAAGGTGTAGTATGTCACATCGCTGTCTGCTGTCTCTTCTGCTGTGTGAGTCACGTCCACGTTATCAGCACCGTTTGTGTTGGTCATGTTATCTTTAATTTCCTCGCCCATTCTGTTTAGTTTAACACGCTAAGTCCCTTAGCTATACACTTTGATTATCCAACGTTAATGCGAAAGAATGACGACTCGTGTATCCAAATGCCGGTGTTTCGTAGGAAAATACACAGCAAGCCACGGTTCCCCCTTTTCAACCGGCATATGGAAAGGAAAGGACCAATGATTTCACTCCGGTGTCACCTTCCAATTAACGTGTATTACATTTTAGACAAGTAACCAATGAAAGGCAACATTGTAGAATTGTAACCAATCACAGGTGACATTTGGATGATCACGAGACCTCGTCAATTAGCACATCAAATCAAATTGTATTTGTCACATGCGCCGAATACAACAGGTGTAGTAGACCTTACAGTGAAACGTTTACTTACAAGCCCTTAACCAACAATGCAGTATTAAGGAAATACCCCAAAAAAGTATGAGATAAGAATAACAAATAATTAAATAGCAGCAGTAAAATAATAATAGTGGTGCTAAATACAGGGGGCACCAGTGTCGAGGTATTTGAGGTAATATGTACATGTAGGCAGAGTTATTAAAGTGACTGACTATACATTGATCATAACAGAGAGTAGCAGCAGCTAGAAGGGGGGCGGGGGGGCAATGCAAATAGTCTGGGTAGCCCTTTGATTACATGTTCAGGAGTCTTATGGCTTGGGGGGATAGAAGCTGTTTAGAAGCCTCTTGGACCTGGACTTGGCACTCCGGTACCACTTGCCGTGCGGTAGCAGAGAGAACAGTCTATGACTAGGGTGTCTGGAGTCTTTGACAATTTTTAGGGACCTTCCTCTGATACCGCCTGATATATAGGTCCTGGATGGCAGGAAGCTTGGCCCCAGTGATGTACTGGGCCGTACGCCTTGCGGTCGGAGGCCGAGCAGTTGCCATACCAGGCAGTGATGCAACCCGACGTGATACTCTCGATGGTGCAGCTGTAAAACCTTTTGGGGGTTTGAGGACCCATGCCAATAATTTTCAGTCGTGTTTGGCCATGCAGTCATGAGTGAACAGGGAGTACAGGAGGGGACTGAGCACACACACTGAGGGGCCCACGTGTTGAGGATCAGCGTGGCAGATGTGTTGTTACTTACCCTTACGAGTGCGGCCCGTCAGGAAGTCCAGGATCCAGTTGCAGAGGGAGGTGTTTAGTCCCATGGTCCTTAGCTTAGTGATGAGCTTTGAGGGCACTATGGTGTTGAACGCTGAGCTGTAGTCAATGAATAGCATTCTCACGTAGATGTTCCTTTTGTCCAGGTGGGAAAGGGCAGTGTGGAGTGCTATAGAGATTGCGTCATCTGTGGATCTGTTGGGGCGGTATGCAATTTGGAGTGGGTCTTGTGTTTCTGGGATAATGGTTTTGATGTGAGCCATGACCAGCCTTTCAAAGTACTTCATGGCTACAGATGTGAGTGCTATGGGTCAGTAATCATTTAGGCAGGTTACCCTGGTGTTCTTGGGCAAAGGGACTATGGTGGTCTGCTTGAAACATGTTGCTATTACAGACTCAGTCAGGGACAGGTTGAAAATGTCAGTGAAGACACTTGCCAGTTGGTCAGCGCATGCTTAGAGTACACGTCCTGGTAATCCGTCTGACCCTGCGGCCTTGTAAATGTTGACCTGTTCGGTTCAGAGAGCGTGATCACACAGTCGTCCGGAACAGCTGGCGCTCTCATGCATGCTTCAGTGTTACTTGCCTCGAAGCAAGCATAGAAGTAATTTAGCTCGTCTGGTAGGCTCGTGTCACTGGGCAGCTCCGGCTGTGCTTCCGTTTGTAGTCTGTAATAGTTTGCAAGCCGTGGTATGGTGTAGTACGATTCAATCTTAGTCCTGTATTGACGCTTTGCCTGTTTGATGGTTCGTCGGAGGGCATAGCAGGATTTCCTGCAAGCGTCCAGGTTAGAGTCTCGCTCCTTGAAAGCGGCAGCTCTACCCTTTAGCTCAGTGCGGATGTTGCCCGTAATCCATGGCTTCTGGTTGAGGTATGCATGTACGGTCACTCTGGGGACGATGTAATCGATGCACTTATTGATGAAGCCAGTGACTGATGTGGTGTACTCCTCAATGCCATCAGAAGAATCCCGGAACATATTCCAGTCTGTGCTAGCATAACAATCCTGTAGCTTAGCATCTGCGTCATCTGACCACTTCCGTATTGAGCAAGTCACTTGTACTTCCGGCTTTAGTTTTAGCTTGTAAGCAGGAGTCAGGAGGATAGAGTTATGGTCAGATTTGCCAAATGGAGGTCGAGGGAGAGCTTTGTATGCGTCTCTGTGTGTGGAGTAAAGGTGGTTGCACATGTAACATGCTGGTAGAAATGAGGTAAAACGGATTTAAGTTTCCCTGCATTAAAGTCCCCAGCCACTACGCCACCTCTGGATGAGAATTTTCTTGTTTGCTTATGGCCTTATACAGCTCGTTGAGTTCGGTCTTAGTGCCAGCATCGGTTTGTGGTGGTAAATAGACAGCTACAAAAAACTCTCTTGGTAAATAGTGTGGTCCACAGCTTATCATGGAGATACTCTACCTCAGGCGAGCAAAACCTTGAGACTTCCTCTTAATATTAGATTTTGTGCACTAGCTGAAATAGTGTGGTTCACAGCTTATCATGGAGATGCTCTACCTAAAGCAAGCAAAATATTGAGACTTCCTCTTAATATTGGATTTTGTAGTATAGTCACAGACTGCCACCAGTCATAGTCACAGACCGCCACCCGTTGTCTTACCAGAGGCAGCTGTTCTGTCTTGCCGATGAATGGAAAACACAGCCAGCAGTATGTTTTCCATGTTGTCGTTCAGCCACGACTTGGTGAAATATAAGATATTACAGTTTTTAATGTCCCATTGGTAGGATAGTTTTGATCGGAGCACATCCAGTGATTACACATTGGTTAATAGGACTGATGGTAGAGGCGGATTACCCACTCGGATTACCCACTCTGTCTCTTCTTCATGCGAATGACTGGGGTTTGGGCCTTGTCCTGTGTCTGAAGTAAATCCTTTGCATCCTGATATCCAGAAGCTCTTTTGGGTCATAAGAAACAGTGGGAGAAACATTATGTACAAAATAAGTTACAAATAACGTGAAAACACACACACAATAGCACGCAGATGAACTTCCCTGAGACGGTTTCTGACAGTTTGTGCAGAAATTCTGTGCAAACCCACAGTTTCATCAGCTGTCCGCATGGCTGGTCTCAGACGATCCCGCAGGTGAAGAAGCCAGATGTGGAGGTCCTGGGCTGGCGTGATTACACGTGGTCTGCGGTTGTGAGGCCGTTTGGACGTACTGCCAAATACTCTAAAACGAAGTTGGAGGCGGCTTATTTTAGAGAAATTAACATTACATTATCTGTCAACAGCTCAGGTGGACATTCCTAATGTCATCATGCCAATTGCACGCTCCCTCAAAACTTGAGACATCTGTGACATTGTCTTGTATGACAAAACTGCACATTTTAGTGGCCTTTTGTTGTCCCCCAGCACAAGGTTCACCTGTGTAATGATTATGCTGTTTAATCAGCTTCTTGATATGCCACACCTGTCAGGTGGATGGATTATCTTGGCAAAGGAGAAATGGTCACTAACAAGAATGTAAACAAATGTGTGTTCAAAATTTGAGAGAAATCAGCTTTTTGTGCTTATGTAAAATGTATGGGATCTTTAATTTGAGCTCATGAAACATTTGTTATTTTTATTGAAACTTTTTAAGTAGGCAAGTCAGTTAAGAACACATTCTTATTTACAATGACGGCCTATAACACCAACACTTTACATGCGTTTATATTTTTGTTCAGTGTAGTATGTTTCTCTCCATCCAGTGATAAGGAGGCAGAGGGAGGCTACATGTACAACATTGATATGCTGGATAAGGGGGGCACTGACAGGAGTGTAGCAGAGAGTTTTTATCAGGCCTGTCTGATAACATACACACAGATGTCATGCATTACTGTCATCTCTTCACCAATATAGACAACCCCAAGCAAACATTGCTCTGAGTTTGAACTAATAACAGATGATAATGTAGTAACATGAATAGGAATTCATAAAAAGTCATGTAATTTTCAAGAAAACACGAAATACTTCCACTTACATCATGCTTTTCATCCTATAAATATACTACACGAGCAACGTTACAATTCCCACCTAGTTGGTTACCTATTTGCGCAATGCGTAAAATGTTTGCCTTTCATGCCAGTGACCCGGGTTCGCTTCCCTGCCATTCACTGCATTGGTGTCAGAAGTGGGATGGCGGCCATGAGGCCATCGGAACGCACGGGCAGACGTGTGAAGGGGCTTGAAAGAATGTCGAAGCACAGGGACGTGCCTTCTCGTTCGAAAGGAAGCAGTGTAGCAATCCATGTTATAATGTATGAGCCACGTTACAATTCCCACCAAGTGTGTTAACCCTATTGGCGTGGTGTGTAGGGTGTTTGCCTTCCACGCCAGTGACCCAGGTTTGCTTCCCTGCCCCACCGTTTGCTACAATGCTACAAAATAAAACAAAAATGGTGATCTTCACATGCTCCACAAGATGGCAGTAAGTTAATACCCTTTGGCACCTGTGTCTAAACTAAAGACCAAACACCTTGAACTTCTGGATTTATTTTGCTTTGTTCACAGAGGTCCCTCTTGGGTCATCATTGCACTATTCAATATACGTACAGATGTAGGATCTTCATTTTAGCTAGTTTGCTACAGCAGGAAAATAATCCTGCTGCAACAGGAAATGTGAATTATTATGCGGATTACAATTAATTGCATTTTTTTGTAGAGGTTGATACATTTTTAATTATAGCAAATCAAGTCTGACATTTTAAAGTGGGAATTACAAACTTTGAATACACCACAAGTTTGCATTTCCTGCTGTGCAGGAAAATTCTCAGCATTAAAAGAGTGATCAAATTAAGATCCTACATCTGTAGGGAATGATATGAAGAAATGTGTAAGAAGGGCAGTGCCAAACCATACATACAGAATATCCACCAATAACAAAACAGGTGTCACCTGTTATAAAACAGGTGTCATCAACCTCTTATATGAAAGATCTCTCCTGAAAATATCTACTCTAATGTTGAGTAAAATTAAGCCTCCCATAAACTGGAGGACATTCTTTCAATCCTTCAAATGCACTTATTTCAAAATAACACATTCACCTAATCTCCAGCAGATAGGCTGTTTGCATCTTCAACCAGGGAATATCTTTGGGGAGGGGTCTGAGTTATCTCTCGAGCTGTAGCCACATCTCAGGGGGCCCCGTGTTAAACACTTTGATAACAGAAGGAACAGTCAGCCAGCAGCGGAACAGTGTGTCATTAATACTCCTGTCTTGTCCTTGCCCTCACAGACTAATTGCTCTCACTAGGGGGAAACAAGGCCTCCCGGTGTCACCAAAGGCCACACTCCCTGTGACATAATCTGTGCAATTAGGCCTGCCCTTAAGGCAGGTAGATACTGGTCTAGAAGCTGACTGGCTGCAAGCGGAATCATAATAAGATGTTTCATATTCTTGTAGAGTTCCTGCTCCCCCTGGGATTTGTGTATGGAAGACCGCACTTCATCTGACCTATCTTTCCATCAAGTATATTTTCATAGCTTAAAAATGACCCTGTGTTATGACATAAATTCAGTCCACCCCTAGTCAACCACCACCTTTTAACTAAATTCAACAAACTAGTTAAAGTACTGTGAGAATGATGATATGAACCTTTGACATCTGGCATTTCCACTGTGATCTTCACGTTGGTGAGCAGAGTACAGCTGAGACCTGTGATATCTGTGTAATGTGACTTCTGTTGGCAGAAGTGACCCTATTGTATGAACAACAGCACCTCAGATCGATTGTATGAAGCTAGTGTTTTGCTGCCCATATTCAGAGGGGTCACAGTGTACAGACCACGTTCTCCTTATTTTCAGCCTGTCACAGACAGGTCAGCAAACTCCATTCTACACACACACACACAGTCTCAGTCATGGTGCACCTATGTCTAAATAACACATTCACCTAATCTCCAGCAGATATGCTGTTTAATATCATGTTGAACCAAGGACAGTTGTTCATGTAACTCCCATGAATTGCCATTGAGAATGAAAGTCATGGGTTAAGTAAGCCCGATTTAGAAAGGCATTTGTGTGACAACTCAAGTAGCTACTTCTCTGTTCTTACAAATTAATGAACTATTACTTTCACCTGTACAGAACTTTTAGGAGAGCTGTTGTCTCAATTAGCTGTCTCAATTCATTCATTTTCACATCCAATACCTAATGACTTTGAGGGAGGAGGGTGGCACATAAACACAAGAAGGTAATGTGGTCACTGGCCACCCACTCATATTCATTGTTCTCTTAAACAGTCATTCCATGGCACAATACAAAGACACACTGAATAATGCCTTCCTTCTCCAGGCACTTCCCGGATGAGGAGCGGGTGGTTGTTGAAATAAAAGCTTTGCCGCCTACAGTCCCAACATGAGCCCTCATGGAGAGTGTGCCCATGCCCGGCAAACCACAGGTGGCACAGATCAACAGTCACTCATTCATCAATCATAATCAGGTGTGGCACGAACATAAAACATGATGGCCACTCCACAGAATGTGACAAGTAGACAAAGAGAAACGATGGCAAAAGAGCAGGTGAAAATGGACATAACTCCAGCTACATGGAGTTTACCTGTTAACTGGAAGGCTGGATAACAGATTAGACATTTTTCTGTGCATTAATCTATACATTATTGTCTGAGTTTTACTTCAGTTCTTACAACTGACTGTCACCATAAAGGTGTCGAGAGAGAGCCATATGATCACATCACACATTGTGGAACATACTGTACATATCAGTAGGCCAATATGCATGAACACTAGATGGCACTACAAGGTCAAACTGATGCTGCCAACTTACTCCTCAGTCGCATCAATTGTTCCATTTTCTGTGAAGAGGAAGAACTGAAAAGGAATAAAACACAAAATTCACATGGTTGATTTGATTCACACATCCAGATTCATTATTCCTATTTATAATATATTCATCAAAGGAACACCACTCAGCATGTCCAGGGGGCACGGGAAGTGAACACAGTGGGTGGTGTCACGCATGATGGGAGAGACATTAAACACCAAACCAAAACAGCAATAACAAACAACAACCAACAAAGACTATCATGATGGATAATTGGGGGAAACATTCGCATGAAAAGGTTTCGATGCCACTAGAAACCCTCTTGGCCATCTAATGACAAAATTGCTATGTGCCCCATTGACAATAGCCTATTCCTTAAAGCAGGTCATTTGATGACAACATTCTATCTGTTACCTCCTTTATCTTGCCTTTCCATGGATTTACACCATGCACATAGCAGATTCTTTGGACCAGACAGATGGTGGTGTTTATACACAGAAAATTGGACAGCGATTTCCCTGCTCTGTGCCTCTCTGTGTCTATCTGCCATGTGGAGTGGGCATTTAGATCATTCTGGTCAGACTGACTGGGACTTAAGAGCAACCACAGTTGCATCCACGGCCCTTGCATAATCTTCCATTTGGTTACACAGCAGTCGACACTGTCAATCATTGCACTATATCTCAACCCAACCTGTTGTATGACAACACCCTATTTGCAGTATAGTACTGTAATCATTGTGTGTATTTATTGAGGAATAATATACAGTATCTAGACTGGAGCGCTGATGCCCCATATATTGCCCCTGAGACAGACATACTTTATATTTGTGACAGGTTTTCAAAGTCATCACTGCAAAGAAGAAGAAAACATTTTTCCCATAGCTATGAGACATGTTCAATAGCCCCATGCTGCATAAAGGGAGTGATGTCAGCCTGGTATTAACTGTATGGTAAGTCAATAGATTGGTCTGAATAAACATTTATGTGGTAAAAGCAGTAGGAAAGTAGCAAAAGCAGCTCTAATATTAAAATCTAAATACTTGATTTTTGTATACCAGCAATAAACTTTCTTACTGACTCAACTATGTAAGGTGCACTTGGCCACAGACCATTTTGTCGGCTACATTTATTCTCTGGGTTGTGGAAAAGGCAATGGGCAGGCAGTAATGTTATTGGAGATCGCAGTGTAGACTGTAGTACTATATATCTGCGGCCCGGTTGGGAGCAAATGAAGACATCAGTCCCCATGGCTGAGGCAGCTGTCAGATCCATCACAGCCACTCGTCAAGGAGAGCCTCGGCTGCCAATGCACAACATCACAATGCCCACGGTGACTGACAGTCTCCGTACTATGTCAAATCCTCACCGGCCTGGAATTACCTTTTTGGCTATAAATGGAATCAACGGAATATTCAATATATGAATAACATGTCTAGGTTTTCTTGAATCAGTACTGAATCTAGATATATTCAATACCCAGGTCCAGATCAAAATACATTTGGGGACTATGATCAACAGATTGGACCAAAGCCTGTCTATACATGTGCCCGTCAAACAAACACCTGATGCATATGTTGGTATTAGTAACACTGACAATTCAGTCCCTTTAGTATTTCCACATCAGTGTTATTGACTATGACAGGCAGTGGTTAGAGCCAATCAAATGACACACATTTATCAAGGCCTTCTGTTGCTTTCACTATTAATCAATTATCTTCAGACTGCAAAAAACTGTAATTTATCAATTAAACATTCTAGTATTATGTGATGCTATCCCTTCTATATCATAGAGATACATACTTAGAACTACTGCTTTTTCCAATACTTCCATTCAGAGCAGAATGAATGAGTGATTCATCCCACTTCATTTGAGTAGCCAAAGGACCTTCAGAGGAAAATCAAGCTTTACACTCATGTCAGATGCACACAAGATATAAATAGCAGCCTCCACCCTCGTATGAAATGTCCACCAACACATGTTTGTACTGTACATGGAGTGAACATTCCATCAAACTGAGTAAAATTATGAAAACACAGCATGCATACTACCGAGCAATGGAGGCTGGTGGGAGGAGCAATCGGAGGATGGGCTCATTGTCATGGCTGGAACGGAATCGATGGAATGGAGTCAAGCATGTGATTTCCATGTGATTGATACCGTCCATTCCAGCCATTACAATGAGCCCATCCTATTATAGCCCCTTCCACCAGCCGGCACTGCTCTCTAGCCGGGACTGCTCTCTAGCCGGCACTGCTCTCTAGCCCAATATTTTGCCCAAACCCAAGCCTGGGCCCATATCAGATGTGGTCAATATAAAATAGGTAATTGTACAGTGTCAATTTGCCAGTGTTTGTCTCATATGATGGTTATACTTGGTGAATTGTCAGATAGTAAACTTCCTTTCCAAAGGACTGTTATTCTATTCTATTCTCAAATGACTGAAAACTTTTGTAGTCCGGCTATGACTGCAGCTGAAAAGATGTACTGTATACATTTTGTGGGATAATGAGGATCCTGCTCTACTTTTCACTGAATAAATTAGATCAATTCCTGAACTTACTTATTTAAGAGTTAGCCCAGAGATATTTCCGCCAAATCAGACCTATGGCTGAATAACTGCATATCACCCACTACAGTGTAGGCTAGAACTACCAATTGTTACAAATGTAATTGCATTGTGACAATGAATTCTTAATTACAGAAGCTTGTTTTACATAGCTTGTTTTACATTTTTTCAAAACGTTATTTTCAAGTGTTTGGATTCAGTCATATTGAACTAAAATCCTCCAGAAGGGCACACAATATTGGGATGTCAATATTTCAGTGAGCAGATTCATGGAGAGGTTTCAGAAATGCAAAGTGTGCTAATAATACAAAGTACATTCTTACCAGTCTACCTTAGTGGTGTGTTGCCATGTCCTCGGGGTCTGCTTGTAGGCCAAGTAAAGTGTTCCCTGTTCTAAAGATTGACAGATCTACCTTGATGTCAGCATATCAATGAAAATGCACTCTGCCATGAGAGCATAGACACAGAGAGAGGAGATAAAATAACAAAAACAAACCACCAAACACTCATGAGATGAAATCAATTGTTTCGAGATCTGAAACGGAACTATTCTGAAGTGCTTCCTTCCTATCAAGAAATCCTTCATAAGATCTGATTAATTCAGCGTGTAAACAACAGCTAAGTAATTAGCACAATCATAGTCTCTGGCAATGAGCTGAGTCATAGACAGACCTGTGACTGTTGACCTTTTCATTGGGATTGGAGGGATTGATGTTGTACCCAGTCATTGACCCATTAAATCACTGTTACAACGTGAGACCCCGGCTAATGAGAGTTATCTCTGTCAGTTCAGCAAAACCCAGCTCAGTGTTAGCATCAAATCGTCTGCTGAATCCACTAAGCTACTATACACAACTTGCCCAAAAATTGCTGGAGGGACTGATAATCAGATTTAGATAATACTAATTTGGATGTATGACAATGGTTCCAATCCCCTGGTAGGGCTGCTATAGTCCCAGTTATTGAACATCACTTTGATGGGCATTTGGACCTCAAAATAAGAAAAAGCTTACGCCAAGAGTGTCTGACAGCATCAAACACCAGGGAAGGCAGAGAGCCCTTTAATGTGTATCCCATTTTTCAGATGACAAAGATTGTCCAGTTCAGTCTACAAAGTACCATATGCATAGAATTCCTCTGAAGTTGTCAGAGGATATGTTTTCACAAACCAAAAGATGGCAATCATCTTGGCCTTCCTTCCCTGTGGAATGAATTCCAAGGAATAGGAAGACCAACGTTAATTGGTAAGCCCTATGCCACCAAAGAGGTTCATTAATTGTGTACTTCCACATTGAGGCGCAGAAATTGGATCCATCTTGATGTACTTCCCCACCTCTTTTTTTATTACTCAATGTTCAGTGAGGGCAGGCCATCTGTATTATCTGATCATATGACATTTACAACACCCAGAGGTCCTCTATAACTCCTGAAGAGGATTTCACTTTAGTTTTACTGAGCCATAAAGAAAATCTGTCTTCAATTTATATACAACCCGATATGACCACCTTGACGTATAGTCCATTAAAAAGTAGCCGTCTGAAGGGCCTATAAGGAGGATCACATGATGTGGAGGGTAACCCTGAGTGGTGTGGGAGCCGTCCTGTGAAATAGATCTAAATTTATCACAGTAAGAGTATTATGTTCTGGCCCTGCTGCTTTATCTGCTCTTCCTTTGCCCATTTCAGAAGCAGTGAAATGGCTATAGTTTTAATCTGCCAGCCTCTGCACTGCTTTCATGGTGCTCCTCTTCACATCTCATAATAGGCTGAGGCTGCGCTGTTCTGAACAGCACAGCAGGTGCTCAGGGATCCTCATCAGGATGTGTGGGGTTGCTTAAGAATTACTCCTAAAGTAAATCCATGTTACTGGCAGCTGCTACTTTCTTATCTGCTTAATCAAAATGTTCTACTTACTTACATTATACCCATGGCTTGATTTAATCTTTCAACACTGTGCAATGTTACTCAGTACTGCATGCAACCATATGCAACATTTTGCAATTAATTAACATTAGCCCAATTCTGGGACAAAACTGGCACGCCACTGTTCAATAAAACTGAATTGGTTGAATTCAAGAGTGGTGACACACTTCATATCCATGGATACTAGCTGGAGGAAAAATGTACAGTTGAAGTCGGAAGTTTACATACACTTAGGTTGGAGTCATTAAAACTTATTTTTCAACCACTCCACAAATTTCTTGTTAACAAACTATAGTTTTGGCAAGTCGGTTAGGACATCTACTTTGTACATGACACAAGTCATTTTTCCAACAATTGTTTACATACACTAAGTTGACTGTGCCTTTAAACAGCTTGTAAAATTCCAGAAAATGATGTCATGGCTTTAGAAGTTTCTGGTAGGCTAATTGACATGAATTGAGTCAATTGGAGGTGTACCTGTGGATGTATTTCAAGGCCTACCTTCAAACTCAGTACCTCTTTGCTTGACATCATGGGAAAATCTAAAGAAATCAGCCAAGACCTCAGAAAAACAATTATAGACCTCCACAAGTCTGGTTCATCCTTGGGAGCAATTTCTAAACGCCTGAAGGTACCACATTCATCTGTACAAACAATAGTACGCAAGTAGGAACACCATGGGACCACGCAGCCATCATACCGCTCAGGAAGGAAACGCGTTCTGTCTCCTAAAGATGAACATACTTTGGTGCGAAAAGTGCAAATTAATCCCAGAGCAACAGCAAAGGACCTTGTGAAGATGCTGGAGGAAACAGGTACAAAAGTATCTATATCCACAGTAAAACGAGTCCTATATAACCTGAAAGTCCGTTCAGCAAGGAAGAAGCCACTGCTCCAGAACCACCATAAAAAAAGCCAGACTACGGTTTGCAACTGCACATGGGGACAAAGATCGTACTTTTTGGAGAAATGTCCTCTGGTCTGATGAAACAAAAATAGAACTGTTTGGCCATAATGACCATCGTTATGTTTTTGGGAAAAGGGGGAGGCTTGTAAGCCGAAGAACACCATCCCAACCGTGAAGCACGGGGGTGGCAGCATCATGTTGTGGGGGTGCTTGCTGCAGGAGGGACTGGTGCACTTCACAAAATAGATGGCAGCATGAGGAAGGAAAATTATGTGTATATATTGAAGAAACATCTCAAGACATCAGTCAGGAAGTTAAATCTTGGTCGCAAATGGGACTTCCAAATGGACAATGACTCCAAGCATACTTCCAAAGTTGTGGCAAAATGGCTTAAGTACAACAAAATCAAGGTATTGGAGTGGCCATCACAAAGCCCTGACCTCAATCCTACAGAAGATTTGTGGGCAGAACTGAAAAAGCTTGTGCGAGCAAGGAGGCCTACAAACCTGACTCAGTTACACCAGCTCTGTCAGGAGGAATGGGCCAAATCTTTTGTGGGAAGCTTGTGGAAGGCTACCCGAAATGTTTGACCCAAGTTAAACAATTTAAAGGCAATGCTACCAAATACTAATTGAGTGTATGTCCACTTCTGAGCCGCTGGGAATGTGATGGAAGAAATAAAAGCTGAAATAAATAATTCTCTCTACTATTATTCTGACATTTCATATCCTTAAAATAAAGTGGTGATCCTAACTGACCTAAGACAGGGCATTTTTACCAGGATAAAATATCAGGAGTTATGAAAAACTGAGTTTAAATGTATTTGGGTAAGGTGTATGTAAACTTCTGACTTCAACTGTATCTGTAAATGGTCGTTCATTGTTGAGTACATCAGACCTTTCCCTGACAAAATAGCCCCCCCGCTGTATGGCTGAGTGCTCGTGTGTCCTCCAAGAAATCACAGAGACCCAACCACACTGTCTGACAAGCCGGCACCTCCCACCCTGCCGTCAGCATGAAGTCTTTATGACACAAGGCCCTAAAAGCATGCAGCTGTGCTCTCCTCCACAGCTCTGACAGACAACAGGCTCATGACACAGCCATCTGAAGCTTATCAAAGAGGAAATTAGAAGGGGAGGATGGTGTTTGCACAAGCTGTCCCTGCTAAGTAAACTGATGTTTTAATTGCAATGTTTCTGACGCCTCTCTTTGTGAACATGTAGAACAAGCACAAAAGGGCAGGCAGAGGCCATATGTGTCTGGCTGCATTTAGACAGGCAGTCCAATTCTAATATTTTTTTTCACTAATTGGTCTTTGAAAAAGCTCAGAAAAAGATTTGATGTGATTGGTCAAAAGACCAATTAGTAGAAGGAAAGAATACATAAATTGGGCTGCCTGTCTAAATCAATTCTTTGTAGACTGGGAGGGTGATGGAATAAGGAGTTTAGAATGCTAGGTGGTGGGCCGAAGCCGAAAAACGTGAAGTTGATCGATCCCTGTCGAGTTGATTTTTTTGTATATCACAAACCACGTTTCCATCCAGTTTTTATGCGTGTAGTCATAACGTATATTTTAAAAATCACGACAGCTGTGATGGAAACAGGAAGTTTCTGTACAATTTTTATGTCGACAGATAATTTGTTTGTTCGACAAGGTGGGATCTTTTTATGTCGGTAAAATGTATTATGCAAGAACACGCCTTTATGCGCAAATATTGATATAATAACCATCATATCGAAGTAAACTTGGAGTCACGTAATGACATGGCGTGTGCTCTTCCCACTACGGCTCAGGAAACTATGCAGTTTATTAGGCTACAGATTAAATTATGATGAACTTCGCAGGGTGGTGAAAGTGTACAGTACGAGCTTGATGCTCCTTTGCAATTAATGTTGGTTTTATTCTGATGACTTGATGATCGATGCTTGACTGACTTTTGACAAATACAAATATTATCGCTCTTATCCATAATAATTGTATCATGTACTGTAGACTAACCAACCCACAGAGCCTACCCGCACTGTATCTACGAGCTGTTGGCTAGAGCGCATGTGCCAAAATCAGACTTGACATATTTGTTATTTAACAGTTTTGTAACAAAACTAACAGTACATTTGAAAATTCGATGGAAACACATTGAACATTAGATTTTGCATGAAAACTTGAGCGAAAAATTACATTTTGTGTGCACTACGTCATCACGCACTGATTTTTATCTGCAACAAGTACGTTTGGTGGAAACACACCACTGGTGGGAAAATGCGCATATTTTCTTAATGTGGATTTTGGAATATTCGCATGAAAATCTGTCGCCAGTTGGATGGAAATCTAGCTAGTGCACAGCAAATGAGGGATGTTTTCATGACATCACTGTAATAGGATCTTGGTAGACGTGATAATGTCTGAAAAACAGGAGAGAAAAAAGGAAGAGAAATAACCTTTAATCCACATATTTGCTATCATTTTATTAATGGTCTTAAATTGTTCATTCAAGATAATTGGAGAGATATGAAAGATGACACAAAGAGTATGGCCTTTACAGCAGAGCACAACTACAGAAGTTCAACGTTTAGATTTCTGATTCCGTAATAATGCCAATAAATGAATACATCATTGTGTAAATGTACAGTTATTCTGACTTGGTCTAGTCCACCTTTATTATTGACAAGAAAAGGCTTGCCAGATTTTTGGTTCAAACAAACCGACCCTTCCCATTAAAAATCACTCCATATTACAGTTCTGAGAAATAGGCTACAACTTTGTTGTCCTTGGAACTACACAGTTCAGTTTCTCTGAAAGGAAACAGATCTCCTGATTTCCAGGAAGCTATTCTTTCTTTAGCACTCTCTCTGTCAGTGAATTCAAATGTTTAATCATGTGTTGTCATGGTCATGTGTCTCATTTCAAGTAACTAGCTGCAGGCTTAAAGAAACATTAAATCATTTAATTTGCATATCAACCCAAATAAAAGCATGTTGGAAAATGCTCATCCAGAGGTGGCGCTCCTAGTAGCCAGGGACTTTAATGCAGGGAAACTTAAATCCGTTTAACCTCATTTCTATCAGCATGTTACATGTGCAACCAGAGGGGAAAAGACCACCTTTACTCCACACACAGTGGTGTGTACAAAGCTCTCCCTCGCCCTCAATTTGGCAAATCTGACAATAATTCTATCCTCCTGATTCCTGCTTACAAGCAAAAACTAAAGCAGGAAGCACCAGTGTATCGGTTAATAAGAAAGTGGTCAGATGAAGCAGATGCTAAGCTACAGGACTGTTTTGCTAGCACAGACTGGAATATGTTCCGGGATTCTTCCGATGCCATTGAGGAGTACACCACAACAGTCACTGGCTTCATCAATAAGTGCATCGATGATGTCATCCCAACAGTGACAGTAAGTACATACCACAACCACAAGCCATGGATTACTGGCAACATCTGCACTGAGATAAAGGGTAGAGCTGCCACTTTCAAGGAGCGGGACTCTAACCCGGAAGCTTATAAGAAATCCCGCTATGCCCTCCGACGAACCATCAAACAGGCAAAGCGTTGCTTCGAGGCAAGTAACACTGAAACATGCATGAGAGCACCAGCTGTTCCGGACGACTGTGATCACACTCTCCGTAGCCGATGTAAGACCTTTAAACAGGTCAACATTCACAAGGCTGCAGGGCCAGACGGATTAACAGGACTTGTACTCCGAGCATGCACTGACCAACTGGCAAGTGTCTTCACTGACATTTTCAACCTGTTCCTGACTGAGTCTGTAACACCAACATGTTTCAAGCAGACCACCATAGTCCCTGTGCCCAAGAACACTAATGTAACTTGCCTAAATGACTTCCGACCCGTAGCACTCACGTCTATAGCCATGAAGTGCTTTGAAAGGCTGGTCATGGCTCACATCATCATAATCATCATTATCCCAGAAACCCTAGACCCACTCAAATTTGCGTACCACCCCAACAGATCCAGAGATGATGCAATCTCAATTTCCCACCTGGACAAAAGGAACACCTATGTGAGAATGTTTTTCATTGACTACAGCTCAGTGTTCAACACCATAGTGCCCTCAAAGCTCATCACTAAACTAAGGACCCTTGGACTAAACACCTCCCTCTGCAACTGGATCCTGGACTTTCTGATGGGCCAGGACAACAACCTCTCCCTCAACGTGATCAAGACAAAGGAGATGATTGTGGACTACAGGAAAAGGAGGACCGAGCACGCCCCCATTCTCATCGACAGGGCTGTAGTGGAACAGGTTGAGAGCTTCAAGTTCCTTGGTGTCCACATCACCAACTAACAATCATGGTCTAAACACACCAAGACAGTCGTGAAGAGGGCACGACAAAGCCTATTCCCCTCAGGAGACTGAAATTATTTGGCATGGGTCCTCAGATCCTCAAAAGGTTCTAGAGCTGCACCATCGAGAGCATGGTTGCATCAATTCCTGGTATGGCAACTGCTCAGCCTCTGACCGCAAGGCACTACAGAGGGTAGTGCGTACGGCCCATAATTCACTGGGGCCAAGCTTCCTGCCACCCAGGACCTCTATACCAGGCAATGTTACAGGAAGGCTCTAAAAATTGTCAAAGACTCCAGCGACCCTAGTCATAGACTGTTCTCTCGGCTACCGCGAGACAAGTGTTACCGGAGCGCCAAGTCGAGGTCCAAAAGGCTTCTTAACAGCTTCTACCCCCAAGCCATAAGACTCCTGAACAGCTAATCAAAGGGCTACCCAGACACCTCTTTAACGCGGCTGCTCCTCTCTGTTTATAATCTATGACTAGTCACTTTAACTCTACCTATATGTACATATTACCTTAATTACCTCAACTAACTGGTGCCCCCGCACATTGACTCTGTATACAGCCTCGCTTGTTATTTTAGTGCTGCTGTTTGATTATTTGTTACTTTTATTTTCTATTTTTTTACTTAACACTTTTTTTTTTTTTCCCCCCTTAAAGCATTGTTAGTTAAGGGCTTGTAAATAAGCATTTCACTGTAAGTTCTACACCTGTTGTATTCAGCGCATGTGACAAATACAGTGTGATTTGATGTTGATAGAAATATGTGTGTGTGTCATGTACAGTCCCTATAGAAAGTCTACACCCCCTTGAACTTTCTTCACATTTTGTTGCATTACAAAGTGGGATTGAAATAGATTTAATTGTATATTGTGTCATTTATCTACACAAAATATTCCATAATGTCAAAGTGAAAATATGTTGTTTTTTTTGTTGTTTTTTTTGTTACAAATTAACCAAATGTATAATAACTGTAATATAATTGTTGCATAGGTATTCACACTCTTTGTTTAGGCAAGCCTAAATTTGTTCAGAAGTAACATTTGTGAAATAATATGGGTTGACATGATTTTTTAAATGACTGCCCCTTCCTCTGTCTCTGTGATTGGTAGATGGGTAACAATAACAAATGACATTGAATCTTTAAGCATGGTCAAGTTAATAATTATGCTGTGGGTGATGTATTTAACCCCCCAGACACATCAAAGACGCAGTCGTAGTACTGAACTGACGGCATGACAAGAAGAAAACTGCTTAGGGCTGTCAACATGAGGCCATTAGTGATTTTAAAACAGCTACAGAGTTCAATTGCTGTGATGGGAGAAAACGGAGGATGGATCAACAACATTGTAGTGACTCCACAATAAACGACAGAGTGAAAAGAATATAAATATACAGAATACAAATATTCCAAAACATGCATAGGTATGCAACAAGGCACTAAAGTAATACTGCAAAAAAAACACAGCAAAGGAATACACTTCTTAGCCTAAATGCAAATGTTTCGGGCAAATCCAGCACAACACATCACTGAGTAACTGCCTCCTTATTTTCCAGCATGGCGGTGGCTGCATGGTATGGGTATGCTTGACATCGGCAAAGACTGGGGAGTTTTTTTTAATGATGAAAAGAAATGGAATGGAGCCAAGCAAAGGAAAAACACTAGAGGAAAACCTGCTTCAGTCTGCTATACATGGACACTGGGAGATGAATTCACCTTAATCCTTTGTAAAACAATAACATTTGAAGACATCCAAGGGGGGATGTAGACTTTCTATAGGCACCGTATGCATAAATGGTGGTTTAAATAGTCCAGCTGCATATTCATGTTAGCCTACACATATACCTTGCAATGAAATCTCTAAAAACAGCTGAAAAAAATTAACAGTGGGGCAAAAAAGTATTTAGTCAGCCACCAATTGTGCAAGTTCTCCATTCCTCCATGCATTCCTCCATGCAGATCTCCTCTAGAGCAGTGATGTTTTGGGGCTGTTGCTGGGCAACACAGACTTTCAACTCCCTCCAAAGATTTTCTATGGGGTTGAGATCTGGAGACTGGCTAGGCCACTCCAGGACCTTCAAATGCTTCTTACGAAGCCACTCCTTCGTTGCCCGGGCGGTGTGTTTGGGATCATTGTCATGCTGAAAGACCCAGCCACATTTCATCTTCAATGACCTTGCTGATGGTAGGCTTTGTTACTTTGGTCCCAGCTCTCTGTAGGTCATTCACTAGGTCCCCCCGTGTGGTTCTGGGATTTTTGCTCACAGTTCTTGTGATCATTTTGACCCCAAGGGGTGAGATCTTGCGTGGAGCCCCAGATCGAGGGAGATTATCAGTGGTCTTGTATGTCTTCCATTTCCTAATAATTGCTCCCACAGTTGATTTCTTCTAACCAAGCTGCTTACCTATTGCATATTCAGTCTTCCCAGCCTGGTGCAGGTCTACAATTTTGTTTCTGGTGTCCTTTGACAGCTCTTTGGTCTTGGCCATAGTGGAGTTTGGAGTGTGACTGTTGGAGGTTGTGGACAGGTGTCTTTTATACTGATAAGTTCAAACAGGTGCCATTAATACAGGTATCCGAGTGGAAGACAGAGGAGCCTCTTAAAGAAGTTACAGGTCTGTGATAGCCAGAAATCTTGCTTGTTTGTAGGTGACCAAATACTTATTTTCCACCATAATTTGCAAATAAATTCATAAAAAATCCTACAATGTGATTTTCTGGATTTTTTTTCTCATTTTGTCTGTCATAGTTGAAGTGTACCTATGATGAAAATTACAGGCCTCTCATCTTTTTAAGTGGGAGAACTTGCACAATTGGTGGCTGACTAAATACTTTTTTGCCCCACTGTATATAATGTGCTCTGTAATAAGATGACCAGTTTTACTCCTACACCAGAGCAGTCCAATAACATGGAGGGCTTGCATAATGTTGGATGCATTGGAATATAAGATATGGAAAATGATAGTCTGCAGCACTAGTTTCAAATACTCTATGTTCAGTGAATGTGAATAGATTTGTGGTTTAAATGATTAACCTAACTTTCCTACTAACCTTCTAAAAGTTGAGTGCCAAATTCTTGACAATCCATTATTCTACTACTATGACTGAGACGTACATTTCATACATATACAGTGCCTTGCGAAAGTATTCGGCCCCCTTGAACTTTGCGACCTTTTGCCACATTTCAGGCTTCAAACATAAAGATATAAAACTGTATTTTTTTGTGAAGAATCAACAACAAGTGGGACACAATCATGAAGTGGAACGACATTTATTGGATGTTTCAAACTTTTTTAACAAATCAAAAACTGAAAAATTGGGCGTGCAAAATTATTCAGCCCCTTTACTTTCAGTGCAGCAAACTCTCTCCAGAAGTTCAGTGAGGATCTCTGAATGATCCAATGTTGACCTAAATGACTAATGATGATAAATACAATCCACCTGTGTGTAATCAAGTCTCCGTATAAATGCACCTGCACTGTGATAGTCTCAGAGGTCCGTTAAAAGCGCAGAGAGCATCATGAAGAACAAGGAACACACCAGGCAGGTCCGAGATACTGTTGTGAAGAAGTTTAAAGCCGGATTTGGATACAAAAAGATTTCCCAAGCTTTAAACATCACAAGGAGCACTGTGCAAGCGATAATATTGAAATGGAAAGAGGATCAGACCACTGCAAATCTACCAAGACCTGGCCGTCCCTCTAAACTTTCAGCTCATACAAGGAGAAGACTGATCAGAGATGCAGCCAAGAGGCCCATGATCACTCTGGATGAACTGCAGAGATCTACAGCTGAGGTGGGAGACTCTGTCCATAGGACAACAATCAGTCGTATATTGCACAAATCTGGCCTTTATGGAAGAGTGGCAAGAAGAAAGCCATTTCTTAAAGAAATCCATAAAAAGTGTCGTTTAAAGTTTGCCACAAGCCACCTGGGAGACACACCAAACATGTGGAAGAAGGTGCTCTGGTCAGATGAAACCAAAATTGAACTTTTTGGCAACGATGCAAAACGTTATGTTTGGCGTAAAAGCAACACAGCTGAACACACCATCCCCACTGTCAAACATGGTGGTGGCAGCATCATGGTTTGGGCCTGCTTTTCTTCAGCAGGGACAGGGAAGATGGTTAAAATTGATGGGAAGATGGATGGAGCCAAATACAGGACCATTCTGGAAGAAAACCTGATGGAGTCTGCAAAAGACCTGAGACTGGGACGGAGATTTGTCTTCCAACAAGACAATGATCCAAAACATAAAGCAAAATCTACAATGGAATGGTTCAAAAATAAACATATCCAGGCGTTAGAATGGCCAAGTCAAAGTCCAGACCTGAATCCAATCGAGAATCTGTGGAAAGAACTGAAAACTGCTGTTCACAAATGCTCTCCATCCAACCTCACTGAGCTCGAGCTGTTTTGCAAGGAGGAATGGGAAAAAATGTCAGTCTCTCGATGTGCAAAACTGATAGAGACATACCCCAAGCGACTTACAGCTGTAATCGCAGCAAAAGGTGGCGCTACAAAGTATTAACTTAAGGGGGCTGAATAATTTTGCACGCCCAATTTTTCAGTTTTTGATTTGTTAAAAAAGTTTGAAATATCCAATAAATGTCGTTCCACTTCATGATTGTGTCCCACTTGTTGATTCTTCACAAAAAATACAGTTTTATATCTTTATGTTTGAAGCCTGAAATGTGGCAAAAGGTCGCAAAGTTCAAGGGGGCCGAATACTTTCGCAAGGCACTGTATATATATATATATATATATAGAAGGAAGTGTACAACACGCTTACAATGTTGTAGTCCAGAAATGATAGCTTTTACCATCTATGCCAAAAGCATGATCCTCTGGAGACTGTAGAACAACACGTTTCAGTATTTCCCCTCTCTAGGAGCAATCGTGTGCCCAGGCCCCATAGGTGTATCGACAGGATCACACCCTGGTCACCATTGTAGAGAAGTGCTTTAAGCACAATGCAATCTTAAGATCTTGTGGTCCAGAGAAGAGAACTCAACCATCTACGGCAAAAGCCTGGGCTCCTGACAGGGACAACAGAATTCTCCCCACTGTGTGTTACAATAGTAAAATATCACCTCAACAAAATTGATTTATTATTGAATTTAGTCTAACAAGCACATGTATCTGTAGTTGGTGCTTCTCAGCTCGAAAATACAAAGTCTAGTGTAAGACAAAATCCACAGACAAATGCATGAGGCCTCAATTTTTAATAGTGATGGCAGGGATAGTTCAAACTGCAGTAGGATTGTTCTCCACACAGGTGAGTGAATCAACTGAGCAGCACTTAGTTGATCTCTGGGAGCAGGACACAGGAAAGAGCTGAATAGATTGTGGGAGACAAAACGTGAGAGACCAGATTGAATCAAAGAAATCACAGCAGCAAAGGATTGTAGAAATGGACATCTTGACAGTCTTAAATTACAACTAGGCTACGGGGATAAAGGCAGGTTGCTCTGCATTCTACTCCAACTAGGTCTATTTACAGGGATAAATGTATCATTTCTTATTTGTCAGCATTAATTAAATTAGTGAGTTCTGCCTTGATGACTGTATTAGCTTTACAATACTTGTCCTATAGATTTTTGTAGTCTTAAATTGCTACTTGGAATAATAGCGAAAGCTCCCTGTCCCAGAATGACATGCTAGTGATTAAGTAATCTGCTCCTGCCAGCTAGCAAAAGGTCTACTTGTTGTAGCTAGCTACATTTTTAAGGTTACGTTTTAAGTTAGGAGTTATTTTACAGATTTGCATTGACGGTATCACGTCTCTATAACTAAATAGATACCAAAAAATAAATAACACTTTACCTGATTGCAGTTTGTCGGACTGAGATCTGAGGTGTCACCAGCTGTGCTTATGTACAATAGGACAATGCCGTCAAACAGAAATGTGTGCAGAAAAAATATATATTCTACGTAAAAACAAAAACAGTTCCTCCCTCACTCAGCAGAGACCAATCATCTTCAAACTAAAGCAGATACAATGCGTCGGCCCACCACCTATGACTGGATCTCCTGAGCTAAGGCACAGAAACCTGTGTGAGTCTGACTTGACCTCAAATTGGAATAAATGTGGTGTGGGAAATAACAGTGATATTCAGTGAAGCCTATTAGAGTTTAATTCCCATGTAGGCAGCTTCTCAAATCTGCCTCTCCTTTTCCATGCCACACGAAATGACTAATTAACACAATAAAGGCATTATGCTTTATTTCCCAATCACAAACAACATTTTGGGGGATTTTCACTTATTTATAAACAATATAAAATTGTTATGTACACAGCCAAGTCACTCAACTATTCACAAAATACAATTTAAACATACAACATTCGTAAAAGTCCAAGTACTTATTTTTTACATTTGAAAGCACCAATAGAGTTCGGCACGTTTCATATTAAATATGGACTATATTTTCAGATTTCGGCCAAACACTATACATGCCAGGTCATGAATCTCAAAGAGATGGGTTCACAATCAACAGGTTTCACCGTCAACATTTACCATAATAGCATGTCTAAAGGAAGTTGTAAATAGTATAAGAGAGCTGCCCAATATCATAACAATGTAAGGCGGACAGTAGCAGTGATGGTTATGCATAAGTAGTCTTAACAGCTTTAAAAAAAAGGGACCACGAATTGGGAGGTGACCCTGGTGATATGAGAAGTCAAAGGGAGGGAAAGGGTACGAGTGGAGTGGTGACTTTTATACACTGGAGCCGTTTAATTACTTTTCTCGGGATGAAATTCAATGACTTAAAGGTTTACCTTGCAAGGCTGCTACATATACGCCGGGCCTTCGATATACAAGATATAGGTGTACAGAGTAGATGGCCTGAAGACCATCAAAGAGCTTGTAAACATTTCCTAGTGAAGTTCACAAAATACATTTTATTGTATGATGGCTAAATATTTCAATTAATTAAACATTATTGACATTTAAGTGCAACATATTGATGGGCTGTAGACAACCTGCAGATAAAATTGTAGCACCACGTAAAATACTGATAATGCAAATACAAACAAGGTGGCGGGAGACATGGCTGGTTGAGGGCTACATTCAGATGGATTTACAAACTAAAAGAAGTTACTAAAAATGTGGTTTAAGAGGTTTTCACTGTTGGTGCATGAAATTCTGACAACACTTGGTGTGACAGTAAAATGTAAAACAAAAAATAAATCTATAAAAAAAATTAACATTCCAGCATGGACCAAATACTGTCAATTGGGGATGAATAAAATTAAAGAATTATGTTTGGGTTCCAAAAACAAACAAAAATACAAAGAAATATTCAAACTAACTCAAACTGCATAGTGATGGTGAGGAAGATAAATGCTTCAAAGCCCCTGTCAAACACCACACCATGGCCTGACAGCACTCCCATGTCTCCTTGCCACACTTTGTTTTCAAATTTAACCTGATACCACGATCTCAATACAAGCAGCTCTCCTAAATGTCCTTCAGGTGTTTGGTGCTGAAACTTACCAGATGTATCATTGAATAATGTGAGTGAGTACCATGTCTATGAGAAGCCTAATCCCTCAGAAGGGGGTGTCATTGGCCAGGGTGATCAGGGTGCAGGTTGACGACACACTGGAGCAGCGCTCCTGGAGGGTGTTGTTATTGTCCCAGACTACAGGCTCTGAGCTGGCTGTGCAGCCCAGGGCCTTGGCCAAATCTGGGCACAATGTGAGACACAGCCGCTGGAAGAGCAGGCAGAACTTTCTACGGAAGCTGTGGTTGATCCAGAAGTAGAAGATGCAGTTGAGGAAACCATTGGAGGTTGGGAGCCACACCACCAAAAACTCCATCCACTCTGGAACTCTGTTGCCCGAGATGGCTGGTGGAAAACATAACAGAGAGAGAAAAATGCATAAGACGGAGAGTCGAAGAAAGATTGTCAACAGTACTACTTCTAGGAGGAGTGTGAACTATGGACAAGAATCTTCAATGACGTGTTCTTTGTCATTCAAATGAGACGACTAGTTTTCATGCAATTATTTTCACTTGAGAAATACTGCACCAAACATAGTTGTATGTAACATCGCACGACTAAGATCTTCTCTGCAAAAACATCACCTAGCCGAGTTAGAGTAAGCAAACAAACTAGTATGCGGCGCCCTGCAAACACATGTACAAATAACCCATATTCCCTTGTCCATCACGAACGTTGAATACAATTTGAACTTACTGCCGATTGTCCGTGGGATTGGTTCATCAGTGGGTCAAAATATCCACAGAAAAGTACTATTAAAGACTTCAAAATGTGGGTACAATCAAGATGCGTTTGCTCCTGATCCAAGGCACGTGAACAAGACGGAAGGACTTGCACTTTGATGCATGCATACTGACCAACGTTTTGCAGGTGTTTACATGGTTTTCCGCATGTGCCAGGTGATAGATATTTCAGCGGCAATACCAGCGCTCCAAAAAGTCGGGTAAATAACACTTTCCTGGGGCCAATTTGATTAACCAACTATACTGACAACCGGTAGTGTAAATTGTAATTTTATTCTAGATTCTTGAATGTAAAGAAACGTTCCCGTTGAGACGGCTTAGTTTCAGGCCGTATACCAGAAGCTGCCCATATCAGTCTGATTCATCAGCCTACCTCGGTCATCTTACACCCAGCACATTGGCATTTCCACTTTACAGCCTTGTAGCCTACATTTGTTACGGTAATTTTCCTGAGATCATTTAGAAGGGTGGTGAGTGACTTTGGGAAAAACATGCACCTTGACTGAATTTTAGAAGTTCCAACTACAAAGTTCCTTCATCCACTAAATGTAAACCAACTGGTTCCTTCTATAGGCCTACTCACCATTATAGATAATTGCCGCCATGCACGGCGTCCAACATGTGTAGTACACGGTCATTACAGGGACAAGCACCCTGGAGGCTACGTCGGGTCTGTTGTGACGACCCAGGTGTTGTGCCCGCATCTTTACCCGCTGTCTCTTTGCAGCAAACCAAAGGCGCAGGTTTGCGCAAGTCATGATGATTGAACAAGGAAAGAAGATGAGGCACGTCAACGTTAGAGTGTACACAACGTTAGTAGAGTACGATGGATTGCAAACCAGTGACGCTGTAGAAAAGTGGACCTCAATTATCCCGTTAGGAAATGATATGGGCACAAGTAAAAATGGAGGAAAACACCATGCAAACGCGATCAGAAACAGCGTTCTTCTCCTTGTCATCAGTGATGAGTACTTCAATGGGTAAAACACTGCTATGTATCGTTCTAGACTTATTGTAGCCAGTGTGTACATGCAAGTCGAATAAATCGTCGCGTTGAAGAAAGCCACAATGTGACAGAGGGAGTCTGGGCCTTCACTGTAGTCTTTCGCCAGACTGACGCACAGATTCAAGGGCGTGATGATCAGTCCAAACGCCGAATCAGCACCTGTGAGTGAGAGTAAAAAGTATCGAGAGTTCCTTGACCAGCCGGACACCGATGAAGAAATCACCATAATGACTGCAATATTCCCTAACGTGATCATCGCTCCTAAAACTGATATTATGCCAATTTTAATGGGCCTGTGCCGTTCCAGAAGCATTTGCGTATCTGCGCTGGTTAGATTGGTGTCCTCGGACTCAGACAAATTGAGTGTTGCAAACATTGTAGGTCATATTGTTTGTCACTTCCTCTGTGAAACCTAAAAAAGAAAACACCCAAGGGCATGCTCTTCAAAATTATTTCAGGTGAATTTACATGATAAAATCAACTTACCAAGCCGTGGTATGCACAACAATAAATACCACTACCACACCTGTGGCACGTTAGGTGGAGTCACGTGCCCCAATCAAATACGTTGATCTGATGCAAGTAAAAAGATCAAAGAAGAGGCAAATTATTCTTCCTTGGCCATTAGGATAATATACACATTCAAAGGACTTTTCAACACATTTCAGAGTTGGTGTCCATGTATGTCATTGTTTTGTTGTGTAATGTAGTCGACATGGTATTGAAACACTCATTTACACTAGGATCATTCTGTTGTGGCCCAGTTGTATGAGCAATGGCTCTATCGCCACTTAATTCCTCTACAGGCGGAATCAGGTGAAGACCACCTGTGAGCAGGCAGAGATGAGCTACATGGGGGAGTGGATTGGGGAGGAAGAGTGCGAGGACATTAACCTAAATAGCTGAAGGATGAGACCATCTCCTCCAAGCCCTGCGCTGGACTCCGCACAGATGGATTCGTCATTAGGACAGTAACAAGCGCATATATCAAAGGCGTATTCCAGACCGTTCTCCTTCCACAGAGTGGCATGTTCATGGCTAGCTGACACTACTAGCCTACCTGCTGGGGAAGAAGCCCCTCTGATGGGCCTCCATAGCAGCTGCACCTCACTGTTCAATCATTGATACTGTACAGATAGCTCACATTCTCTCATTGAAGTGGCTGAGGCAGAAATGTTATTTTATCTATCCAAGGGCCTTCTTGAGAAATATCAGTCGGAGAATAATATTTTCATTACGCCACACCCCAATACAAGGTTATTTCATTTGGTTCTACAGAATATACTTCACATTGTATGAAAAAAAGATGCAACAAATTTGGTTGGAATCCATTTTTTGGTTATTACCAGAAGGCTTATTTGTAGTCATTCCTTAGCTCTTCTAAATGTGACAAGTTGATAGAGTGAATTTATCTTTAAATTTAAAGATTTTGCCCAGACAAATAATATTCCATTATTTTCTAATGTCTGCAAAATGAATCAAGCTGTTGAAGTGAATAATCACGAATCATCAAGAACAAATGAAGACACAAGCTGCCGTGAGATTTTAAAAGCAATGCAAATACATATTGGCCATTAAAAAACACCATCACGATCACATGCTACATAAATTTTTTATGCACATAAAAGGATGAAAAATAGATGTATGTGTTGAGATGTAGATAGGCACCGCTATGCTTCAGAGACAGGGCATTGTACCAGTCTGAAGCTAAAAGTACGGGGCCAATTTGTGCCTTTCTGTAATCACTCAGCACATCCATTTTCTATTTTGAGCCACAGGAGAGTGGGCTGATGCACATTTCGGTTTGCCATTGGTTACCTGAAGCATGGTGATAAGTGTCCTCATTATATTTAGGATTTTCTGTGCTGATTTATGACCGTTTCTCTCTGTTAGAGAGGCTGCTCTGTGCTTGTGGGTTTTACATTGCAACAACTAAACTTCTACCCCAGTGAAGATGAATTACTCATAAACCAGGGTTCAAGTCAGGTAGGAGATCATTAGCCTACGTTGAGTCAGTAATACATGGGGTAGGATAAGGATGCTTTAGGTTTTTTTGACACATTCAATCAGAATTCAAGTACCCTTTCATAATATAATCAAAATGACACAGGAAACATAATTAGTCAGAATATTATCGCAAATGGGATTTTTTAATAGTGCAGGGACAATATGATTGGATGCTTTGATAAATCTGACTTTGATGTACATTGTAAGTAGTGTGATCCAGGCAGAGGTAATGTGTTGCACTGCGGCAATCATCCCATATTGGACAACTGAACCTCTGAATTATCTCATGTGCCTCCTCAGAATAGCAGGACTAACAGGATTAGAATCTTCAGGAAGTTCACAGAAAAGAGGGTGCAGAAGGTCAAATGGTTCTGGCATCGAAGCAAAACAACCAGGGTTATCTTCTTAAATCCCTTTGCAAGTTTTCCGTAATCTCTTATGTGCTATAGTTTGGTTAATTTTCTGTCTCTTTTCAATAATAATTTGAATTCCCATTAAGAAATAGGGATTTGACAAGTAGAATAAATTCCTATTTTCACATTATTTTATGGGAGTCTTTATCTGTGCAGCTCAAATATGGATAGGGTGAATACTTTAAATGAGTAGCTGTTAGGGAAAGAGTGTGTGTGTCCGTGTACACGTGTAGGTTTCCTTGTGTGTGTGTGTGCCCATTGTACACATGTAGGTGTGTGTGTGTGCACACAGGATGTTTTTTCTGTGTGTGTGTGTGTGTGTGTGTGTACATGATGTTTTGTGTATCTGCTCCTGCAAGATAGGGAAAAATGTGCAGTGTTGTTTTTTGTGTGAGTGGGTGGACTTCGATTGTTTTGCGTGGGCTGCATCACTCTGAGTGCTTCTACAAGTGGATGGTGACACATAACAGATGCTGAGGAGAGATAGTAGGCTGACTAACACAAGTTGGAATGGAGGCTGAAGGGTGGATATGGGGGTAGTAGATGGTCCACTACTAACTTTCATTATCACTAGAATATATGTGAAGGGACATAAGCAGCACTATGCTCTCTGTCTGTCTGACAGTCTCCCTACCTCCACATGATAACAGGGCTCTGCCATTGTGTATAAAAGCACTCTGACAGATGCACACTGGTATGAGATCTCCAGGGTGACGATGAAACTAGAGGTCGACTGATTATGATTTTTCAATGCCGATACCGATACCGATTATTGGAGGACCAAAACAGCCGATACCGATTAATCGGCCAAATTTAAAAAATGTATTTATAATAATGACAATTACAACAATACTGAATTAACACTTATTTTAACTTAGTATAATACATCAATAAAATCAATTTAGCCTCAAATAAATGATGAAACATGTTAAATTTGGTTTAAATAATGCAAAAACAAAGTGTTGGAGAAGAAAGTAATATGTGCCAATATGCAATATGTGCCATGTAAAAAAGCTAATGTTTAAGTTCCTTACTCAGAACATATGAAAGTTGGTGGTTCCTTTTAACATGAGACTTCAATATTCCAATGTAAGAGGTTTTAGGTTGTAGTTAATATAGTATTTATATGACTATTTCTCTCTATACCATTTGTATTTCATATACATTTGACTATTGGATGTTCTTATAGGCACTATAGTATTTCCAGTGTAACAGTATAGCTTCCGTGCCCCTCCTTGCCCCTACCTGGGCTCGAACCAGGAACACATCGACAATAGCCACACTCAAAGCAATGTTACCCATCGCTCCACTAAAGCCGCGGCCCTTGCAGCGCAAGGGGAATAACTACTCAAAATCTAAAAGTGAGTGACGTTTGAAAAGGTATTAGCGCACACCCAGCTAACTAGCTAGCCATTTCACATTGGTTACACCAGCCATTAGGCTGATAGGCTTGAAGTCATAAACAGCGCTGTGGTTGCGAAGAGCTGCTGGCAAAATGCACAAAAGAGCTGTTTGAATGAATGATTACGGGCCTGCTGCTGCTCAGTCAGACTGCTCTATCAAATCAGACTTAATTATAACATAATAGCACACAGAAATACGAGCCTTTGGTCATTAATATGGTCGGATCCGGAAACTATCATTTCGAAAACCTAAACGTTTATTATTTCAGTGAAATACGGAACCGTTCAGTATTTTATCTAACGGGTGGCATCCCTAAGTCTAAATATTCTTATTACATTGCACAACCTTGTCACGCCCTGACCGTAGATTGCATTGTATGTTTCTATTTTTAGTTTGGTCAGGGTGTGATGTGGGTGGGTATTCTATGTTTTGTTTTCTGTTGTGTGTCTGCACCAGCCAGAACTGTTTCGGTCGTTCACATTGTTATTTTTGTCATTTCAGTGCTCATTAAATAAAAATGGACACATACCACGCTGCACCTTGGTCCTCACCTTCCAACAGCCGTTACAGAACTACCCACCAAAAAAGGACCAAGCAGTGTGGTAACCAGGAGCAGCGTGGAATGGACTCATGGACATGGGAGGACATTCTGGACGGGAAGGGTTCCTACACATGGGAGGAGATCCTGGCTGGAAGGGATCGCCTCCCATGGGAACAGGTGGAGGCAGCCAGGAGAGCGGAGGCAGCAGTTAAAGGGAGCCAGCGCTTTGATGGAACACGGCTGGCAAGGAAGCCCGAGAGGCAGCCCCAACAATTTCTTGGGGGGGGGGGGGGGGGGGCTAAGTCAGGTAGGAGACCTGAGCCAACTCCCCGTGCTTACCGTGGAGAGAGGTTGACCAGCCAGGCATCTGGTCTCCAGTGCGTCTCCTCGGCCCGGGTTATATGGCACCAGCCCTACGCACGGTGTCCCCGGTTCGCCAGCACAGCCTAGTGCGGTCTGTTCCACCCCGCCGCACTTGCCTGGCTACAGGGAGTATCCAGCCAGGACAGGTTGTGCAGGCTCGGTGCTCAAGACCTAGAGTGCGCCTCCACGGTCCAGTCCATCCGGTGCCTTCTCCACTCACCATGCCTCCTGTGGCAGCCCCACGCACCAGGCTGTCTCTCCGTCTCCTCCCTCCAGGTGCTCCCGCCTGTCCAGCGCTTCCAGAGTCTCCCTCCCATCCAGCGCTTCTAGAGTCTCCCTCCCGTCCAGCGCTTCCAGAGTCTCCATCCCGTCCAGCGCTTCCAGAGTCTCCCTCCCGTCCGGAGCTGCCAGAGCCGCCCGTCAGTCAGGAGCTGCCAGAGCCGTCCTTCACTCCGGCGCTGCCAGAGTCGCCCTTCACTCCGTCGTTCGGGCAAATTAGTTCGCAATGAGCCAGGCAGCCCAAACTGTTGCATATACCCTGACTCTGCGTGCAATGAACGCAAGAGAAATGACACAATGTCACCTGGTTAATATTGCCTGCTAAACTGGATTAGTAGTTATAACTAGTGATTATGATTGATTGTTTTTTATAAGATAAGTTTAATGCCAGCTAGCAATTTACCTTGGCTTCTACTGCATTCGCGTAACAGGCAGGCTACTCGTGGAGTGCAATGGTTAGAGCGTTGGACTAGTTAACTGTATGGTTGCAAGATTGGATCCCCTGAGCTGACAAGGTGAAAATCTGTCGTTCTGCCCCTGAACAAGGCAGTTAGTTAACTCACCGTTCCTAGGCCGCCATTGAAAATAAGAATGTGTTCTTAACTGACTTGCCTAGTTAAATAAAGGTATAAAAAAAATCTGAAATCGGCGCCCAAAAATACAGATTTCCGATTGTTATGAAAACTTGAAATCGGCCATTCCGATTAATCGGTCAACCTCTAGATGAAACACTCTCACTGATACACTTTGGATGAAAACTATCATTCAAAATGAATGATTGTGGTGTCCCATGATCACACAAACCATTAAAGAGTTCAGAAATGAACTTCAGAAATATATTTAAAACACGTTTACACTTGACTGTTTCATTAATCAACCCCAAGTTGGTCAAATGCATTCAAAACAATGTAAAGCAACTGGCACTGTCAAGTGATAAATGGTACAATGTGCAGTATGATAGCAGTAACATAACCACAACAGAAATTAGTAATTCGCAACTGCTCTCAGCTCACTTGTACAATATGGTTTCAATGGAAATTCCATTTTGGGAATATCCCCCAACCACACAGCTTAATGTATGATTTGTGCTAGGTAGGTGATGATGGAGGAATCATGTGTGAAGTTTTCTTTGCTTTATGATGCAGATTAGCTTGTTAAAATAGTAGATTAATAACAGGACCAAGTGCATAAATATGAGTTTACAGGCACTCTAAAGCTATCATGTGATTTTAACATGGCATAGTTTCTTTCAAATGGAGTCAGAAGATGTAAAAAAAACAAGGCAGTTCGTAGGAGGGGATTCATTAAGATATAAGAGCCATTCATTTTCTCATGTAAATTAGATGCCATATATTGTTATACAGAAGAACAGTGCTGAAGAAAGCATTCCGAATGTTTATACTGATTATTTTACTGTCAAGTCTACTCTTGCTCCTCTCCTCCGGCGTTTGACGTCGCCGGAATACTAACCACCTGTTTTGGGATACATCAATACGCACACCTGGCATTCTTCATTACACGCACCTGTTGATCATTATGATTCACACCTGGACTCCATTACCTTCCTCATTACCTAACCTCTATCTGTCCCTCCCTTACATTTGTTCCTCAGTTGGTATTGTTCCTATGTTCATGCTTTTTTCACCGCTGTGATGTTATCTCGCTTCATGGGTTACTAAATGTTTCACCTGCTTCTCGACTCACTGCGTCTTTGTTACAGAATACCAACTCAAAATAGGGAAGCAGCAGGAAATTCAATTATCTCTCAGATGGTTGATGAACAGGGTTATCTTCTACGTCAACAGCTGGAACAACTGGGATCAGCTATGGAGGTTCTTCATAGTATGCAACGTCTCAAACACACCCGAGAGGCGTTGCCTTCATCCAGCGGAGGATACTCTTCAGCCAGTCACCCTAGCACATCAGCCCATTCAGTGACCCCCACTCAGGTCAGCGACGCCCATTTATCCCTCCCCGATAGACATTACGGTACACCATCCAAATGCCATGGCTTCCTAGTAAGCTACTCCCTCTATTTTAGGCATCAGATCAAATCAAATCAAATGTATTTATATAGCCCTTCGTACATCAGCTGATATCTCAAAATGCTGTACAGAAACCCAGCCTAAAACCCCAAACAGCAAGCAATGCAGGTGTAGAAGCACGGTGGCTAGGAAAAACTCCCTAGAAAGGCCAAAACCTAAGAAGAAACCTAGAGAGGAACCAGGCTATGTGGGGTGGCCAGTCCTCTTCTGGCTGTGCCGGGTGGAGATTATAACAGAACATGGCCAAGATGTTCAAATGTTCATAAATGACCAGCATGGTCCAATAATAAGGCAGAACAGTTGAAACTGGAGCAGCAGCACGGCCAGGGGGACTGGGGACAGCAAGGAGTCATCATGTCAGGTAGTCCTGAGGCATGGTCCTAGGGCTCAGGTCCTCCGAGAGAGAGAAAGAAAGAGAGAAAGAGAGAATTAGAGAGAGCACACTTAAATTCACACAGGACACCGAATAGGACAGGAGAAGTACTCCAGATATAACAAACTGACCCTAGCCCCCCGACACGTAAACTACTGCAGCATAAATACTGGAGGCTGAGACAGGAGGGGTCAGGAGACACTGTGGCCCCATCCGAGGACACCCTCGGACAGGGCCAAACAGGAAGGATATAACCCTTCTGATGTGAGCTCCTACCACCCAGAGGTCTAAGGTTGCCACTGTGATTTCCTTGCTGACTGGGAGGGTGTTGGAATGGGCTACGGCGGTCTGGGCGAGAGGAGCTTGATTCTTATGAGGGGTTCATGGCTCTGTTTTAAATGTATTTTTAATCATCCCCTGGAGGGCAGAGGGAGGTGAGTGGCTACTGCAATTACAGCAGGGGAACCAGACGGCTGCAGAGTATGTGCTCATCTTTCGGACAGTAGCGGCATCAAGTTGATGGAATGAGCCGGTGCTCCATACACTATTTAGAAGAGGTCCTAGACGTAATTGGCTCGTTGCGACGACAACCTTGCCTTGGACGCACTCATTGCGATGGCCATCCATCTGGATAACCTACTTCGGGAGCGCCGGTACACTCATCGCTTCCCTCCCTCAGTGAACACTCGGATCAGAGCCTGAATCCATGGAGGTAGGGGGTCACTCGTCTCCCCCAGCTATAGCCGCAGACGGATACAGCTGGGGCATTGTCTGCACTGTGGACAAGGAGGACACAAGCTCCAGAGCTGTCAGAACCTGGGATTCACAAGAGCAGAGGGACAGTCGCATGATCTTCCACCCCCTGGGACAGGAGTGAGTTCCATAACTGTCTACTGGGCTCTTTTTGGTGTCCATCACGCTGACTGTCACTTATGTACGGTGTCTACAGCGTTAGTGGATTCTGGTTCCGCGGGGGAACTTTATTGACCAGACCCTTGTCTCCTCCCTTAACATCATAACTCATACCCGCTCTCCTCTCCTTTTCCGGTTCAAGCCCTGGCCAGTCAGCCACTCACCCTCACCGTGGAGTCCAGTCATCAGGAGACCATCCCCCTTTTCATTACCAGTCCACAAGATCATCCTCGGCCTCCCTTGGCTTCAACGCCATAACCCTACCATCTCATGGTCGAGGATGAGAATTACAGACTGGTCGCCTGAATGCCAGCAGACCTGCTTCCCTGTCCTTTGTGGTTCCATGTCGATTGAGAGTCCTATGGTTTCCCAACATCCCAGAGGTATATTAAAACCTGCAGGAGGTATTCTCCAAGATGGTCTTCCTCCTCATTTCCCCTGGGACTGTGCCATCGACCTGCTTTCAGGTTCTGCGCAGATGCATCTACCCTCTGTAGGTGGCTGAGACCCAGGCCATGGAGGATTACATCCAAGTGGTGTTCCAACAAGGTTTCATTCGCATGTCCACTTGTCCTGCGTCAGCTTTATATTTCTTCAAAGCCAAGAAATATGGAGGGTTATGTCCCTGCATCGACTAGAGGACTCAACGAAATCAGCACCAAGTATCAGTACCCTCTCCCATTGGTGCCATCACGCAGCTTTTTATTTAAAAAAAAAACTCAAGTGGACCTGCGGAGCGCTTACAATCTCATCCGGGAGGGGGATGAGTGGAAGACATCATTCAGCACCATGTCTGGTCACTACGAGTACTTGGTGATGCCCTTTGGCTTAGCAAATGCTCCGTTAGTGTTCAGGGACATGCTCGGATGCCAGATTGTGTACATCGATAACATCCTGAGCTACTCGACTACCCTGGAGGATCACATCACCCCAGTTCGAGCAGTCCTGGAATGCATCCTGGCTGACCATCTGTTTGTCAAGCCTGAAGTTCCAATTCCACCAGAGGTCGGTATCCTTAGGTTACCAAATCAGGGTGTGAGGATGGAAGACCAGTAGGTAGATGCAGTCATGCCATGGCCAGTCCCAACCACCATAAAGGGGTTACAACGTTTTTTGCGGTTTACCAACTTCTACCCCCTCTTCATCAGGAATGTCAGCTCTGTTGCTGCTCCTCTCCTTAAGGAGACTTCACGCCAACTTATCTCCCAGGTTCAAAGAACACCAAGGCTGATGCCCTGTCCCGGCTCTACGATTCGGGGGAGAGGGTCCTATACAGAGTGCACCCATCCTCCCTAGTCGTAGCTCTTGTGGTTTGGGACGTAGATGCAGACATCCGCCAGGCATTGGAGAAGGAGCCCGCACCCACTAACTGTCCTCCTGAACGCATCTACGTTCCCACTGATAAGGGATTGACTGCTGACCTGGGCACACACATCTACGTTCCCACTGATAAGGGATTGACTGCTGACCTGGGCACACACATCTACGTTCCCACTGATAAGGGATTGACTGCTGACCTGGGCACACACATCTACGTTCCCACTGATAAGGGATTGACTGCTGATCTGGGCACACACATCTACGTTCCCACTGATAAGGGATTGACTGCTGACCTGGGCACACACATCTACGTTCCTACTGATAAGGGATTGACTGCTGACCTGGGCACACACATCTACGTTCCTACTGATAAGGGATTGACTGCTGATCTGGGCACACAGCTGTCGTCGCTGGACATCCAGGTATTTCTCGCACCATCCATTTCATCTCTGGGAAATGCTGGTGGCCCACTTGAGCGCGGGATGTCACTCGCTACTTCAACTCCTGTTCTATATGTGCTCAAACAACCCCCCCCCCCCCAGAATGCTCCAGCAGGGCAAACTCCTTCACCCTTCCCGTGCCTCAGCGACCTTGGCCACATCTATCCATTGACTTTGTAACCGATCTCCCTTCCTCTGATGCTTTCACCACCATTTTGGTGGTAGTGGATAGGTTGTCTAAATCCTGTTTTTAATCACTCTTCCTGGTCTCCCCGCTGCTCTCCAGGTCGCTGAGGCACTCTTCTGGCATTATGGCCTTCTGGAGGACATCGTCTCTGACCGTGGCCCTGAATTCACATCAAGAGTATGGGGGGCCTTTAGGGAGACGCTCGGGGTCACGGTCAGCCTCACTTCCTGGTACCGGCTTCAGAAAAACGGGCAGATAGCGGCTGAACCAGGAGCTCAGGAGTTTCCTGAACAGTCACTGTCAGGACCGGCAGGGTGAGTGGGCACGTTTCCTTCCATGGGCAGAGTACTCCCAGAACGCGCTACGTCACTCCTCCACTGGGTTGACCCCCTTCCAGTGTGTTTTGTGTTTTCAACCAGCCCTGGCTCCGTGGACCCCGAGCCAGACCAATGCTCCTGCGGTTGAGTGGTTTTGGTGTGCAGAAGTGTGGCGTGAGGCTCACGCAAGACTCCAGCACGCCGTCCACTGCAGTGAGACCCCTGTGTTCCATCCTCGGGATCGCGTCTGGCTTTCTACCAGGAACCTTCCACTCCGCCTGCCCTGCTAGAAACTGAGCCCCTGGTTTGGGGGGCTGTTCAAGGTTCTCTGGAGGGTCAACGAGGTGATGTATATGTTACAGCTTCCCATTCACTATCGCATCTCACCAGCTTTTCATGTTTCCTCAGGCCGGCCCCCCCCGGACATCGAGGGGAGTCTGACATATGCTGTCAGAGCCCTACTGGACTCCCGGTGTCGTGGGGGTCAGCTCCAGTACCTGGTGGACTGGGAGGGGTATGTAGGGTTCCGGTGGAGGACTTTCAAGATCCCAACATCAGCCGTGATTTCCACTTTCGCTGTCCAGACCGATCTGCTCCTCAGGGTCGTCTCTTTGGTCGGAGTCGTCCTGCAGCAGGAGCCGCGCGTCAGGGGGGATTACTGTCACATCTACTGCTCCTCCGGCATTGCCAGAATACTAACCACCGGGCCTGGGATTCTTCATTACATGCACATGTTGATAATTATGATTCACACCTCTTATCTGTCCCTCCCTTATGTTTGTTCCTCAGTCGGTATTCATGTTTGTTTTATTAAACGTTTCACCTGCTTCTTGATTCACAGTGTTTTCATTCAAATTTCAATGGCATGCTTATTTCATTTAATTGACAATGGTAACTATCAATCAAAACTTGACAATGGAACTGATGTCTGTGCCCAGTGAGAATGTATCCAGAGGAATAATGTCAACCTCCCACTTGATGTGACCCCACTCTTATGTGACTATTATAATTGAGGAAAGCTACTTACAGAATTACATTGGCTCTTAGTCCAAACCCCAACTCAAGGACACTTATATTCCCCCAGAGAAATTTACTTTCTCATATTTCTTCACTTGGGCACTGTCATTAGAGCAGTGAAATCTTATGCAGATGATTCTGGTCCTTTCAAGACCCACTACAAATCGGGAAAAGGCACTGACAGGAAGTGGTCTATGCACCATAACTCTTATTTGAACTTTTTCCTTGTCATGATTCATTAGAACATTTAAAGGACGCATAGTGAGCCATGTGCACAATCCCCACAGCAATCTGACATCTCATTGAGATTTACATGATCAAGGCACAAGTGAGTCCATTAGTAAGCACAGAGTGTTTTACTTTACTAAGGCAATGAGGGCATAAAGTCAGTAATTTAATAGTCTGATAACCAGACATCTATCATTGAACTCCACAGCTCCGAACCATACATAGTAGCCTGATAGGGTTTGAGTGTTAGAGCCCTATAGATGGTGGAATATAAATAGACAAGTATGTTCTTTTCAACATTTTGGCCAAACAATGCTTTATCTCAAAGACTCAATCATGGACACTCATGACACAGTTGTGGATGCTTTGCGTGATGTGTTGTCTCTACCTCCTTGCCCTTTGCTGTTGTCAGTACCCTGTTTTGTTATGCTGCCATGCTGTGTTGTTGCCATGCTGTGTTACTGCCATGTTGTGTTGTCTTAGGTCTCTATGTAGTTTTGCCTTTTGGTAGGCCGTCCTTGTAAATAAGAATGTGTTCTTAACTGACTTGCCTAGTTAAAGGTTAAATCAAAAATACAGTCCTTTTCAATTATCTGTGTGGTGGGTATGAATGATGACCATTAACTGTTTTTCCTCCTGGGTAAGACTGCTGCACTAGTTCATATATTGACAGAGTTATGCAATACCTATGCCACTGTGCTTCTGCCTCACACCCTCACACAGGAATGCCAATCCTGAGGCTAGAGCATTTCAGCATTACATAATCACTCCTCCCCTCTCACTCCAAAAAGAGCTCTGCTATGGTATGAGCTATTGACATTCATTAAATATCTTGCCTCTTCTGTTGTTTTTCTATGCCACAACATTGATTGTAACCCCTAACCCCTCCTCTCTGCTCTTGGGAGTGTAGAGGCTGGTTGCTAGATGCAGGGAAGCTGTGCACTGCATAATGTTAAGGCTCCTTTGTTTGCTGCTCTCCCCACAGACTGAGCTCTCGGTGTGGGGAGGAAACGGAGGGGAGAGGGCCCGGTAAGGTTTCCAGAACACTGCCTTCCATAGTTTGTCTACAAAGCAGGAACATGCAGTGGTCGTCATCTCCAGTCTATTGGCACCTCGCCTTCGGGAGCATGATCTCTATTTGCTATGAATAAATAAATAAAGCATAAAGAATTAATGAATAAATGAAAGTGTGGCAATGGTAATCATCCTCTTGGAGAGCCTGCAGGTTCCCTTCATTAAAGTTTCATAACCAATCATTAAAATGCAGGCAAGGAAGAAGAGAACCAGCCCACATCTTTACCAGATCAACCCCCTTTTCACAAGGGAACAAAGTTTTGAATAAATGTATACATTCATCATGAAATGTGAAGATGATGTGGCTCGGAAACGTTTGGCTGTTGGAACTGCTAAATGAACTTCCCCTCTAACTTACTGTACTGTAGGGCTAAGTCTGGTCTTTGAATCATCTTACTTCCTGGACAAGGTATTTACTAGGCAATCAAAACAGCACATCCCTCTGGTGGCCTAGCTTACTGAGCAGCTCCCAAGACTTGTTTGTTGATTGGCCTTTCAGACACCTATTATTTCTATCAGAGAGCAGACCTGTCCACCAGCAGTGATGACAGAGCGACAGGGACAGAGCCTATTGCTTTTCTTTAACAGATGGAGGTGCCTGCTCCTCCGTATCCTCTTTGACATGGTGTGGAGGAAATCTATCATGGAGAGTTTTCAATGGTAGGTAATCCAACTCGAGACCTCATACTGTAACTTTTTTTCCTGTGTAATTTGCAATGCATGTCTTCTCCCAGAGGACTACTAATTCATTAGCAGTCTGCATGACTGACGGAGCATGGAGGTGCGTTACAGTCTACTTAACCCTGTTTCCCACTGGAGACAGGAGCCATAAAGACATCCAGCACACCACACAGACAGTATAATAACTTTAAGTTGTTTAGGCAAAAAAAGCCTCTCCTTAGTGAAACACTGCTGTAAACTATAGGATCAAAGAGAGGACTATGGCTGGGGATATAATATATACCATTAGCGGGATACAACCCCAAGCTTAATAGTTTATGCTATAGTTTCGATTGGACTCAAATACATGCAAAACAATTCCAAAGGGGCGTTTAAATCTTGAACGTTTTATAGTGTAATGCAATTTTAAAGCCTGTCATAGTTATGACTCCACACAATTATCACATCATGCAGAAAATGAAATGATAATAACGTCATGTTCCTTTTTAAAGCATAGCTAGTAATCTCTCAAAAAGTTGTATTTCTCCTTTGAAAGGACACTAATGGATGATCAAAACTGAGAGCTGGAAAATTGAATTTAAGGGCCACTGGGCTGTTTCCTGTTTCCTTCTCTGTGTTATTTGTCTTGTCCTCTCAAATGGGACTGCTGTATTCCAAAGAGGACATCCATTCAGGGAGAGCTGCTTGCAACTGCATACATTGTTGAATCTGTAATTTGTATTTCCAGACAGTATGGCAAAAAACAGATACTGAGTTAATGATACATAACACACAAGAAATGCAGCTACATTAGGTGAAAAAACAGGCAACATCATCAATATTCAATATAAGAGACATATGGGTCTGTTAAAAGTAACAGAAAATATCATGAGCAACCAGCCTTGGCCTAGTTTGCACTTAACATTAGAACACTCATTCAGAATGCAATTTGTGATAACGTAAAAGTTATGAATTACACTACAATAATTTATCTTTCTTTCTCTCGCTCTCCCCCCCTCTCTCTCTCTGTCAGTGTGTGTGTGTGTGTGTGTGTGTGTGTGTGTGTGTGTGTGTGTGTGTGTGTGTGTGTGTGTGTGTGTCATTCAGTTGAAGTCGGAAGGTTACATACACCTAAGCCAAATACATTTAAACTCAGTTTTTCACAGTTTCGGACATTTAATCCAAGTAAAAATTCCCTGTCTTAGGTCAGTTAGGATCACCACTTTATTTTAGGAATGTGAAATGTCAGAATAATAGTAGAGAGAATGATTTATTTCAACTTTTATTTCTTTCATCACATTCCCAGTGGATCAGACATTTGCATACCCTCAATTAGTATTTGGTAGCATTTCCTTTAAATTGTTTAACTTCGATCAAACGTTTCGGGTAGCCTTCCACAAGCTTCCCACAATAAGTTGGGTGAATTTTGGCCCATTCCTCCTGACAGAGGTGGTGTAACTGAGTCAGGTTTGTAGGCCTCCTTGCTCTCACACACTTTTTCAGTTCTGCCCACAAATGTTATATAGGATGGAGGTCAGGGCTTTGTGTTGGCCACTCCAATACCTTGACTTTGTTGTCCTTAAGCCATTTTGCCATAACATTGGAAGTATGCTTGGAGTCATTGTCCATTTGGAAGAACATGTGCGACCAAGTTTTAACTACCTGACTGACGTCTTCAGATGTTGCTTCAATCTATACACATAATTTTCCTCCTTCATGATGCCATCTATTTTGTGAAGTGCACCAGTCCCTCCTGCAGCAAAGCACCCCCACATCATGAAGCTGCCACCCCCATGCTTCAAGGTTGGGATGGTGTTCTTCGGCTTGCAAGCCTCCCCCTTTTTCCTCCAAACATAACGATGGTCGTTATGGCCAAACAGTTCTATTTTTTTTTTCATCAGACGAGAGGACATTTCTCCAAAAAGTACGATCTTTGTATCCATGTGCAGTTGCAAACCATAGTCTGGCTTTTTTTATGGCGGTTTTGGAGCACTGGCTTCTTCCTTGCTGAGCGGCCTTTCAGGTTATGTCGATATAGGACTCGTTTTACTGTGGATATTGATACTTTTGTACCTGTTTCCACCAGCATCTTCACAAGGTCCTTTGCTGTTGCTCAGGGATTAATTTGCACTTTTCACACAAAAGTATGTTCATCTCTAGGAGACAGAACGCGTCTCCTTCCTGAGCGGTATGATGGCTGTGTGGTCCCATGGTGTTTATACTTGCGTACTATTGTTTGTACAGATGAACGTGGTACCTTCAGGCATTTGGAAATTGCTCCCAAGGATGACCCAGACTTTTTCAATAGACCCAGATTTTTATTCTGAGGTCTTGGCTGATTTACAGTGCCTTGCGAAAGTATTCGGCCCCCTTGAACTTTGCGACCTTTTGCCACATTTCAGGCTTCAAACATAAAGATATAAAACTGTATTTTTTTGTGAAGAATCAACAACAAGTGGGACACAATCATGAAGTGGAACGACATTTATTGGATATTTCAAACTTTTTTTACAAATCAAAAACTGAAAAATTGGGCGTGCAAAATTATTCAGCCCCTTTACTTTCAGTGCAGCAAACTCTCTCCAGTGTTGACCTAAATGACCAATGATGATAAATACAATCCACCTGTGTGTAATCAAGTCTCCGTATAAATGCACCTGCACTGTGATAGTCTCAGAGGTCCGTTAAAAGCACAGAGAGCATCATGAAGAACAAGGAACACACCAGGCAGGTCCGAGATACTTTTGTGAAGAAGTTTAAAGCCGGATTTGGATACAAAAAGATTTCCCAAGCTTTAAACATCACAAGGAGCACTGTGCAAGTGATAATATTGAAATGGAAGGAGTATCAGACCACTGCAAATCTACCAAGACCTGGCCGTCCCTCAACTTTCAGCTCATACAAGGAGAAGACTGACCAGAGATGCAGCCAAGAGGCCCATGATCACTCTGGATGAACTGCAGAGATCTACAGCTGAGGTGGGAGACTCTGTCCATAGGACAATAATCAGTCGTATATTGCACAAATCTGGCCTTTATGGAAGAGTGGCAAGAAGAAAGCCATTTCTTAAAGATATCCATAAAAAGTGTCATTTAAAGTTTGCCACAAGCCACCTGGGAGACACACCAAACATGTGGAAGAAGGTGCTCTGGTCAGATGAAACCAAAATTGAACTTTTTGGCAACAATGCAAAACGTTATGTTTGGCGTAAAAGCAACACAGCTGAACACACCATCCCCACTGTCAAACATGGTGGTGGCAGCAGACCTGAATCCAATCGAGAATCTGTGGAAAGAACTGAAAACTGCTGTTCACAAATGCTCTCCATCCAACCTCACTGAGCTCGAGCTGTTTTGCAAGGAGGAATGGGAAAAAATGTCAGTCTCTCGATGTGCAAAACTGATAGAGACATACCCCAAGCGACTTACAGCTGTAATCGCAGCAAAAGGTGGCGCTACAAAGTATTAACTTAAGGGGGCTGAATAATTTTGCATGCCCAATTTTTCAGTTTTTGATTTGTTAAAAAAGTTTGAAATATCCAATAAATGTCGTTCCACTTCATGATTGTGTCCCACTTGTTGTTGATTCTTCACAAAAAATACAGTTTTATATCTTTATGTTTGAAGCCTGAAATGTGGCAAAAGGTTGCAAAGTTCAAGGGGGCCGAATACTTTCGCAAGGCACTGTATTTTGATTTCTCCATGATGTCAAGCAAAGAGGCACTGAGTTTGAAGGTTGGACTTGAAATACATCCACAGGTACACTTCCAATTGACTCAAATTGTGTCAATTAGCCTATCAGAAGCTTCTAAAGCCATGACATCATTTTTTTGAATTTTCCAGGCTGTTTAAAAGCACAGTCAACTTAGTGTATGTAAACTTCTGACCCACTGGAATTGTGACACAGTGAATTATAAGTGAAATAATCTGTCTGTAAACAATTGTTGGAAATATTACTTGTGTCATGCACAAAGTAGATGTCCTAACCGACTTGCCAAAACTGTGGTTTGTTAACAAGAAACTTGTGGAGTAGTTCAAAAACTAGTTTTAATGACTCCAATTTTAGTGCATGTAAACTTCCGACTTCACCTGTAGGTCTATAACAGTTTGGGTCTAGAGTGTCTCCCCCTTTGAAGAGGGGGATGACCGTGGCAGCTTTCCAATCTTTGGGGATCTCAGGTGATACGAAAGAGAGGTTGATCAGGCGAGTAATAGGGGTTGCAACAATTTCGGAAGATAATTTTAGAAAGAGCATCCTACAATCTAAACTAGATGCCCTCAATCTCACACAAATTATCAATGAACATATCAGGTACAACCTTAAATCCGTAACCATTGCCCTCTAAATACACCTCTGCTGTCTGCTGTCTTCAACCAGGATCTCAGCGATCACTACCTCATTGATTTTTAAAAGTAGAAGCTCGATTAGTTTGGGAACAGACCTGGATAGTAAGTAACTCTGCGGGCTATCTCTGCAGTAGATTGCAACTCCGCCCCCTTTGGCAGTTCTATCTTTTCGGATGATGTTATTGATAGGGATGGACATTTCAGGATTTTTGGTAGACTTCCTAAGCCAGGATTCAGACATGGCTAGGGTTGGCGGAGTGCGCAAAAGCAGTGAATAAAACAAACTTAGAGAGGAGGTTCTAATGTTAACGTGCATGAAACCAAAGCTTTTACGGTTACAGAAGTCAACAAATTAGAGCCCCTAGGGAATGGGAGTGGTGCTGGGGGCTGCAGGGCCTGGGTTAACCTCTACAACACCAGAGAAAGGCTATAAGAAATGGTTGTCTAGTGCGTTCGGAACAGAGAGTAAAAGGAGCAGATATCTGGGAGCGGAAGAATGGATTCAAGGCATAATGTACAGACAAGGGTATGGTAGGATGTGAGTACAGTGGGGGTAAACTTAAGCATTGAGTGACGCTGAGAGAGGTTTTGTCTCTAGAGGCACCAGTTAAGCCAGGTGAGGTCACTGTATGTGTGGGGGGTGGGACAAAAGGGCTACCTAAGGAGTATTGGGTAGGACTGGGGACTTTACAGTGAAATAAGACAATAATCACTAACCAAAACAGCAATGGACAAGGCATATTGACATTAGGGAGAGGCATGTGTAGCCGAGTGACCATAGGGTCCAAAGAGTAGCGATAGATGAGTCAGGGAGCCAATTCAGTTGTCGATACTACGCTTGGCGAGCTGGAGACACAGCGATTCAGACACTAGCGAGCTGCGGCTAGCAGATGGGCCTCCAGCGATGTAGCAACGGAAGAGCCTGTTGCAACCACCTCGGACGGTTACATCGGCAGACCAGTCATGATGGATCGGCGGGGCTCCATGTCGGCAGGAAAGGTTCCAGGCCAATTGGAAACAGAGGTATTGTAGCCCACATATTGGCTGGTGAACCTCTTTGGCTAGCCGGGAGATGGGCCTAGCTCCAGGCTAGGAGTAGACACTCGGATAGCAGCTAGCTAGCTGCGATGATCCGGTGTAAAGGTTCAGAGCTTGCGATAGGAATCCGAAGATGTGGTAGAGAAAAAGCAGTCCGATATGCTTTGGGTTGATATCGCGCTGTGGAGACTGGCAGGAATTGACTGGGCTGAGGCTGGCTGATGTCCGAGTTAACAGAAAGGACCGCTAGCAGAGGCTAACAGACGTGTTAGCTGGCTAGCTTCTGATGGGGGTTCCGGTTCTAAAGTATAAAAATAGCAGATCCATACCACATTGGGTAAGGGGGTTGCAGTCCGTAGATGGAAAGTGAGATTGAAATATATACTAAATATATACAAAGAAAATTATATATACATGGGACAGGACGGGACAAGACAAAACACACGTCCGACTGCAACACCATCTTGGATTACCATGAATTGTCTGTGTGGTTAGAATTTTATTCACAAGCCAACAGCCATCAACCAAGAGGCTCTTGTTAGTCATTGCATGTAGCAGTAGTACAAAGTGCAGCCAATCAGGACATAATCAAAGCATAATAATCATTTCATCTTTTGTTTTATCCTTGTGAGACAATAGCACTGTTTCTTTAATGAGTGAGTGAGAGCACACTGTTATTCTGGAGACCATTCAGCATTCCAAATATCTGCTGCCATCCAAACGTCCAAAGCCCCACCCAGCTCTCTCTCTCTGTTTCTCTCTCTCTATTTCTCTCACCTCAAGTTCTTGCCTGAAGCCGGCGCTAGGTCTTCATCTCCCCTTGTTCTGGCTTTGCTGCTGTTGATCTAAGTGGGAGCCAGGGCTTGCCGAATAATACACCAGCATTTTGTTTTTCTATTGAGCTTGTAACACCTCTGCCGGTTCCAGTGCTGTACTCACATTTAGTTTGACACCAGTGAGAGAGAACTGTACCATTGTCCAAAATGACATAATGCAGCATGTAGAATCACTGAGAAGGATAACACAGAGACTCAAAATAGATCCTGTGGACCAGCTCCTTATGTCGGCTGACATTAATGAATCTGCCTCATAGCTTTCTTAAAGACAGTGGGAAGAGCTATCTGTGAACATCTCCTGAAACGTGATACTGTGTAGTAATATATCCTAATATAGTAATATAAATTAATTGCAAATTCTTTGTAATTGTTTTTCATGATTTTCTTGACTCCTAATGAAACCTGTTAGTTGTCCATCTGTGCCTGAAAAGTCATATGGTATCATACAGAAACAATGGAGGGGTTTATTTTATTCTCTGCCCTTTCTCTCCCAGGTTCTCTCCCACCTCTGTTTAGGTCTACTTCCCAGGTTCACTTATTTCCTGGAGGCGATCGCTGTCCACTTTCATGTGACGCTGAACTTAAGAAGCCGGATACAATTGCTGTCTACTTTCCTGTGATGCTGAAGTTGGGGCGCATGAGCCAGGAGCTGTCCACTGTTCAGTGGCGCTGAAACTCTGACATTCTGATTCCGTCGCTGTCTGTATCAGTGGTGCTGAATAATTGCTGTTAGCTTCTTTGTTTACTTTAGCATCTGACCTTGCTCTCTTGTGGATCTCTCTGATTCGAAGAGGAACTCCCTGCCTGTCAGTGTGATAGGAGGAGAGGTGATAGAAGACTGAGCAGAGTGATAGAGAGTAGAGACCAAGTTGTTATGCTGTCAGACTGACAACACTCAGGGGATCCTGGGTAACAATGAAGCTGACAAGACTAGCACAGCGGAAGACTGAGGTGGTGGTGGAGTTCGGTGTGGAGACCTGGAGTGTGTCTTGCCGGTGTGTCTAATACACATCTGGCTGTCAGCATCGGTGTCTTTTATCCTCCACCCCTCTATCGCACTGCTGTAGGCATGAGCACCTGTGTGCAGATCTACCTCGCTCCTTCCATCCGCGTCTGATCAGCTAGTGGGTGAGAGCACATGAGAGAGCCGAGTCTGTTTGTTCTAAATGAAAGGAGAACACTTGAAAAATCTCTCTTATTCTGTGTACAGTGAAGCACAGCAAAACTTCAATAGATTCTAGCTTGTCCCAGAGGTTCCACGGAGGTATTTTCTCTTTGAATCAATACACACATCTCTGTGCCAAAACTAACTAATTACCCCCATGAGTTGTATGAGTTCCAAGTTTCAGGTTTCAAGTTGTATTTCTCACATGCTCAAGTACAGTGAAATGCTTAACTTGCAAGCCCTTCTCAGCAGTTTATTATTCAATACCAAAATAGAATAACTAAAAAACATGAGGAATAAAATATATATATAAAATATGAAATAACACTTATGGAATCATGTAATAACCAAAAAAGTGTTAAACAAATCAAATTAAATGTTATATTTTAGATTCTTCAAAGTAGCCACCCTTTGCTTTGATGACAGCTCTGCACACGCTTGACATTCTCTCAACCAGCTTCATGAGGAATGCTTTTCCAACAGTCTTGAAGTGTCATGCCCTGGTCTTAGTATTTTGTGTTTTCTTTATTATTTTGGTCAGGCCAGGGTGTGACATGGGTTATTTATGTGGTGTGTTTTGTCTTGGGGTTTTTGTAGGTTATGGGATTGTGGTGTAGTATAGTTGTCTAGGTAAGTCTATGGTTGCCTAGAGTGGTTCTCAATCAGAGGCAGGTGTTTATCGTTGTCTCTGATTGGGAACCATATTTAGGCAGCCATATTCTTTGAGTGTTTCGTGGGTGATTGTTCCTGTCTCTGTGATTGTTTGCACCAGATAGGGCTGTTTTGGTTTTTCACGTCACGTTTTGAATGGTTCGTCATTATCTTTATTAAAGATGAAGCTAAATAACCACGCTGCATTTTGGTCCGATCCCTGCTACACCTCCTCTTCAGAGGAAGAGGAAGAAAACCTTAACATGAAGGAGTTCCTACATATGCTGAGAACTTGTTGGCTGCTTTTTAAAAATATATTTAATTACATTTTAACTAACCTTTACTTAACTAGGCAAGTTAGTAAAGAACAAATTCTTATTTACAATGATGGCCTACCCCGGCCAAACACTAACCCGGACGACACTGGGCCAATTGTGCGCCGCCCTATGGAACTCCCAATCCCGGCCGGTTGTGATACAGCCTGGAATCGAACCAGGGTCTGTAGTGACGCCTCTAGCACTGAGAAGCAGTGCCTTAGACCACTGCACCACCCAGGAGTCCCTTTTCCTTCACACTGCGGTCCAGCTCATCCCAAACCATCTCAATTGGGTTGAGGTTGGGTGATTGTGGAGACCAGGTCATCTGATGCAGCATCATCACTCTCTTTCTTGGTCAAATAGCCTTTACACATCCTGGAGGTGTGTTTTGAGTCATTATCCTATTGAGAAACGAATGATAGTCACACTAAGGGAAAACCAGATGGGGTGGTGTATCGCTGCAGAATGCTGTGGTAGCCATTCTGGTTAAATGTGCATTGAATTCTAAAGAAATTACAGACAGTATCACCAGCAAAGCACCCCCACCCCATCACACTTCCTCCTCCATGCTTCATAGTGGGAACTACACATGCGGAGATCCGGAGATTCACCTATATTCACCTATTCATGCGGAGATGCGGAGATTCACCTATTTTTGGAACCAAAAATCTCACATTTGGACTCATCAGACCAAAGGACAGATTTCCACCGGTCTTCTGTCCATTGCTCAAACAAGTCTCTTCTTCTTATTGGTGTCCTTTAGTAGTGGTTTATTTGCAGCAATTCGACCATGAAGGCCTGATTCACGCTGTCCCCTCTGAGCAGTTGATGTTGAGATGTGTCTGTTACTTGAACTATGTAAAGCATTTATTTGTCTGCAATTTCTTAACTTATCCTCTGCAGCAGAGGTAACTCTGGGTCTTCCTTTCCTGTGGCGGTCCTCATGAGAGCCAGTTTCATCATAGCACTTGATGGTTTATGCGACTGCAGTTGAAGAAACTTAAAAATGTTATTGAAATGTTCCGGATTGACTGACCTTCATGTCTTAAAGTAATGATGGACTGTTGTTTCTCTTTGCTTATTTGAGCTGTTCTTGCCATAATATGGACTTGGTCTTTTACCAAATAAGGCTATATTCTGTATACTACATCTACCTTGTTACAACACAACTGATTAGCTCAAATGCATTAAGAAGGAAAGAAACTCCACAAAATATTAACTTTTAACAAGGTACACCTGTTAATTGAAATACATTCCAGGTGACTACCTCATGAAGCTAGTTGAGAGAATGCCTAGAGTGTGCAAAGCTTGCATCAAGGCAAAGGGTGGCTACTTTGAAGAATCTCAAATATAATAATTGTTTAACACTTTTTTGGTTACTACGTGATTTCATGTGTCATTTCATAGTTTTGATGTCTTCACTGTTATTCTACAATGTAGAAAATAGTAACAATAAAGAAAGTAGGTGTGTCCAAACTTTTGACTGGTACTGTATATATACTACGGTTCAAAAGTTTGGGGTCACTTAGAAATGTCCTTGTTTTTGTCCATTAAAATAACATAAAATTGATCAGAAATAGAGTGTAGACATTGTTAATGTTGTAAATGACTATTGTAGCTGGAAACGGCAGATTGTTTTTGTGGAATATCTACATAGGTGTACAGAGGCCCATTATCAGCAACCATCATTCCTGTGTTCCAATGTCACGTTGTGTTAGCCAATCCAAGTTTATCATTTTAAAAGGCTAATTGATCATTAGAAAACCCTTTTGCGATTATGTTAGCACAGCTTAAAACTGTTATGCTGATTAAAGAAGCAATAAAACTGGCCTTCTTTAGACTAGTTGAGTATCTGGAGCACCAGCATTTGTGGGTTCGATTACAGGCCCAAAATGGCCAGTAACAAAGTTCTTTCTTCTGAAACTTGTCAATCTATTCTTGTTTATCAGAAATGAAGGCTATTGCATGCCAGAAATTGCCAAGAAACTGAAGATCTCGTACAACGCTGTGTACTACTCCCTTCACAGAACAGAGCAAACTGTCTCTAACCAGAATAGAAAGAGGAGTGGGAGGCCCCGGTGTACAACTGAGCAAGAGGACATTAGAGTGTGCATTAGAGTGTCTAGTTAGAGAAACAGACGTCTCACAAGTCCTCAACTTGCAGCTTCATTAAATTGTACCCGCAAAACACCAGTCTCGTGGTGCCGCTTGCTTGGTGGTGCCCCTTGCTTAGTGGTGTTGCAGACTCTGAGGTCTTTCGGAATAGGTGTATATATACTGAGATAATGTGACACTTAGATTGCACACAGGTGGACTTTATTTAACTAATAATGTGACTTCTGAAGGTAATTGGTTCCACCAGATCTTATTTAGGGGCTTCATAGCAAAGGGGGTGAATTCATATGCACGCACCACTTTTCAGTTTTCAATTTTTTGACATTTTTTGAAACAAGTAATTTTTTAAATTTCACTTCACCAATTTGGACTATTTTGTGTATGTCCTTTACATGAAATCCAAATAAAAATCCATTTAAATTACAGGTTGTAATGCAGCAAAATAGGAAAAACACCTACGGGGATGAATACATTTGCAAGGCACTGTAGGTGATTAGGCCCACCACCGTTGTGTCGTCAGAAAACTTGATCATGGAGTTGGAGTCATGCATAGCCACACAGTCGTGGGTAAACAGGGAGTACAATAAGGGGCTAAACACACACCCCTAGGAGGCCCCCATGTTGAGGGTCAGCGTGGCAGAGGTGTTGTTGCCTATCCTCACCACCTGGGTTCGGCCTGTCAGGAAGCCCATGATCCAGTTGCAGAGGGAGGTGTTCAGTCCCAGGGTCCTGAGCTTGGTGACAAGCTTGGAGGGTACTATGGTGTTAAACTCTGAACTGTAGTCAATGAACAGCATTCTCTCATAAGCATTCCTCTTTTCCAGGTGGAAGAGTGCAGTGTGGAGTGTTAATTGAGTTCGCATCATCTGTAGATCTGTTGGGGCAGTATGCAAATTGGAGTGGGTCTAGGGTGTCTGGAATAATAGTTGATGTGTGCCATGACCAGCCTTTCAAAGCACTTAATGATCACAGATGTGAGTGCTACAGGGCAGTAGTCATTGTGGCAGGTAGCCTTAGAATTATTGGGAACACTAATGATGGTGGTCAGCATGAGGCATGTGGAGATGATTCCTCTCCATCCCACTAGCTACCTCAAGGTGCATAAACACCATTGGTGAGCTAACCCTGCAAGTATAGTAAGGTCTTCAGCTGTCCTTGAACAGAAGGTACTGCAAGTCATCGTCATTACCTCATTTTCTAAGAGCAATGCCAGGAGTAGTAAGGAGTAGGAGTAGTAAAAGTAATCCCAGTAATCACTAATGAGTTAGCACATGCAATGACACAATAATTAAGTTCCAATCACAGCAGATAAAACATGACCCTCGCTCTGAGGCATATATAAGGAGAGAGAGAGAGAGAGAGAGAGAGAGAGAGAGAGAGAGAGAGATTACTGTACCCAGTCAAGTGGAAATAGATGATCTACCCTTGTCTATGCTTGAACCTGTTCAGCAGTCTAAATGGCACACTATCTAGATAATGTCAGGCCTCCTTTTCTCTCCTCTCCCCTCAGGTGTGAAATCCAAACTGTTGCTCCATGAGGTGACTTCCTATGATGGATGGACGGGCCCACAGAGGACCAGAGACCTTCACCACCACCCCATCACCCCGCCTTCCTGGTCTGTCTCTGACCCTACCCCCCTTTTCTGCAGTTCTTCTCACCCTGCCAAGCCTGCTCTCATCCAGAGAGGATGAGGCCAAACTGGACCAAACTGGAGGTCAATGAGAGTGTCAAATGTTGTTATTTGCTAGCTGTTGGTGGCTTATTTGATCAAATATAAGTTTCATAATGATTAGGTTTTTACCAAGTGTACTGATATAAGTAGGACAGGTGACAAAAAAACACCATATCAGCATTGTGCCTGGTCATCACTAGTTACCACAAAGTCATAAACCTTGCCTATTTCTACAATTTCTGTTCTTAAAATGTGCTTTTAGACCTAACCCTAACCACACTGCTAACATTATGCCTAACCCTAACCTTAATTTAAGACCAAAAAGCAATTTTTTGTTTTCATGAATTTTTAGGACCTCGCCAATTTTGACTTTGTGGCTGTGGTAACTAGGGGACACCGTTCAAACATATTGTTCACACACATATCTGCCCTCTCATTGGCTAGAATGATCCCAACTGATCTTGCCCCCTCCTGACTGCCTTCCATTTTTCAAGACATTTATTGTCATTGTTAGTCTGGCCACTAGAGTATCTGGTCAATATAATGGATAATCTGTGTCTCATCACACTCCCATAATGACTGCCAAGTTTTCCCATGAGTTAGTAATGGGTGAGAAACACATGTCCGCAAACTCCCGTGGCTCTGAGAGAGGAGGTAAATTGCCTGCTCCACCTCGTCAGCTTAGGTTTAGATGCATGTAATCATAGGTCCTAAACACTGATGGCCTCAACGATGTGTCTACATGTCCACAGTAGCTGCAGTGTGTGGGCATTTTAGCTCTGGCAGTAAGCGAAAGGTGAGTGCCTGGCTCTAGTCATATATTTGTCAGTGCCTTGACAGCTCTCTTTCATCTCCTCCTATAGGTTATTTTCATTTCCATTTTCACCGGCCAGATGGTTTGTACATAAAAACTGTCGCAGCCAAAGAGAATATCAGACTAAAATAAAAAAGAACTGGTACATAATTTACTAAAATACATACTGCATGATACTTTCACCGTCAGTGTGAAGCGATGGAATGGCTATGATTATTCAAATGAACAAGAATGTGACAGTCAAATACAGCATGCTGTCCTTAACAGGGGAACCCTCAAATTGTTAAATTACTGAATGTTATAATAACTGTATTATTACGACAGCAACCCAATGTTTACTGAACGTGTGTTATGATATGGGGGGTAGTTAGTGTTGGCACATAGGCACCACACTACCAGGATACACTTCCACACTCTATCCCCAGGTGGCAGCACCAACCGAGTCAGGGGCAGGTGCTATGCCAAGTCTTATTAAGCCCACAGGTGGAGGCAATCAAGTAATGATTAGTGCACAAGCTTGCAGAGCCGGACGGCTGCAGGTTATTTTCTTGGTGGCCATGTGGTCTTCAAAAGCTGACCCTAGGGCACAGAGTGGTGCAGCGGTCTAAGGCATTGCAGTGCTTGAGGCTGTGAGCGGGAGGCCCATGAGGGGGCACACGATTGGCCCAGCGTTGTTTCCTCTGACACATTGGTGCGTCTCACTTCCGGGTTAAGCGAGCATTGTGTCAAGAAGCAGTGCGGCTTGGCTGGTTCGTAATTTGTTTGTTTATTCCATTACTTACCTCGAGGCAGAGTGGCCCACACTCATTGAATATGGCGCTTTTAAATGTTAGAGCAATCACAAGTAAAACCTTTCTCGTGAATGACCTCATTACTGAGCGCAAAGTTGATAGCATGTTTCTCACTGTCATCAGACTGTAGTGCCGCTGTTAATGAAGCCTCCCCCTGGACTACAGCTTTTCATACTCTATCAGAAAAGGGAAAAAAGTTGGTGGGACAGCCTCTATTTTAACCAATGCTTTCAGCTGTAAGGACATTTTTGTTTGGTGACTTTGGGTCTTTTGAGCATCATGCTATACTGTTTAAATGTCTGCCACCAGTGCTGGTCATGACCCTGTAATGGCCACATGAGCACTGCCCCACTTTCTTTACTGATCTATCTGAACTATTTTCTATTGTCCTTGAGAACTATGATGAAATTGTTGTGCTGGCCGATTTTAATATTCATGTTGACAAAGAGTCTGAGTCCAAGGCCATTGAATGTATGAATCTTTTGAGCTCTATGGACTTTATCCAACATGTTACTGGGCCCACCCATAACTGCAGCCATACTCTAGACCTGGTTATTACCAAGGGGCTTTCTATTGACATATCCTCTGTTGGTGATGTTGCTTTATCTGATCACCACGGGGTGTTTTTTACTATCTTGTTGCCCATAGCACAGGGTATTACTGAACGTGTTATTAATAAACGCTATCTTACCTCTGAAGTTGCTACAGATTTTGAGTGTATGCATAATACTCCTCCACCTATTCTGCCTTCTTCTTGTGATTATTTAGTTTAGAACTTTAATAGCAAATGAAGGGCAACCATTGACGACATAGTTCCAGTAAACTTGAAAAAGGCCACATCAAAACGGAGAGCACTTTAGATGAGTGAGGAAACTAATCAATTAAAGAGAATTTGCAGAAAGGCAGAACGGAAGTGGAGAAAGTCAAAGTTACAGGTCCATTATGATATTCTGAGAGAGCAACTTGGCATGTATAACAAGGCAATTAGAAATGACAGACAGGCTCATTTTTCTAACTTGATCACTATTAATCAGAATAATTTGAGAGTGCTCTTCTCGACCATTGATGGCCTGATTAATCATACCCCCACAATCCCTTCTAAAGAAAAGTTATGTAGATTCTTCAGCTCTTAGTAATTTTCGGCCAATCTACATTCTTACGCAAAATTCTGGAGAAATTGGTGTTCAAACAGCTAAATGATTTTCCAAGTGCTAACTGTATTTTCTTTTTAATCCAATCTGGTTTTCATGCCCACCACAGCACCAAACAGCCTTAGTTAAAGTGGTAAATGATCTTAGAGCCAACACAGATGCCAAACAGCTCTCTGTCCTTGTATTCTTAGATTTAAGTGCTGCATTCGACACTGTTGACCATGATGTCCTTCTGGACAGATTGGAGAGGTGAGTTGGCCTCTCCGGTCCAGTTCTAAATTGGTTTAGGTCCTATTTAACCAGTCGAGAGTTTGTCACCCTTGGTGAGCATAACTCAGAGAAAATACATATATCATGTGGCGTTCCACAAGGTTTGATTTTGGGTCCGGTACTGTTCAGTTAATATATGTTACCCCTTGGCAGCGTTATCAGAAAGCACAGCGTTGATTTTCACTGGTACGCAGACAATACACAACTATACATTTCTATGTCACCAGAGGATTTTCACCCCATGGATAGATTATTAGACTGGATTCGTTATTTAAATACTTGGATGGCACACGACTTCCTCCAGCGTTAGACAAGACTGCACATTTTAATTCACCGGCAATAAATATAAAACATCAGGTAAAGAAACCTAGGTGTTATTTTAGATTCTGAACAACATTTTGAATCACACATTAGGAATGTGACAAAAACATTCCTAAGGAACATTGCCACGGTGTAGCCGTTTCTCTCTCAGGCTGATACAGACTCATCCATGATTTTATTACAAGCCAGCTTGACTACTGTAATGCTCTCCTGTCTGGTCTACCCAAGAAAGCCATTGGTCAACTGCAAAATATACAGAATGCTGCAGCACAGGTACTGACCAAGACCAGATGGAGAGCACACATTACACCGGTTTTAAGGTCTCTGCACTGGCTACCTGTGAGTTATAGAATACATTTTAAGATGATTCTATTGGTTTTTAAACCAATCCCGATACATGTCAGAAATGCTTTTATAGTATGCACCCTGTAGATCCCTCAGGTCCTCTGGCACTGGCCTTTTCACTATCCCAAAGCCCAGGACCAAGAGGCATGGAGAGGTAGCCTTCAGTTATTTTGCTCCCAGCCTCTGGAATAACCTGTCAGAGAACCTGAGACAGGCTGAAACCGTATTAAAACACATATTTTTTAGCTTTGCTTTCCTTAGTGTACTTTTTAGTTGTTAAGTTTGTGTCATTCTTTATATTTTTTATCTTATTTTTGGTTTCAGCTTTTATTTTCATTGTTTATTTGTTTTTTCCTGTTAAGCACATTGCATTCCATGTCTGAAATGTGCTGTATAAATAAACACTTGATTTTATTTGATTTAGATGAACTACATCACCGTCTTAAATAAAATACAAAATAGTAGCTAGCAGGACGGAGATCACAAGTTATTTTTAATGAGGGCATTTTGGAAGTGGCTAGTTTACATCAACTACATTCACTAAAACTTTTGGTCGCACCCTGATCTTTCTCACCTGTCTCTCCACCCCCTCCAGGTGTTGCCCATCTTCCCCATTATTCCCTGTGTATTTATACCTGTGTTCTCTGTTTGTCTGTTCGTTTTGTTTCGTGAAACCTACCAGCATTTGTTCCCCTGCTCCTGTATGTTCTTGCTCCTGTTTTATAGTCCTTCTCAGTTTTGACCGTTCTGCCTTTCCTGCCTTTCCTGAGCCTTTTGCACCCTCTCTGGATTACTGACCTCTGCCTGCCTTTGACCTGTCGTTTGCTGGCACCTGTACTAGAAATAAACTTTTGTTTCTTTGACACTGTCATCATCTGGGTCATACCTGAAACCTGATTGTACAAACTGGCCATGACTGACCCAGCAGACTCGGACCAGCTCCGCAACGCCCTCTCCTCCCAAGAAGCCACCATTGGAAGGCATGAGGAGTTGCTTTGTGGTCTCATGGAAGGGTTCCAGACCTTGGCTGAATGCCATGACCGAGCATTTAACACATTGCTGGAGCAATTCCATGGGTTGTCTGTTAGGCAGCCTACCACAATGGTGATCTCCCAGCCTACTCCAGTGTTGCGAGAACCCCCGCTTACCTCCTCCGGAGCACTACGCTGGAGTTTCCGGGAACCTGCCGAACCTCCCTCATTTTCGTTCCCCTCGGACCGCTCGAGGATAGCGTACATCAAAAACTGATGTCCGGGAGGGCACTCGCCTGGGTCATGGCGGTGTGGGAGCAACAATCCGCTGTCTGCCTCAGTCTGGAGGAGTTTGTTTGGAAGGTGTTTGATTCTCCATTGTCTGAGAGAGAGGCTGCTCGCAAGCTGCTCCAGCTACGTCTCCCGTAGTGTGGCAGACTACGCAATGGATTTCCGCACGTTGGCAGCTGAGAGTGCTTGGAACCTGGAAGTGCTGTTTGACATGTTCCTACACGGAGTATCGGAGGAAGTAAAGGACGAGCTTGCAGCCCGGGAACTACTGATGAATCTTGACTCGCTCATCACCTTGACCATTAGGATCGATGGACGACTACAGAAACGAAGGAAGGAGAGGAGATTCGATTTCACTCTCTCATCAAAGGATTCCACCTAGCCTCCAAGGTATCCCGGGAGTCCCCGACGCCTCCATTGCAGAGAGAACCAGAGGCTACCCGAGTCCACCGAGAGCCTCCGAAGACTGCCGATTCACCTCTTCCCGAGCCCAAGCAACTAGCCAGAGCTAGGCTGTCTCCAGCTGAACACCAAGAGCGGCCTGTATTAGGGGACTACTGGTCATTTTGTATCCACCTGTCCACTAAAAGACCAGGCTCACCAGTAGGGGCGAGTACTCTGGTGGGCCATACTGAGAACTTTTCCTCTCCCCTTATTCGCATCCCTTTTCATGTCATGTTGCTGAGGGGGTACCAGTCGAAATCCGGGTACTTATCGACTCTGGGGCCGATGAGAGCTTTATAGATGCTACCCTGTCTTCCGAGCTGGATATCCCCACACAGCTCCTCTCCATTCCCATGGACTGTTAGAGCACTGGACTGGCGCTCTATAGGCCGGTTCACCCACAATACCACCCCTATCTACCTGCGTGTGTCAGGGAACCACAGTGAGACGATCCAGTTCCTGCTCATTAAGTCTCCTCAGGTTCCCGTGGTATTGGGATTCTCCGGGCTCCAGCGACACAATCCCCTCATTGACTGGTCTGCCGGTGCCATCATGGGCTGGAGCCCATTCTGCCACCCCCATTGCCTGAAGTCAGCTGGGCATACCTATTACCTGGTGCAGATACTGGAAGGGGACAAGTGGAAAACTGCCTTCAACGCGGCCAGCGGTCACTACGAGTATCTGGTCATGCCATTTGGCCATACCAACGCCCCCGCTCTGTTCCAGGCTCTGGTTAATGATGTTCTCCGTGACATGTTGAACCGGTTCGTCTTCGTCTACCTCAATGACATCTTCATCTTCTCCAGCTCCACCCAAGAACACGTGCTCCATGTCCTACAGTTTCTCCAACGCCTCCTGGAGAACCATTTTTTTGTAAAAGCAGAGAAGTACGAATTCCATCGCTCCACCATTCTGAGTTACATCATCGCTGCAGAGAGTGTACCAATGGATTCCAGGAAGGTGAGAGCGGTGGTGGATTGGCCCCAGCCAATGTCCAGAGTACAGCCGCAACGTTTACTGGGATTCGCCAACTTTTATTGCCGCTTTATCCCGGGCTACAGCACACTGGCTTTCTCCCTGTCTGCACTCACCTCTCCCAAGGTTCCGTTCACGTGGTCCCCAGCTGGTGACCGGGCATTCCGGGATCTCAAACACCGCTTCACCACAGGTCCCATCTTGATTCATCCTGACCCTGCCCGCCAGTTTGTGGTGGAGGCCAATGCTTCAGATGTCAGAGTGGGGGATGTCCTGTACCAGCGGTTTGCCCTGGACCTCAAGATACATCCCTGCGCCTTCTTCTCCCACCACCTCAACGCCACGGAGAGGAACTACGATGTGGGGAATCGTGAGCCTCTCACAGTGAAGATGGCGTTGGAGGAGTTGAGGCACTGGCTGGAGGGGGCGGAACATCCTTTCATTGTGTGGACTGACCACAAGAACCTGGAATATCTCCTCACCGCCAAGCGCCTCAATTCTGCGCAAGATAGGTGGACCCTACTGTTCACCCGGTTCAACTTCTCCCTCTCATACCGGCCGAGATCCAAGGATGTCAAGCCGGATGTGCCGTCGCACTGCTATAGCCCCACGGCTACTACCCCGGAACCTGAGTCCATCTCGTGCCTGCCAACGACACTCAGCTGGCGAATAGGGAAGCAGGTACATGAGGAACAGCATTTCTAGCCGATCCCCGTGGGGGGGGGGGGGGTTAACCAGATGTTCGTTCCTGACACGGCCTGTTCCTCGATCCTGGAGTGGGCCGATTCCTCCAGGCTTACCTGCCACCTGGGCTCCCATTGGACCCTGGCTTTTATGCGACAACGCTTTTGGTGGCCTACCATTTCCTGACGTCTCCTCATTCGTCGCCACTTGCACGGCTGTGCACAGAACAACACTCCTCTGCAAGCTCCGGCTGGTCTGCTCCAACCTCTGCCTGTCCCTCACCATCCCTGGTCTCACATCTCCCTGAACTTTGTCACAGGTCTCCGCACATCTGATGGCAACACCGCCATCCTGACCGTAGTGGATCGGTTTTCCAAAACCGCCCACTTCATTCCTCTCCCCAAGCTACCCTCTGCCAGAGATATGGCCCAGCTCATGGTGCAGCACGTCTTCCGGATCTATGGACTTCCAGTAGACATGGTCTCTGACCGGGGTCCTCAGTTCTCATCCTGGTTTTGGAAGGCATTCTGCACTCTCATTGGGTCATTGGCCAGCTTGTCGGCCGGGTTCTACCCCCAGTCCAAAGGTCGGTTGGAGTGAGTAAACCAAGTCCTAGAAACTACTCTGCACTGCCTGGTCTCCGCCAACCCCACCACCTGGAGCCAATAGTTTGTGTTGGCTCCAGGACACTCTGGACACCTTCCACCTTTCTAGTCCTTCCCGGTTTTAACCGTTCTGCCTGCTCTGACCCTGAGACTGCCTGCCGTTCTGGACCTTTTTCAACCTCTCTGGATTATTGACCTCTGCCTGCCTTCGTCCTGTTGTTTGCTTGCCCCTGTACTAGAAATAAAAATGTGTTTCTTCGACACTGTCTACATCTGGGTCATACCTGATACTTTTCGAATCACAACCTTCTGGCATCTCTGCCGCATGATTTGTTAGGAGAGTTGTCTGTCTGTGTCAGGTGCGTGAATGAGGACCCAAAAGCGAATTAACAAAACAGAGTTTCTTTAATTACGAAACACACGTAGGCTCAGATGGACAGGCAGATTCCGACAGGACAGGACAAGGTTAGCTGAACAGGCAGATTCCGACAGGACAGGACAAGGTTGCAGCAAACACGACGATAGTCTGGTTCAGGCATGAGTAACACAAACGAGAATCCGACAAAGACAGAAGCAGAAACAGAGAGAGATATAGGGACCTAATCAGAGGGAAAAAGGGAACAGGTGGGAAAAGGGGTGAACGAGGTAGTTAGAGAAGACAAGGAACAGCTGGGGGAAAGAGGGGAAGAAAAGGTAACCTAATACGACCAGCAGAGGGAGACAGGGTGAAGAGAAAGAACAGGAACAGGACACAACATGACAATACATGACAGTACCCCCCCACTCACCGAGCGCCTCCTGGCGCACTCGAGGAGGAAACCTGGCGGCAACGGAGGAAATCATCGATCAGCGAACGGTCCAGCACGTCCCGAGAGGGAACCCAACTCCTCTCCTCAGGACCGTACCCCTCCCAATCCACTAGGTACTGGTGACCACGGCCCCGAGGACGCATGTCCAAAATCTTACGGACCCTGTAGATAGGTGCGCCCTCGACAAGGATGGGGGGGGGGGGGGGGAGACGAGCGGGGGCGCGAAGAACGGGCTTAACACAGGAGACATGGAAGACCGGGTGGACGCGACGAAGATATCGCGGAAGAAGAAGTCGCACTGCGACAGGATTAATGATCTGAGAAATACGGAACGGACCAATGAACCGCGGGGTCAACTTGCGAGAAGCTGTCTTAAGGGGAAGGTTCTGAGTGCAGAGCCAAACTCTCTGACCGCGACAATATCTAGGACTCTTAGTTCTACGCTTATTAGCAGCTCTCACAGTCTGCGCCCTATAACGGCAAAGTGCAGACCTGACCCTCTTCCAGGTGCGCTCGCAACGTTGGACAAAAGCCTGAGCGGAGGGGACGCTGGACTCGGCGAACTGAGATGAGAACAGCGGAGGCTGGTACCCGAGGCTACTCTGAAAAGGAGATAGCCCGGTCGCAGACGAAGGAAGCGAGTTGTGGGCGTATTCTGCCCAGGGGAGCTGTTCTGACCAAGACGCAGGGTTGCGAAAAGAAAGACTGCGTAAGATGCGACCAATAGTCTGATTGGCCCGTTCTGCTTGACCGTTAGACTGGGGGTGAAAGCCGGAAGAGAGACTGACGGAAGCCCCAATCAAACGGCAAAACTCCCTCCAAAATTGAGACGTGAATTGCGGACCTCTGTCCGAAACGACGTCTGACGGAAGGCCATGAATTCTGAAAACATTCTCGATGATGATTTGTGCCGTCTCTTTAGCAGAAGGAAGCTTAGCAAGGGGAATAAAATGAGCCGCCTTAGAGAACCTATCGACAACCGTAAGAATAACAGTCTTCCCCGCTGACGAAGGCAGTCCGGTGACAAAATCTAAGGCGATGTGAGACCACGGTCGAGAGGGAATGGGAAGCGGCCTGAGACGGCCGGCAGGAGGGGAGTTACCGGACTTAGTCTGCGCGCAGACCGAACAAGCAGCCACGAAACGACGCGTGTCATGCTCCCGGGTGGGCCACCAAAAACGCTGGCGAATGGAAGCAAGCGTACCCCGAACGCCAGGGTGGCCGGCTAACTTGGCAGAGTGAGCCCACTGAAGAACGGCCAGACGAGTAGGAACGGGAACGAAAAGAAGGTTCCTAGGACAAGCGCGCGGCGACGGAGTGTGAGTGAGTGCTTGCTTTACCTGCCTCTCAATTCCCCAGACAGTCAACCCGACAACACGCCCCTCAGGGAGAATCCCCTCAGGGTCAGTGGAGGCTACTGAAGAACTGAAGAGACGAGATAAAGCATCAGGCTTGGTGTTCTTAGAGCCCGGACGATAAGAAATCACGAACTCGAAACGAGCGAAAAACAGCGGCCAGCGCGCCTGACGCGCATTAAGTCGTTTGGCAGAACGGATGTACTCAAGGTTCCTATGGTCAGTCCAAACGACAAAAGGAACGGTCGCCCCCTCCAACCACTGTCGCCATTCGCCTAGGGCTAAGCGGATGGCGAGCAGTTCGCGGTTTCCCACATCATAGTTACGTTCCGACGGCGACAGGCGATGAGAAAAATACGCGCAAGGATGGACCTTGTCGTCAGAGAGGGAGCGCTGAGAAAGAATGGCTCCCACGCCCACCTCTGACGCGTCAACCTCGACAACGAACTGTCTAGAGACGTCAGGTGTAACAAGGATAGGTGCGGATGTAAAACGATTCTTGAGGAGATCAAAAGCTCCCTGGGCGGAAACGGACCACTTAAAGCACGTCTTGACAGAAGTAAGGGCTGTGAGAGGAGCTGCCACCTGACCGAAATTACGGATGAAACGACGATAGAAGTTCGCGAAGCCGAGAAAGCGCTGCAGCTCGACGCGTGACTTAGGGACGGGCCAATCAATGACAGCTTGGACCTTAGCGGGATCCATCTTAATGCCTTCAGCGGAAATAACAGAACCGAGAAATGTGACGGAGGAGGCATGAAAAGTGCACTTCTCAGCCTTCACAAAAAGACAATTCTCTAAAAGGCGCTGGAGGACACGTCGAACGTGCTGAACATGAATCTGGAGTGACGGTGAAAAAATCAGGATATCGTCAAGGTAAACGAAAACAAAGATGTTCAGCATGTCTCTCAGGACATCATTGACTAATGCCTGAAAGACAGCTGGAGCGTTAGCGAGGCCGAAAGGAAGAACCCGGTATTCAAAGTGCCCTAACGGAGTGTTAAGCGCCGTCTTCCACTCGTCCCCCTCCCTGATGCGCACGAGATGGTAAGCGTTACGAAGGTCCAACTTAGTGAAAAACCTGGCTCCCTGCAGGATCTCGAAGGCTGAAGACATAAGAGGAAGCGGATAACGATTCTTCACTGTTATGTCATTCAGCCCTCGATAATCTATGCAGGGGCGCAGGGACCCGTCCTTCTTCTTAACAAAAAAAAACCCCGCTCCGGCGGGAGAGGAGGAGGGGACTATGGTACCGGCGGCAAGAGCTACAGACAAATAATCTTCGAGAGCCTTACGTTCGGGAGCCGACAGAGAGTATAGTCTACCCCGGGGGGGAGTGGTTCCCGGAAGGAGATCAATACTACAATCATACGACCGGTGTGGAGGAAGAGAGGTGGCCCTGGACCGACTGAACACCGTGCGCAGATCGTGATATTCCTCCGGCACCCCTGTCAAATCACCAGGCTCCTCCTGTGAAGAAGAGACAGAGGAAACAGGAGGGACAGCAGACATTAAACATTTCACATGACAAGAGACGTTCCAGGAGAGGATAGAATTACTAGACCAATTAATAGAAGGATTATGACAAACTAGCCAGGGATGGCCCAAAACAACAGGTGTAAAAGGTGAACGAAAAATTTAAAAAGAAATGGTTTCGCTATGATTACCAGAGACAGTGAGGGTTAAAGGTAGCGTCTCACGCTGAATCCTGGGGAGAGGACTACCATCCAAGGCGAACAAGGCCGTGGGCTCCCTTAACTGTCTGAGAGGAATGTCATGTTCCCGAGCCCAGGTCTCGTCCATAAAACAGCCCTCCGCCCCAGAGTCTATCAAGGCACTGCAGGAAGCTGACGAACCGGTCCAGCGTAGATGGACCGACAAGGTAGTGCAGGATCTTGAAGGAGAGACAGGAGTAGTAGCGCTCACCAGTAGCCCTCCGCTTACTGATGAGCTCTGGCTTTTACTGGACATGAAGTGGCAAAATGACCAGCGGAACCGCAATAGAGACAGAGGCGGTTGGTGATTCTCCGTTCCCTCTCTTTAGTCGAGATGCGGATACCTCCCAGCTGCATAGGCTCAGCACCCGAGCCGGCAGAGGAAGATGGTAGTGATGCGGAGAGGGGGGCAACGGAGAACGCAAGCTCCTTTCCACGAGCTCGGTGACGAAGATCAACCCGTCGCTCAATGCGAATAGCGAGTTCAATCAAGGAATCCACGCTGGAAGGAACCTCCCGGGAGAGAATCTCATCCTTTACCTCTGCGCGGAGACCCTCCAGAAAACGAGCGAGCAAAGTCGGCTCGTTCCAGCCACTGGAGGCAGCAAGAGTGCGAAACTCAATAGAGTAGTCTGTTATGGATCGATTACCTTGACATAGGGAAGACAGGACCCTGGAAGCCTCCTCCCCAAAAACAGATCGATCAAAAACCCGTATCATCTCCTCCTTAAAGTCCTGATACTGGTTAGTACACTCAGCCCTTGCCTCCCAGATTGCCGTGCCCCACTCACGAGCCCGTCCAGTAAGGAGAGATATGACGTAGGCGATACGAGCAGTGCTCCTGGAGTAAGTGTTGGGCTGGAGAGAAAACACAATATCACACTGGGTGAGGAACGAGCGGCATTCAGTGGGCTCCCCAGAGTAACACGGCGGGTTATTGATTCTGGGCTCCGGAGATTCGAAAGCCCTGGAAGTGGCCGGTGGATCGAGGCGGAGATGGTGAACCTGTTCTGTGAGGTTGGAGACTTGGGTGGCCAGGGTCTCAACGGCATGTCGAGCAGCAGACAATTCCTGCTCGTGTCTGCCTAGCATCGCTCCCTGGATCTCGACGGCTGAGTGGAGAGGATCCGAAGTCGCTGGGTCCATTCTTGGTCGGATTCTTCTGTCAGGTGCGTGAATGAGGACCCAAAAGCGAATTAACAAAACAGAGTTTCTTTAATGACGAAACACACGTAGGCTCAGATGGACAGGCAGATTCCGACAGGACAGGACAAGGTTAGCTGAACAGGCAGATTCCGACAGGACAGGACAAGGTTGCAGCAAACACGACGATAGTCTGGTTCAGGCATGAGTAACACAAACGAGAATCCGACAAAGACAGAAGCAGAAACAGAGAGAGATATAGGGACCTAATCAGAGGGAAAAAGGGAACAGGTGGGAAAAGGGGTGAACGAGGTAGTTAGAGAAGACAAGGAACAGCTGGGGGAAAGAGGGGAAGAAAAGGTAACCTAATACGACCAGCAGAGGGAGACAGGGTGAAGAGAAAGAACAGGAACAGGACACAACATGACAATACATGACAGTACCCCCCCACTCACCGAGCGCCTCCTGGCGCACTCGAGGAGGAAACCTGGCGGCAACGGAGGAAATCATCGATCAGCGAACGGTCCAGCACGTCCCGAGAGGGAACCCAACTCCTCTCCTCAGGACCGTACCCCTCCCAATCCACTAGGTACTGGTGACCACGGCCCCGAGGACGCATGTCCAAAATCTTACGGACCCTGTAGATAGGTGCGCCCTCGACAAGGATGGGGGGGGGGGGGGGAGACGAGCGGGGGCGCGAAGAACGGGCTTAACACAGGAGACATGGAAGACCGGGTGGACGCGACGAAGATATCGCGGAAGAAGAAGTCGCACTGCGACAGGATTAATGATCTGAGAAATACGGAACGGACCAATGAACCGCGGGGTCAACTTGCGAGAAGCTGTCTTAAGGGGAAGGTTCTGAGTGCAGAGCCAAACTCTCTGACCGCGACAATATCTAGGACTCTTAGTTCTACGCTTATTAGCAGCTCTCACAGTCTGCGCCCTATAACGGCAAAGTGCAGACCTGACCCTCTTCCAGGTGCGCTCGCAACGTTGGACAAAAGCCTGAGCGGAGGGGACGCTGGACTCGGCGAACTGAGATGAGAACAGCGGAGGCTGGTACCCGAGGCTACTCTGAAAAGGAGATAGCCCGGTCGCAGACGAAGGAAGCGAGTTGTGGGCGTATTCTGCCCAGGGGAGCTGTTCTGACCAAGACGCAGGGTTGCGAAAAGAAAGACTGCGTAAGATGCGACCAATAGTCTGATTGGCCCGTTCTGCTTGACCGTTAGACTGGGGGTGAAAGCCGGAAGAGAGACTGACGGAAGCCCCAATCAAACGGCAAAACTCCCTCCAAAATTGAGACGTGAATTGCGGACCTCTGTCCGAAACGACGTCTGACGGAAGGCCATGAATTCTGAAAACATTCTCGATGATGATTTGTGCCGTCTCTTTAGCAGAAGGAAGCTTAGCAAGGGGAATAAAATGAGCCGCCTTAGAGAACCTATCGACAACCGTAAGAATAACAGTCTTCCCCGCTGACGAAGGCAGTCCGGTGACAAAATCTAAGGCGATGTGAGACCACGGTCGAGAGGGAATGGGAAGCGGCCTGAGACGGCCGGCAGGAGGGGAGTTACCGGACTTAGTCTGCGCGCAGACCGAACAAGCAGCCACGAAACGACGCGTGTCATGCTCCCGGGTGGGCCACCAAAAACGCTGGCGAATGGAAGCAAGCGTACCCCGAACGCCAGGGTGGCCGGCTAACTTGGCAGAGTGAGCCCACTGAAGAACGGCCAGACGAGTAGGAACGGGAACGAAAAGAAGGTTCCTAGGACAAGCGCGCGGCGACGGAGTGTGAGTGAGTGCTTGCTTTACCTGCCTCTCAATTCCCCAGACAGTCAACCCGACAACACGCCCCTCAGGGAGAATCCCCTCAGGGTCAGTGGAGGCTACTGAAGAACTGAAGAGACGAGATAAAGCATCAGGCTTGGTGTTCTTAGAGCCCGGACGATAAGAAATCACGAACTCGAAACGAGCGAAAAACAGCGGCCAGCGCGCCTGACGCGCATTAAGTCGTTTGGCAGAACGGATGTACTCAAGGTTCCTATGGTCAGTCCAAACGACAAAAGGAACGGTCGCCCCCTCCAACCACTGTCGCCATTCGCCTAGGGCTAAGCGGATGGCGAGCAGTTCGCGGTTTCCCACATCATAGTTACGTTCCGACGGCGACAGGCGATGAGAAAAATACGCGCAAGGATGGACCTTGTCGTCAGAGAGGGAGCGCTGAGAAAGAATGGCTCCCACGCCCACCTCTGACGCGTCAACCTCGACAACGAACTGTCTAGAGACGTCAGGTGTAACAAGGATAGGTGCGGATGTAAAACGATTCTTGAGGAGATCAAAAGCTCCCTGGGCGGAAACGGACCACTTAAAGCACGTCTTGACAGAAGTAAGGGCTGTGAGAGGAGCTGCCACCTGACCGAAATTACGGATGAAACGACGATAGAAGTTCGCGAAGCCGAGAAAGCGCTGCAGCTCGACGCGTGACTTAGGGACGGGCCAATCAATGACAGCTTGGACCTTAGCGGGATCCATCTTAATGCCTTCAGCGGAAATAACAGAACCGAGAAATGTGACGGAGGAGGCATGAAAAGTGCACTTCTCAGCCTTCACAAAAAGACAATTCTCTAAAAGGCGCTGGAGGACACGTCGAACGTGCTGAACATGAATCTGGAGTGACGGTGAAAAAATCAGGATATCGTCAAGGTAAACGAAAACAAAGATGTTCAGCATGTCTCTCAGGACATCATTGACTAATGCCTGAAAGACAGCTGGAGCGTTAGCGAGGCCGAAAGGAAGAACCCGGTATTCAAAGTGCCCTAACGGAGTGTTAAGCGCCGTCTTCCACTCGTCCCCCTCCCTGATGCGCACGAGATGGTAAGCGTTACGAAGGTCCAACTTATTCAAAAACCTGGCTCCCTGCAGGATCTCGAAGGCTGAAGACATAAGAGGAAGCGGATAACGATTCTTCACTGTTATGTCATTCAGCCCTCGATAATCTATGCAGGGGCGCAGGGACCCGTCCTTCTTCTTAACAAAAAAAAACCCCGCTCCGGCGGGAGAGGAGGAGGGGACTATGGTACCGGCGGCAAGAGCTACAGACAAATAATCTTCGAGAGCCTTACGTTCGGGAGCCGACAGAGAGTATAGTCTACCCCGGGGGGGAGTGGTTCCCGGAAGGAGATCAATACTACAATCATACGACCGGTGTGGAGGAAGAGAGGTGGCCCTGGACCGACTGAACACCGTGCGCAGATCGTGATATTCCTCCGGCACCCCTGTCAAATCACCAGGCTCCTCCTGTGAAGAAGAGACAGAGGAAACAGGAGGGACAGCAGACATTAAACATTTCACATGACAAGAGACGTTCCAGGAGAGGATAGAATTACTAGACCAATTAATAGAAGGATTATGACAAACTAGCCAGGGATGGCCCAAAACAACAGGTGTAAAAGGTGAACGAAAAATTTAAAAAGAAATGGTTTCGCTATGATTACCAGAGACAGTGAGGGTTAAAGGTAGCGTCTCACGCTGAATCCTGGGGAGAGGACTACCATCCAAGGCGAACAAGGCTGTGGGCTCCCTTAACTGTCTGAGAGGAATGTCATGTTCCCGAGCCCAGGTCTCGTCCATAAAACAGCCCTCCGCCCCAGAGTCTATCAAGGCACTGCAGGAAGCTGACGAACCGGTCCAGCGTAGATGGACCGACAAGGTAGTGCAGGATCTTGAAGGAGAGACAGGAGTAGTAGCGCTCACCAGTAGCCCTCCGCTTACTGATGAGCTCTGGCTTTTACTGGACATGAAGTGGCAAAATGACCAGCGGAACCGCAATAGAGACAGAGGCGGTTGGTGATTCTCCGTTCCCTCTCTTTAGTCGAGATGCGGATACCTCCCAGCTGCATAGGCTCAGCACCCGAGCCGGCAGAGGAAGATGGTAGTGATGCGGAGAGGGGGGCAACGGAGAACGCAAGCTCCTTTCCACGAGCTCGGTGACGAAGATCAACCCGTCGCTCAATGCGAATAGCGAGTTCAATCAAGGAATCCACGCTGGAAGGAACCTCCCGGGAGAGAATCTCATCCTTTACCTCTGCGCGGAGACCCTCCAGAAAACGAGCGAGCAAAGCCTGCTCGTTCCAGCCACTGGAGGCAGCAAGAGTGCGAAACTCAATAGAGTAGTCTGTTATGGATTGATTACCTTGACATAGGGAAGACAGGACCCTGGAAGCCTCCTCCCCAAAAACAGATCGATCAAAAACCCGTATCATCTCCTCCTTAAAGTCCTGATACTGGTTAGTACACTCAGCCCTTGCCTCCCAGATTGCCGTGCCCCACTCACGAGCCCGTCCAGTAAGGAGAGATATGACGTAGGCGATACGAGCAGTGCTCCTGGAGTAAGTGTTGGGCTGGAGAGAAAACACAATATCACACTGGGTGAGGAACGAGCGGCATTCAGTGGGCTCCCCAGAGTAACACGGCGGGTTATTGATTCTGGGCTCCGGAGATTCGAAAGCCCTGGAAGTGGCCGGTGGATCGAGGCGGAGATGGTGAACCTGTTCTGTGAGGTTGGAGACTTGGGTGGCCAGGGTCTCAACGGCATGTCGAGCAGCAGACAATTCCTGCTCGTGTCTGCCTAGCATCGCTCCCTGGATCTCGACGGCTGAGTGGAGAGGATCCGAAGTCGCTGGGTCCATTCTTGGTCGGATTCTTCTGTCAGGTGCGTGAATGAGGACCCAAAAGCGAATTAACAAAACAGAGTTTCTTTAATGACGAAACACACGTAGGCTCAGATGGACAGGCAGATTCCGACAGGACAGGACAAGGTTAGCTGAACAGGCAGATTCCGACAGGACAGGACAAGGTTGCAGCAAACACGACGATAGTCTGGTTCAGGCATGAGTAACACAAACGAGAATCCGACAAAGACAGAAGCAGAAACAGAGAGAGATATAGGGACCTAATCAGAGGGAAAAAGGGAACAGGTGGGAAAAGGGGTGAACGAGGTAGTTAGAGAAGACAAGGAACAGCTGGGGGAAAGAGGGGAAGAAAAGGTAACCTAATACGACCAGCAGAGGGAGACAGGGTGAAGAGAAAGAACAGGAACAGGACACAACATGACAATACATGACAGTACCCCCCCACTCACCGAGCGCCTCCTGGCGCACTCGAGGAGGAAACCTGGCGGCAACGGAGGAAATCATCGATCAGCGAACGGTCCAGCACGTCCCGAGAGGGAACCCAACTCCTCTCCTCAGGACCGTACCCCTCCCAATCCACTAGGTACTGGTGACCACGGCCCCGAGGACGCATGTCCAAAATCTTACGGACCCTGTAGATAGGTGCGCCCTCGACAAGGATGGGGGGGGGGGGGGGGGGGAGACGAGCGGGGGCGCGAAGAACGGGCTTAACACAGGAGACATGGAAGACCGGGTGGACGCGACGAAGATATCGCGGAAGAAGAAGTCGCACTGCGACAGGATTAATGATCTGAGAAATACGGAACGGACCAATGAACCGCGGGGTCAACTTGCGAGAAGCTGTCTTAAGGGGAAGGTTCTGAGTGCAGAGCCAAACTCTCTGACCGCGACAATATCTAGGACTCTTAGTTCTACGCTTATTAGCAGCTCTCACAGTCTGCGCCCTATAACGGCAAAGTGCAGACCTGACCCTCTTCCAGGTGCGCTCGCAACGTTGGACAAAAGCCTGAGCGGAGGGGACGCTGGACTCGGCGAACTGAGATGAGAACAGCGGAGGCTGGTACCCGAGGCTACTCTGAAAAGGAGATAGCCCGGTCGCAGACGAAGGAAGCGAGTTGTGGGCGTATTCTGCCCAGGGGAGCTGTTCTGACCAAGACGCAGGGTTGCGAAAAGAAAGACTGCGTAAGATGCGACCAATAGTCTGATTGGCCCGTTCTGCTTGACCGTTAGACTGGGGGTGAAAGCCGGAAGAGAGACTGACGGAAGCCCCAATCAAACGGCAAAACTCCCTCCAAAATTGAGACGTGAATTGCGGACCTCTGTCCGAAACGACGTCTGACGGAAGGCCATGAATTCTGAAAACATTCTCGATGATGATTTGTGCCGTCTCTTTAGCAGAAGGAAGCTTAGCAAGGGGAATAAAATGAGCCGCCTTAGAGAACCTATCGACAACCGTAAGAATAACAGTCTTCCCCGCTGACGAAGGCAGTCCGGTGACAAAATCTAAGGCGATGTGAGACCACGGTCGAGAGGGAATGGGAAGCGGCCTGAGACGGCCGGCAGGAGGGGAGTTACCGGACTTAGTCTGCGCGCAGACCGAACAAGCAGCCACGAAACGACGCGTGTCATGCTCCCGGGTGGGCCACCAAAAACGCTGGCGAATGGAAGCAAGCGTACCCCGAACGCCAGGGTGGCCGGCTAACTTGGCAGAGTGAGCCCACTGAAGAACGGCCAGACGAGTAGGAACGGGAACGAAAAGAAGGTTCCTAGGACAAGCGCGCGGCGACGGAGTGTGAGTGAGTGCTTGCTTTACCTGCCTCTCAATTCCCCAGACAGTCAACCCGACAACACGCCCCTCAGGGAGAATCCCCTCAGGGTCAGTGGAGGCTACTGAAGAACTGAAGAGACGAGATAAAGCATCAGGCTTGGTGTTCTTAGAGCCCGGACGATAAGAAATCACGAACTCGAAACGAGCGAAAAACAGCGGCCAGCGCGCCTGACGCGCATTAAGTCGTTTGGCAGAACGGATGTACTCAAGGTTCCTATGGTCAGTCCAAACGACAAAAGGAACGGTCGCCCCCTCCAACCACTGTCGCCATTCGCCTAGGGCTAAGCGGATGGCGAGCAGTTCGCGGTTTCCCACATCATAGTTACGTTCCGACGGCGACAGGCGATGAGAAAAATACGCGCAAGGATGGACCTTGTCGTCAGAGAGGGAGCGCTGAGAAAGAATGGCTCCCACGCCCACCTCTGACGCGTCAACCTCGACAACGAACTGTCTAGAGATGTCAGGTGTAACAAGGATAGGTGCGGATGTAAAACGATTCTTGAGGAGATCAAAAGCTCCCTGGGCGGAAATGGACCACTTAAAGCACGTCTTGACAGAAGTAAGGGCTGTGAGAGGAGCTGCCACCTGACCGAAATTACGGATGAAACGACGATAGAAGTTCGCGAAGCCGAGAAAGCGCTGCAGCTCGACGCGTGACTTAGGGACGGGCCAATCAATGACAGCTTGGACCTTAGCGGGATCCATCTTAATGCCTTCAGCGGAAATAACAGAACCGAGAAATGTGACGGAGGAGGCATGAAAAGTGCACTTCTCAGCCTTCACAAAAAGACAATTCTCTAAAAGGCGCTGGAGGACACGTCGAACGTGCTGAACATGAATCTGGAGTGACGGTGAAAAAATCAGGATATCGTCAAGGTAAACGAAAACAAAGATGTTCAGCATGTCTCTCAGGACATCATTGACTAATGCCTGAAAGACAGCTGGAGCGTTAGCGAGGCCGAAAGGAAGAACCCGGTATTCAAAGTGCCCTAACGGAGTGTTAAGCGCCGTCTTCCACTCGTCCCCCTCCCTGATGCGCACGAGATGGTAAGCGTTACGAAGGTCCAACTTAGTGAAAAACCTGGCTCCCTGCAGGATCTCGAAGGCTGAAGACATAAGAGGAAGCGGATAACGATTCTTCACTGTTATGTCATTCAGCCCTCGATAATCTATGCAGGGGCGCAGGGACCCGTCCTTCTTCTTAACAAAAAAAAACCCCGCTCCGGCGGGAGAGGAGGAGGGGACTATGGTACCGGCGGCAAGAGCTACAGACAAATAATCTTCGAGAGCCTTACGTTCGGGAGCCGACAGAGAGTATAGTCTACCCCGGGGGGGAGTGGTTCCCGGAAGGAGATCAATACTACAATCATACGACCGGTGTGGAGGAAGAGAGGTGGCCCTGGACCGACTGAACACCGTGCGCAGATCGTGATATTCCTCCGGCACCCCTGTCAAATCACCAGGCTCCTCCTGTGAAGAAGAGACAGAGGAAACAGGAGGGACAGCAGACATTAAACATTTCACATGACAAGAGACGTTCCAGGAGAGGATAGAATTACTAGACCAATTAATAGAAGGATTATGACAAACTAGCCAGGGATGGCCCAAAACAACAGGTGTAAAAGGTGAACGAAAAATTTAAAAAGAAATGGTTTCGCTATGATTACCAGAGACAGTGAGGGTTAAAGGTAGCGTCTCACGCTGAATCCTGGGGAGAGGACTACCATCCAAGGCGAACAAGGCCGTGGGCTCCCTTAACTGTCTGAGAGGAATGTCATGTTCCCGAGCCCAGGTCTCGTCCATAAAACAGCCCTCCGCCCCAGAGTCTATCAAGGCACTGCAGGAAGCTGACGAACCGGTCCAGCGTAGATGGACCGACAAGGTAGTGCAGGATCTTGAAGGAGAGACAGGAGTAGTAGCGCTCACCAGTAGCCCTCCGCTTACTGATGAGCTCTGGCTTTTACTGGACATGAAGTGGCAAAATGACCAGCGGAACCGCAATAGAGACAGAGGCGGTTGGTGATTCTCCGTTCCCTCTCTTTAGTCGAGATGCGGATACCTCCCAGCTGCATAGGCTCAGCACCCGAGCCGGCAGAGGAAGATGGTAGTGATGCGGAGAGGGGGGCAACGGAGAACGCAAGCTCCTTTCCACGAGCTCGGTGACGAAGATCAACCCGTCGCTCAATGCGAATAGCGAGTTCAATCAAGGAATCCACGCTGGAAGGAACCTCCCGGGAGAGAATCTCATCCTTTACCTCTGCGCGGAGACCCTCCAGAAAACGAGCGAGCAAAGCCGGCTCGTTCCAGCCACTGGAGGCAGCAAGAGTGCGAAACTCAATAGAGTAGTCTGTTATGGATCGATTACCTTGACATAGGGAAGACAGGACCCTGGAAGCCTCCTCCCCAAAAACAGATCGATCAAAAACCCGTATCATCTCCTCCTTAAAGTCCTGATACTGGTTAGTACACTCAGCCCTTGCCTCCCAGATTGCCGTGCCCCACTGACGAGCACCTCCAGTAAGGAGAGATATGACGTAGGCGATACGAGCAGTGCTCCTGGAGTAAGTGTTGGGCTGGAGAGAAAACACAATATCACACTGGGTGAGGAACGAGCGGCATTCAGTGGGCTCCCCAGAGTAACACGGCGGGTTATTGATTCTGGGCTCCGGAGATTCGAAAGCCCTGGAAGTGGCCGGTGGATCGAGGCGGAGATGGTGAACCTGTTCTGTGAGGTTGGAGACTTGGGTGGCCAGGGTCTCAACGGCATGTCGAGCAGCAGACAATTCCTGCTCGTGTCTGCCTAGCATCGCTCCCTGGATCTCGACGGCTGAGTGGAGAGGATCCGAAGTCGCTGGGTCCATTCTTGGTCGGATTCTTCTGTCAGGTGCGTGAATGAGGACCCAAAAGCGAATTAACAAAACAGAGTTTCTTTAATGACGAAACACACGTAGGCTCAGATGGACAGGCAGATTCCGACAGGACAGGACAAGGTTAGCTGAACAGGCAGATTCCGACAGGACAGGACAAGGTTGCAGCAAACACGACGATAGTCTGGTTCAGGCATGAGTAACACAAACGAGAATCCGACAAAGACAGAAGCAGAAACAGAGAGAGATATAGGGACCTAATCAGAGGGAAAAAGGGAACAGGTGGGAAAAGGGGTGAACGAGGTAGTTAGAGAAGACAAGGAACAGCTGGGGGAAAGAGGGGAAGAAAAGGTAACCTAATACGACCAGCAGAGGGAGACAGGGTGAAGAGAAAGAACAGGAACAGGACACAACATGACAATACATGACAGTCTGAAGATGACCCACCCGGAAATGTTTTATTTACCCCTTATCGAAGTCCAAAAGAGTCCATCAGTCATTGAAACCAGACCCTAGTCACTGTTTCCTAGGGTCGGGTGTTCTAGACTAGAGGCCATGTGGGTTGAAATCCTTAGTTTTGGAAATGTCCTTTTAAGTTTATTTTTGTGTATATATATATATTTTGGTCATCATTTTGAACAAACACTATTACGCTTGGGCTAGCCGACCCAGGAGGAGTCAACTCAAGACTGAGCTGGCCCTAGATCTAAGGTAAGGTTGCTGCCTCCTGGGCACATGTATATACAACACGGTCCTCATCCCCTGATTTCTCACATAGATGCACACCTTAAATCAGGTTTCAGACCAGTTAGCTAGGCCTAGGACCCCTAGACTTAGCGAGCGTATCAATATAAGTAGGCTAGTTATTGGTTTCATAACAATGCACCTGATAACTTTCCTTGTTAAAAAAGTTCCTATGAGGAAATCTAAATAAGTGCTTGTGTCTTATATCAATGTTCAGATTGATCCATTTCCCCCACTAGAGATTTCCATTTGCTTTGTATCCTTCCTCTCAGACACAATTATGAGTCAGGGCCGTCTGGAGAGATGAGGTCCACAAAGAGCAGCAGAGACACGTGACTGGCTACTGATCTAAAAGAGAACATAATTAGTCCAAGAGGCTGTTATCTGAAGGTTGAGAGAGAGAAGTCCTCCATGGACATCTACTGGCTAACGTTCTACCTTGGGCAGTGATGGCTCTGTTAGGGCTCAGAGAGCAAGGGGAGACTTCAGGTCCAGTCTGGAGCACAGAAGCTCCGGGTGGGATGATGGATAGGGAGCATCATGGTAGCATAATGGGAGCTTGTGACAGAGTAAGAACTAATAACAACCGAACAGGTCAAACCCTAACACCACTTCTAGAAGTCTGAACTTTGAGCTGGCCTTTGCTCCAGTGTAGGACGTTATCCAATGCCGCCATTCACAAGTCCCTCTGCAGTAATTCAAATGTCTTAAATAGGCAGTTAGAAATGAAGGATCCATTTAATGTAATGGGATTTAGTTACTTCCCTTTCATTAGATTGGAGTGTGCCAGTTTCAAATCCAAACACCTCAACACAGAAATTAAAGTTATTCTCGTCTTGCCTCCCAGGTAAATGATCCCAGATTGGACCTAAATTGATTTGTTTTATAGAGCTTTCGCTCGCCAGAAGTAAGTAGACATTACACACACAGACCTTTGATGATCTGCTTCACTTTCATTTCTCTCTCATTTGTTTCCTGATAGTGATCAGCTGGGAGTTTAAGCTAGGGAGGAGCTGGCAGAAACTAGGGTACATAATGAATGGATGGGAGAAACAGATTTGTCTGGCGGGCGCTGAGCAAGGACTGATGGGAATGATGATGAATTTACCCCCTCATTAGGCTAAGAGAACACACAGTCTTTTACTATGTTGGATTGCATTAAAGCTGAGGTGTCCAGCCTATCAGCACTGGGACAGTCAACACCATCAGTTCTGGCTTGGCTGCCCATGCCAAGAGGTGGGGCTCAGTGGATTTAGCTCATTTCCTTTCAGCAGCAGAGAAACACTCCCATTCAGCTATTCAGTAATGGTTAGTCAAGCACAGTATCGTCAGTCCCAGAGCCAATCATCTCTCTTCAGTCTGGTAAATCACCAAACCAGAGAGCATACAGTATTACTCATCAGACAGCAGCCTTCCGTCACCTTGCCAGAGCCCATTTCCTGCCACGCAGGGCTTCTGTTTTGTGCAATTTATTTACCCATGCCCATCTGGACTGGAGAATATTTGGTCATTTCTGTATCATGGATTACTGGGAATATATTTTGGGAATTTGATGTAGATGTTTTAGTTCATCTAATGTGATGATACTCCAAATTATTACATAGAGGCACTCAACTATTTTCAAATGTAGAAACAAACATGTTACGTTGGGTGCATCCATACTGCAAGCCTGACAGTTTTTCTGCTCTGATATTTTCAGTTTGGTTAAAATAATAGTTTTGAGTGTGCATTCGTGCATGTGGATGCATGTGGATTTTTGTCTGCACCTCTTATGCAAATCGGTGTGCGGGATTTCATTTTCACGCCCCTCTGAATGTGTTCTTGCTGCAATATCTTTAAACTTCCTCCACTCAACTTCAAACTCCAGTGCACATTGTCAATCATCTGAAATGCCACATCACATCACACTCCAGAGAAATAAATAGAAAATATGATGACAAATATAATTTCTCTCTCTCATAAACGTATGCTGGCCACATCTGGGCATATTTAAAGACAGGTGTCGACAGTATCTTTAACCAGGGAATGTTAAATTGAGCAGAGGGGCTAAGGTAGTAGTGGATTCAGCAGTATATCTCTATGTCTGAGGCCAATCTCCATCCCACCATGCCAGGCAGAGGTCCTGTAGAGATGGTGGTGAATCAGTCGTAATTTAACATTTATATTATAAGCTTAGGTTGGGGAACTTCATTATACTGCTGACCTGCGCAGTGAAAAGTGCAGTTCAATAGGCTTCCATTGGCAGCTTTTACTCGCAAATCATTAGCCTTTTGTGTTGCAGTCAGTTTGTCTGTACTGTTGGAAAATGGTACATTTAATGGGCACAGCAGGCTGGTTCTGAGACGGTTGTATAGGCACAGACGTCTTTAGGAATGTATGGGATGTACAGTGCATTCAGAAAGTATTCAGACTCCTTGACTTCTTCCACATTTTGTTACGTTACAGCCTTATTCTAAAATGGATTAAATAATGTATTTCCCTCATCAATCTACACACAATACCCCATAATAACAAAGCTAAAACCATTTTTTACATTTTATTTTAATTTTAATTTTTAAATCTTAGCAAATGTATTACAAATACAAAACTGAAATACCTTATTACATAAGTATTCAGACCCTTTGCTATGAGACTTGAAATTGAGCTCAGGTGCATCCTGTTTCCATTGATTATCCTTGAGATGTTTCTACAACTTGATTGGAGTCCACCTGTAGTAAAGTCAAATTATTGGACATGATTTGAAAAGGCACACACCTGTCTATATAATGTCCCAATGTTGACAGTGCATGTCATCGCCGGAATTGTCTGTAGAGCTCTGAGACAGGATTGTGTCAATGCACAGATCTGGGGAAGGGTACCAAACAATTTCTGCAGCATTGAAGACCATCAGGAATATCAAAAATAGGTCACACTTTATTTTGATAGTCTGATAGGGCTCTCCAACCCTGTTCCTGGAGAGCTACAGTCCTGTAGGTTTTTACTCCAACCTTAATATATAGGACACCTGGTTCCAATAATTAGCTGGTTGATGGGCTGAGTCAGGTTAGTTACAACTGGGGTTGGAGCGAAAAGCTAGGACTGTAGCTCTCCAGGAACAGGGTTGGAGAGACCTGCTGTAGACCATCTACAGATAAATTATCCCAGGGATGTCAAACTCATTCCATGGTGGGCCTCGTGTCTGCAGGTCTTTGTTTTTTCCTTTCAATTAAGACTTAGACAATCAGTTAAGGGGAGTTCTTTACTAATTAGTGACCTTAATTCATCAATCAAGTACAAGGGAGGAACAAAAACCTGCAGACATTTGACTTTGACACATGTGAACTATCCAAATAAAGTGTTACCCCAAAATACAACCAAGACTCACCAGTGCACTTTGATTGGTGCTCTTCTGTTATCATTACACGTGAAAGAACATCACAAAATCAAACTACAACATAGCACTTCTGGCCATCAGTAAGAGATAAAGCAATCAGTTTGGGGCATGGCCGCTGTATTTAAGCAAAACATTCAATGCTTTGCTCTCCCTCTGTCAAGACGTCCTTGGATAGCCCTTTTCTGTCCACTATGCCTCTCCATAGGCTCTGCCTTTCAATTAGTGCCATATGAAGGGACAGACACAGACCTGCTCTCAGGTGAATTATAGGTATTCCGTCCATTCCGTCCATCCACACAGTAAACTGTTTTCCATGGAGATTTTATTTGTTTGTCAATCCAATCTATTGTCTGAAGCAGAGATCATGGGGCTCAATAACAGGACCCCACTGGGCAAAGATGTCAGATCAACATCCCATTCATTATATGTGATATTTTATTGAGTTGTCAACAGACAAACAGTTCAGTTTAAACCAAACCTTTGACTAACAATTTCCGGTGCCATTAAATAAACATTATTACATTGATAAAGTATGTTGTAATAATGAGGAAACTATGACTCAGCCAATGTTTTTCCAGTGGGAGGTGGAGGAGGTAGGAGGAGAGAGAACATTGGTACCTGGGAGGGAGGGAGGGAGGGAGGGAGGGAGGGAGGGAGGGAGGGAGGGGGGGAGGGAGGGAGGGAGGGAGGAGTAAGTGCTTTAGGGTCTCCATATTACTCAGACACCCAGAAAGAGAGAGGGGAGCGAAAAAGAGAGAGAGAGAGGAAAGAGAGGGATATTTTTTTAAAGAATCTTGTAATATATAAATATATTCCCCTTTCTCTAATCACCATTACTATTTTTTTTCCTGTTACTGTTGTCATTATCTCACTTTGCTTTAGAAACAGTGGCCTTGTCATTCATGCTTATAAAGCTTATCTGAATCTGAATCTGTGAGAGAGCGAGAGAACGAGAGAGAGACAGAGAGATGAAACAAGGACCATTGATGAATCTCTGAATGACATTTGGCACTGTGAACACTCTCACTCTGCCTTACAAACTGCTCTGAACAACGTGTCTAATGGAAGCTGTTGTAGTGTTCAGCAGACAAAATGTCCCTACTAGAACTGTGAGGGTAATTACTCAGCTCTTGCTCAGCAAGACAGGAAGCACTGTCATTGCATAGCTCCTTCACTATAGATGGGATTTTGTATACCAAACATATTCATCACTGCTTCTCCCTGCAATGCTTGATGGCAGTTTGCAACAAAATACATTTTGGGATAATGGCTGCTCATTTGGTGTCTGTCACAAGCCGGGGTTCCATGACATTTAAACTACATCATAGCGTCAGTCTCTGGCACCGTGATTGCCTCTGAAAAATACAATTTCCTGCTTACAGATTTCACATCCACATTTCACATAAAGCTATTGTGGCCACATATCATTCACGAAAGAGAAGGTTTGAACATGAGATTAAATGTGTTATCTAAACCCCAAACAAGACAATGGAAAAAGCGTAGTCAACAAAATTGATATAAAAATATATATATATTGAAAAAAATAAACGCAACATGTAAATCATTGGTTCCATGTTTCATGAGCTGAAATAAAAGATCCCAGAAATGTTCCATACGCACAAAAACCTTATTTCTCTGCACAAATTTGTTTTGGCATATCAAGAAGCTGATTAAACAGCATGATCATTACACAGGTGCACCTTGTGCTGGGGACAATGAAAGTCCATTCTAAAATGTGCACTTTTGTCACACAACACAATGTCACAGATGTCTCAAGTTACCACATCAGTCCAAGACCTCCACATCTGGCTTCTTTACTTATAGGATCGTCTGAGACCAGCCACCCGGACAGCTGATGAAACAGTGGATATGCACAACCGAAGAAACCATCTCAGGGAAGCTCATCTGCGTGCTCATCGTCCTCACCAGGGTCTTGACATGACAGCAGTTCAGCCTTGTAACCGACATCAGTGGGCAAATGCTCACCTTCCATGGCCACTGGCATGCTGGAGAAGTGTGCTCTTCACGGATGGCAGACCGCATGTATGGCGTCGTGTGGGTGTGCAGTTTGTTGTTGTCAACGTTGTGAACAGAGTGCCCCATGGTGGAGGTGGGGTTGTGGTATGGACAGGCATAAGCTATGGAAAGTGAAAACAATTGCATTTTATTGATGGCAATTTTGAATGCACAGAGAAACCATGATGAGATCCTGAGCCCATTGCCGTGCCATTCATCTGCCGCCATCACCTCATGTTTCAGCATGATAATGCCCGGCCCCATGTCGCAAGGATCTGGGCACAATTCCTGGAAGCTGAAATTGTCCAAGTTCCGTGGCCTGCATACTCACCAGACATGTCACCCACTGAGTATGTTAGGGATGCTCTGGATCAACAGCGTGTTCCAGTTCCTGACCATATCCAGCAACTTCGAACAGCCAATTACGAGGAGTGAGACAACATTCCACAGGCCACAATCAACAGCCTCATCAACTGATGTTTTGCACTGCATGAGGCAAATGGAGGTCACACCTGACACTGACTGGTTTTCTGATCCACACCCCTAGCCAGAGGTGGGACCAAGTCATTGTTTTTAAAGTCGTAAGTAAGTCTCAAGTCTTAGCACTCAAGTCCCAAGTCAAGATAAGCAAGTCCGAGTCAAAAACTCAAGTTAAGACCGTCAAGTATCAAGTCAAGTCTCAAGTCCTAAACTTTGACTTTCGAGTCCTAAACAAGTCATAATGTGTTCTTCACCAAATGTAATACCATTTCATATTTTTAACAATAGTAATAGTATATTACATTTAAGCAAATCATGAATGCTTTTAAAAATATCTATATATTTATTACTTTCCAAATAAATGTTATATTTCCATGGAAATACATGAGTAGCCATGAGAAAGACACACCCTCCCCAATAGTGATTGACTATCGAGGATCGCGATGGGACACAATCGGGCGATGTAGGCTTGTACACAATTGTACCCAACCTTAACACACACACACACACACTCTCTCTCTGTGTGGTTACAGTAAGTCAACGGTTTTAGGAACAGCAGTAACATCAGGCATTATTTAGGCTACCAACAGCCTAGCCAGTTGTAGCTCAATCTTGGGTGCAATGATCACGTTCCCGCACTGACTGACTGGCTCATTGATTTAACGTTACGTTAGCCTACATGATACACCAGTAAAGTAATAAAATATATACCTGTCGGCTATATTAGCCACGACTTAGAAATTGTTGTGTCTCCGTCTGTAATTTTCTTCCCACGTGTTTTGCAAGTTGTAATCTGTTTTTTGTTGATACAGTGTAGTCTTTATATCCTAAAATAATATTTTGGGGTATCATCTTTCCAAGGGCTCCGCCTGAATTCATCCCCCGAAGTTCCTCTGCACTGCCACTCACAACTTTTTCTCAGCTGGCACAATTTGATTGGCTGCTGTTCGATTCAAACTGTAGTCCGTTAAATGAAGCGTTGACGAGCTGCACACTTTTTAATAGCATCATTTTTAATATTTGGGCTTGGGAGGGTATCAAGTCAGGTCGAGTCATAAGGCTCAAGTCCAAGTCAAGTCGAGTCATTGGTGTTAAAGTCAAAGTCGAGTTGCAGTCATCATATTTGTGACTCGAGTCGGACTCGAGTCCAAGTCATGTGACTCGAGTCCACACCTCTGCCCCTAGCTATTTGTTTTAAGGTATCTGTGACCAACATATGTGTATCTTTATAACCAGTCATGGGAAATCGATAGATTAGGGCCTGATTTCCATATATGAAGTGTATCTCAGTAAAATCTTAGAAATTGTTGCATGTTGCGCTTATATTTTTGTTCAGTGTAGATCTAAATCTTGGTTGGGCAAACTCAAAAAAATGTTTTTAGATACATGCCAGCAAAACCACTACACAACACAGCACTGAACAATACATTAATTGCACTTTAACGGCGATAAGCGGTACCCACAAACTGTAAGGGCCTACATAAAGCTGTACCAACAGCAAAGCTTTCTTTCCAGCACAATGGAGTGAATCCTTACCACGCTACACCTATCAGTGGAGCCTTGTCTGGCAGAGAAACAATTCATTCTGCCTCGTCTACTTCCTTTTTAAAAAACATAACATATATGGCTGACTTGCTTAAACAAATGTGGTTTCTACTGACAATTGAGATGTACAAACTATGGCATAAGGGAAAGATGAGTGGATAAGAGGCATTCTGTAATTTTGATTAAGACATTAATGAGCGAGCTAAGACGGACATAATCAATATAACTATATGCTCAGCACTTTTGAAATGTACAGCGACAGAATGCAGAACATGGGCTGCTCTTACAGTATTTTCCCTGTACAACAAGTCAGAACCGTAGGATAACTAAAGGGGGCATATAAGCAGACAATGAAAGCTCTTACAATATTAGATGATGACATTTCTCAAAAACAGTTTATAGACTACTTGTGCGCCACCTAGTCAGAACAGTAACGTAAGGCAAAATTAATTAAGAGGTGAAAATAGACCAAATTATTAGGGTGAGGCACATGGGCTACTAACAGCTTACTACACAACATACACTTAGTATTACTTTCTTAGCTACAGTATACATATCTCACTGGGATATTACATCATTTATGCAGCAATATATAAGACATTTTTGGACACATCTTGTTGGGATGTGCTCACTTGAACAGGAAGGTGTCACGGCGGTCCTTCGTGGGAATATTTTGTCATCAGAGAAAGAGAAATATTTACAATTCCGAGTTGGATTACCGTTCACAATGTATTTTCCCAGTATGAGCTTGGTTATTCCTGACTTCCCAGTTGCAATGCTTGCGGTTAGCCACTGTCACCGATTCCTTCCAAACCACTCATTATTGAATATGCGATTGCCAACTTGTTGTGTAATGTTTATGTCCAATGCCCGATGATCACCGATACATTTTATCTATAATATATCTTCATTATTTATCTTCATATGACAAGGGTTAAAAAGGATTTGCCTGTGGATTGTCAACTTGATTCATGATGATCCGTCCAATCATAGCTCCTGTACATATAACGTCATTTGACGTCATTTTATCTGAGGCCAATGACCTTGGCTAACAAGTTGAATCAGCAATACAAAATTGGGTTTAATAATTTATTTACTAAATACCTAACTAATTACACATACACACTATTATTCATAAGTTGATTACAAATTACATCATAAACGGAAAACGTCCTGGCCCGCCACAGGGGTCGCTGGTGCGCGATGAGACAAGGAGATCCCTCCCTAACCCGGACGACGCTAGGCGTCGCCCCACGGACGCAGCCGGTTACAACAGAGCCTGGGCGCGAACCCAGGGACTCTGATGGCACAGCTGGCGCTGCAGTACAGCGGCCCTTAACCACTGCGCCACCCGGGAGGCCTGCTGTTGCTAACTTAACGGCTAGGAGGTATCACTTCTGTAGTGAATAAGCGTTCAAAGTTCATACCATTCGCAACCAAAGCTTACGCTGATGTTGGCTTCATTCTGTAGTTATTATCTGAACCATTCTGACATAGGACCGTCGTCCTCACGTCCTCAGAACAGGAAGTTATGTTGTCGTCAAGGCTTTATATAGGAAGGGAGAAAAGGGGTGTGTTTCATAGTTTACAACCTCTGTCTCTTCACGTGGGCGGGCCACTCTGTGAGCAGCAATATCTTATGAAAACCCACATCTCACATTTTAGAAGCTAAAATCACATTTCATCCCATCATAAATAAATTCATATTCAAACATTTAAATTGAACAACAATTCCAATGTGAATCCGATAACTCTGATGTGTAGACTTTCCACTGTAGAGTTTTATCATTGATTATCATTGATGAGAATGTCTCAGATGACAACCGAACTGACATCATATTCATTAAGTACCACCGCATATGTTCAATTCTTCAGATTACCAGAATATAGTTAATTTCCCCCCACATTCTGATGTTCCCAGAATCTCTATGTTAACCAAGGTTTTTTAAAATGTAACCTCAGTAGGGTAGAGAGAGGAAAAAGGGGGGAAGAGGTATTTATGACTGTCATAAACCTTCCCCCAGGCCAACATCATGACAACAGGCTACTTTGACACTGACGAACAGGGAATCTGAGATCAAGAAAAACTACCTTGTATTGAATCCACCAATAGCCTAGGCCATATTGTACAACGTGAGGAGGAAATTATCTTCCTAAAAAAGTTTGGCCGATGCGCTCATGCCAAAAGCCTAATCTCTCTGTTGTTTTGTTTTGTTAAACAATGCTGTTTGCTCAACAGTAGGCCTATTTGGAAGTTGATCAAATCTTTTGGTAGCCTAGAGACAGATTATTCTTCTCTTTTCATCAGGAGCCTTTTGCTTTCCAGCCTGTGTTTTCCCACGATTGTATTAGAAATATTACGAAAGGCCTGTTTTGGCTGCATGCTGTTCACTGACATTTGCGACGTGTCCCCAACTGTACCTTGTGATTGGGCTTTACACAATCCACTACTATGCCATTTTTAAAATATATAAGCTATTGATCCACTAGGGATAAATTCTAGGCCTACACCTAATGTAGCATTCTGAATTAAATAGTGTAATTTCAGTGAATCTCATTCTAGTTATGTGAGAGATTCAGGTGGATTCTCTCTCTCACCACCGCAATGGCCATGCGATGGTCTCTAGGTGTCACGTTGTTGGTAATAATTATGATCGGACCAAGGTGCAGCGTGCATAGAGTTCCACATGTTTAATAAAGAAACTCACCAAAACAATACAAAACAATAACGAAACGTGAAGTAATGCAGTGCTCACAGGCAACTACACACAAACAAACAATATCCCATAACCCACAGGTGGAAAAATGCAACTCAGTATGATCCCCAATTAGAGACGATTACCAGCTGCCTCTAATTGGGAATCATACACAAACCCCAACATAGAAAATAAACCTAGAACCCCACAGAAATAATAAACTAGACTAAAACCCCCAGTCACGCCCTGACCTACTCTACCAAAGAAAATACAGGTTTTCTATGGTCAGGACGTGACACTAGGCTACAATGTTGCACAAACCATAAACCCGGGCCAGCCCAACACAAATCAATTCTTAGAATATCGGGCACATTTTCACATTCCGTTTTTTAGGGGGCAGGAGAATTACAGAGGAAGCAACTCAATTTAACACTGATTGCTTTTATTGCCATTTTTACACTGCAAACAGTGAACATTATTCTTCATGCCAGGAGAGTTACCAGATCTGGGAAAGTAGGTTCCAGAATGAAACAGTCCAAATTTGAGAGGAGCTAGATCATGTTCCCGCAGGATACGGCTCAAATTAAGCACTGGTGTTCCTGCTGAGTTCTGTGTGCAGTGGAATAGATTTGGTCTGTTAACAGGCCTGTAATTCCCAATCTCCCCATCAGCCCTGGGCACTCTGTGTTGTTTACTTTACTGTTTGTCTCCGTTTCACTTGAGCCTGCTGAGACTGTGATTCAATAACCCTGTCATCCACGCATCTGCCTGTCTACACCGCTCAACGCTAAGTCCTCCTGACCATTTGATTGCTTTTCTAACATTTTCAACATATTCTTGTTTCACAAATAGGAAATAATACACTTGATTTTATGAGGAAAATGTAATTTTAATGACAGTTTTAACCTCACTGCTGGAGGGAGAACAGAATGTGCTGTGCGCTGGATAACATACTACTTTTCTCATTACCTCTCTGTGGTGTAGTGTGCCATGAATCTTGATGTATAATTATTATTGTTGTCCTGTAGCCACAAGGGGTGTGTCAGATAGTCTGGTTAGGAGGGAACATGCACAAACACACACATGCGAACTTGCGCACACACACACAAACGCGCACACACACACATACATTGTCTGAGCTGAAAATAAGCCCTGCATGAGCATTTGTTTTTTTAGATCACATAGGCCTACTCAGAGAGAGTACTGAATGGGCCAGGGAGGTAGTCCATAGGGAGAGGTAAGAGACTGGAGAACCAGGGGAGACAGATTTGACCAGACGAGGATGTTGGCAGGGAAATTAAAACTAGTCTAATCTGTGTGCAAACACCTGGCAGAAGTTGATAGTGGTCCTGTCATTCAAACTGTTTTAATCCAAATCCAATGAGCACATTATAGCCAGCAGTCTTCCAGCTCCTCTAATTTAAGCCTACTTCCCTCATAGTCTGTTCCAAATGTTTCTTAATCTTTCACACCCTCACACGTTTTCACACTCTCACACGTTTTAATTAGCTGCACACTGAATTAAATACAGGATGGTTTGAATTATTACTTGTCAATGTGGTGTTGCTGAAACCGTTGCGGACTGTTGCATCTGCAGCACATTACTCACGTCTACTAATAGATATGCCAATTGCTGTCTATGAATATCAGATGAGGGATTATTATCGCTGATACTGCAGCTCTGGCGTAATGCAACCTCATCTTATGGACCAGGGCCTTACGTTGTCATTGGAGGGAAACTTTCACATAAACTATACGGAAGAGTCTTACTCCAGGGGAGCTGAAGTAGCAAACAAACATAAATAAGAACAAGTGTTCCTGTCATTTTATAGATCTTCTGGTGGAACTGCAGAGAGACGGAGGTTGACTCGGATGCAGATCTTCAGACTGTAGTAATCTGAGGTCGCAGTTAGGTGAAATCATTATTTTCTGATTTTGGCTGAACTACAGAGAAAGATGGTGGTAGACAGGCAGTCTACACCATAGAGATACATATGTTTGTGTGACTAGTCTGATACAGAATCTCAAGACATTTTCTGTTATGGAATCAACATCGATGAACCATAACCCTGGAAAGATATCACCCATTTCAGTGAACACTAAGGACAGCCCACTACAGGAAATGGAGAGCCATGTTGAGGCTAAGTGGCATGCCGATGATGTTTTCTGATGTCCTTGGAAAAAACAAACAAAAACTGTCATTATAGCTACTGAAGAGTAAAATAACTTAGTTTTTTATCATTCCATTAATTGGATGATGCTCCATTGTTGACACCCACCCAGAATCTCTTGTCTATACTACAATGTAGGCTGTAATTAATGACCATTGATCCTCTATAGGCCCACTGTGGTGTGGAGGAGATCAGATGTGGACCCGGCTCTAACGCTTCTTCCTGCCTGTCTGCGTCATCACTGGTGTCCCTATCGGCCTGCTACATTGACCATAGGCCTGCAGATTGTTTAAACTTTAGTGGACAAACAGCCTTGACATTTCTGGCTCCTGTGACAGTGAAGCAGATCCACAGCCAAATGAAGTTGTCTGTATAGGATATTCTACCATACACACAGTTAGCTTTGTAATATTGTTCAGATATTTGCAAACATGTCAACAATATTCTGAAACACAAAATCACAGATGGGGAGGGGGACAGTGAGCAACACTTGAGAAGCAAAGTATTTACCTTTATTTTAGACACACACAAACACGTTCGTGCGCACATACCCACACGTGCGTACATTGGTACACTGGCAGAGAATGAGAGAGAAAGATGCCTTTCGTCATTGGCCGTTGGATGGCTTTTCTACACTGTCAGTTTCTAAGTACCTTCTGGGCTGCTGGGGGAATATACCGCACAGGGGTAAAGTGAACGATTGCGACTCCAGTGGACCGGCGAAAGTTGGCCTGCAGGTCATACAGCTTCACAGTAACAAGACAAAACAAGTGATTTGGAGCAGGAGCATTGTGATTGCTCTGGCAGGAGAACATGGTTTCTATGCCAGTGCCTATGCAGCCCAGTTACCTCCACGGTCTTAGTGAGTCAATTGCCTCCCTCCACAACTCACTGCCTGGGCGTCAATCTTGAAAACAAGGGCCAGCTTGGGAGTACGTTCTACAGATTGCCTGGGCTTGAAGTCACTTCGTCACACAGAACACAACATAATAACAGTGCTAATTGTTTTGCAGGGTCAAATTGACTCCTGAATAGTTTGCTTGTGTCTCAGTACTTCAAATCAAATCATATGGTATTTGTCACATGCGCCGAATCTTACAGGGAAATTCTTACTTACAAGCCCTTAACCAACAATGCAGTTTTAAGAAAATACAAAAAAAGTAAGAGATAAAATTAACAAATAATTAAAGAGCAGCAGTAAATAACAATAGCGAGGCTATATACAGGGGTACCAGTACAGAGTTAATGTCAATGTGCGGGGGCACCAGTGTCGAGGTAATTGAGGTAATATGTACATATAGGTAGAGTTATTAAAGTGACTATGCATAGATAATAACAGAGTAGCAGCAGTGTTCTGGGGGGGCAATGCAAATAGTCTGGGTAGCCATTTGATTAGCTGTTCAGGGGGTAGAAGCTATTTAGGAGCCTCTTGGACCTAAACTTGGCACTCCGGTACCACTTGCCGTGCGGTACCAGAGAGAACAGTCTATGACTAGGGTGGCTGGAGTCATTTTTAGGGCCTTCCTCGCCTGGTATACAGGTCCTGGGTGGCCCTGGTGATGTACTGGTGATGTAATGATGGTGTTGGAGTTGTGCTTGGCCGTGCAGTCATGAGTGATTAGGGAGTACAGGAGGGGACTGAGCACGCACCCCTGAGGGGCCCCCGTGTTGAGGATCAGCGTGGCAGATGTGTTGCTACCTACCCTTACGACCTGGGGCCGGCCCGTCAGGAAGTCCAGGATCCAGTTGCAGAGGGAGGTATTTAGTCCCAGGGTCCTTAGCTTAGCGATGAGCTTTGAGGGCACTATGGTGTTAAACGCTGAGCTGTAGTCAATGAACAGCATTCTCACATAGATGTTCATTTTGTCCAGTTCTGAAAGGGCAGTGTGGACTGCAATAGAGATTTTATCATCTGTGGATCTGTTGGTGCGGTATGCAAATTGGAGTGGGTTTAGGGTTTCTGGGATAATGGTGTTGATGTGAGCCATGACCAGCTTTTCAAAGCATTTCATGGCTACAGATGTGAGTGCTACGGGTCGGTAGTCATTTAGGCAGGTTACCTTAGTGTTCATGGGCACAGGGACTATTGTGGTCTGCTTGAAACATGTTGGTATTACAGACTCAGACAGGGAGAGGTTAAAATTGTCAGTGAAGACACTTACCAGTTGGTCAGCGCATGATCGGAGCACACGTCCTGGTAATCAGTCTGGCCCTGCGGCCTTGTGTATGTTGACCTGTTTAAAGGTCTTACTCACATCGGCTACGGAGAGCTTGATCACACAGTTGTTCGGAACAGCTGATACTCTCATGCATGCCTTAGTGTTGCTTGCCTCGAAGCGAGCATAGAAGTGATTTATCTCGTCTGGTAGGCTCGTGTCCCGGGCAGCGTGCGGCTGTGCTTCCCTTTGTAGTCTGTAATAGTTTGCAAGCCCTGTGTCATGACGTTGGCCTGGGGGAAGGTTTATGACAGTCATAAATACCTCTTCCCCCCTTTTTCCTCTCTCTACCCTACTGATGTGAAATTTGAAAACCCCTTGGTTAACATAGAGATTCTGGGAACATCAGAATGTGGGGGGAAATTAACTATATTCTGGTAATCCGACCAATTGAACATATGCGGTGGTACTTAATGAATATGATGTCAGTTCGGTTGTCATCTGAGACATTCTCATCAATGATAAGCTGACATCGACTCTACAGTGGAAAATCTGCACATTGTAGTTCTCGGATTCACATTGGAATTGTTGTTCAATTTAAATGTTTGAATATAAAATTATTGGCGAAGAGCTGAAATGTAATTTTAGCTTCCAAATGAGAGATTTGCATTTTCATAAGGTTAGGGCTCTGCTCAATCAGTGGCCCGCCCCTATGAAGGGACATGGGTTCTAAAACTTTTCAAACACGCCCTCCTCTGCCTTCCTATATAAAGCCTTGATGACAATATAACCTCCTGTTCCAAGTCCGTGAGGTCTGCAGCCTCTGTGTTAAAAGGACTAACATGTCAACTACAGAACTAAGCCAACCTCAGCGTGAGCTTTGGTTGCGAATGGTATGAACTTTGAACTCGTATTCACTACAGAAGTGATACCTCCTAGCCGTCGAGGTAGCAACAACAGCTGCAAACGCAGGCTAGGAAAGAACAGACAGAGTATCCCGTCTACCAACGACGTTACTACAACGTATCCAATTGACAACCAGAGACATTCTTCAAAGGACTTGGTTTGGCAACACGGCCTTCCATCTACCACCAACCTACCGAAGCGCAGCTCAGAGTAAATATTTATTGCATTTTCCTTTTCCAAATGGGCGGTAATTTAGAATGCATAAGATACTGTATTAACGATAGCACAGCTTCTCCCTTTGTCCCTCAGTCTTCCCGCTCTTTCACTCAAACCCAGACCTTTTCTTTTGTGTAACCAAATGTCATATCTGTTCCGTACGCTATGGACGTTTTCCTTTATGACGTAATTTGTAAACAAGGTATAATTCATTCTGTGTATATGCAATTCTGTGTGATTAGTTAGGTGTTTAGTAAATAAATAATTATACCCAATTTTGTATTGCTGATTCAACTTGTTAGCCAGGGTTCGTGAAGATAACCAAGAATTTACAACTTTCAGATGAGACTGAATTAAGGTGACGATTAATATTGACTGCTATTGATGTAAAATATTACTAGGTCTTTAAGAGTTTATTCGAAAGATAACAGCTCTATAAATATTATTTTGTGGTGCTCCGCCTCTCTAGTTAATTACATTAACATGATTAGCTCAATCAGGTAATATTAATTACGGAGAAAGGATTTTATAGAATAGCATGTCATATCACTTAATCCGGCATAGCCAAAGACACGACAACTACCACATCCGGCGAGCGTCGGAGCCGTTGTAGTAGGATTCAATCTTAGCCCTGTATTTACACTTTGCCTGTTTGATGGTTCGTCGCAGGGCATAGCGGGATTTCTTGTAAACTTCCGGGTTAGAGTCCCGCACCTTTAAAGTGGCAGCTCTACACTTTACCTCAGTGCAAATGTTGCCTGTTATCCATGGCTTCTGGTTGGGGTATGTACGTACAGTCACTGTGGGGGGGACGTCCTCAATGCACTTATTGATAAAGCCAGGGACTGACGTGGTGTATTCCTCAATGTCATCGGAAGAATCCCGGAACATGTTCCAGTCTGATAGCAAAGGAGCCCTGTAGTTTAGCTTCTGCTTCATCTGACCATTTGTTTTATAGACCGAGTCACTGGCGCTTCCTGCTTTAATTTTTGCATCTGTCTGTGGTGGTAAATAAACAGCCACGAAAAGTATAGCTGAGAACTCTCTAGGCAAGTAGTGTGGTCTGAAATTTATCACAATATACTCTTCTTCAGGCGAGCAAAATCTAGAGACTTCCTTAGATTTCGTGCACCAGCTATTGTTTACAAATATGCACAGGCCGACCCCCCCGCTCTTACTGGAGTGTGCTGTTCTATCCTGCCGGTGCAGCATGTATCCCGCTAGCTGAATATCCATGTCGTCATTCAGCCACGATTCTGTGAAACATAGGATATTACAGTTTTTGATGTCCCGTTGGTAGGATATTCGTGATCGTACCTCGTCTAGTTTATTGTCCAATGATTGCACGTTGGCGAGTAATGTTGACGGTAATGGCAGCTTTCCTAGTTGTCTTCTGCGGGTCCGGACGAGGCATCCGGCTCTTCGTCATCTGCGTCGCTTCCTTTTGCGAATGATTGGGATGTCTGCCCTGTGGGGGTGTTTGGAGAATATCGTGTGAGTCCTGCTTGTCGTTGTTGTTGTTGTTGTTGAAGAAATCTTCGTCTAATCCGAGGTGATTGATCCCTGTCCTGATATCCAGAAGCTCTTTTCTTCCGTAAGATACGGTTGCAGAAACATTATGTACAAAATAATTTACAAATATCGCAAAATAACCCACATAATAGCACAATTGGTTAGGAGACGGTAAAACGGAGGCCATCTCCTCCGGTGCCATTTTCCATTTTTTCGGCAGCCCTCCCCTCCGGCGCTGTCAAACTGCAGACCTGAGGGTCTGTCTGCCGTTTGACAGCAGCCACTTGAGGACAATGCAATGATGCGTGAATCATGAATCTGATCTGTGTGTATAAGTGTCTGGGGTATGTCATGAATACTGAACACGAGAACAGTGGCAGAAATACAGCATGTGAATAGACAACTGAAGAAATAAAACATTTATGCACTCAGTACTGTAAGTAACTCTGGATAAGAGCATCTGCTTAATAACATCCCAAAAATAAACAAACCTGTACCAAGCATTAGAACGTAGTTCTGTTTAGTAGGTAAAGTGGTTAAAACAAGACAGAAAAAAGAGGAGTGGTTCAGGGGTAACAGGAGAAGACAGTGTCATAACAAGAAAATAAGTATTCTTTGGGACGTGAAGCCAGCAGGACTGTTCTCTTGTGTGCTCAATTGTATACCTCTGTGCAGTTTGTGTTCTGACAGGTAGCCTGTGCGGCGGTCAAGGAAGGGGTCAGGAGTGACATGGAGGCAGCCAGCTGGGGACTGTTGGGCGATTGTCAAAAATATAACAAAACGCTCACACTGTTGCTACCTCCCTCTGTGAATAATAAGGCTTTTCACTTTGGGAAGTTTCTCAAAGACTTTCCTTTTAGACAAAGAGATTTACCATTGGAAGATCTTTAGCACTGTTTTAAATGATATAACATATAAGGGCACAAGGCAAGACCCAAATGCAGACACAGGAGGCAGATGGTAGAGCTCCGATATTTATTATAACAAAGGGAGTAGGTAAAGGCAGGTCGGGGACAGGTGAGAGTTCATAAACCAGGTCAGAGGCCAAACAGTACCAGATGGTAGAGCTCCGATATTTATTATAACAAAGGGAGTAGGTAAAGGCAGGTCGGGGACAGGTGAGAGTTCATAAACCAGGTCAGAGGCCAAACAGTACCAGATGGTAGAGCTCCGATATTTATTATAACAAAGGGAGTAGGTAAAGGCAGGTCGGGGACAGGTGAGAGTTCATAACCCAGGTCAGAGGCCAAACAGTACCAGATGGTAGAGCTCCGATATTTATTATAACAAAGGGAGTAGGCAAAGGCAGGTCGGGGACAGGTGAGAGTTCATAACCCAGGTCAGAGGCCAAACAGTACCAGATGATAGAGCTCCGATATTTATTATAACAAAGGGAGTAGGCAAAGGCAGGTCGGGGACAGGTGAGAGTTCATAACCCAGGTCAGAGGCCAAACAGTACCAGATGGTAGAGCTCCGATATTTATTATAACAAAGGGAGTAGGTAAAGGCAGGTCGGGGACAGGTGAGAGTTCATAACCCAGGTCAGAGGCCAAACAGTACCAGATGGTAGAGCTCCGATATTTATTATAACAAAGGGAGTAGGTAAAGGCAGGTCGGGGACAGGTGAGAGTTCATAACCCAGGTCAGAGGCCAAACAGTACCAGATGATAGAGCTCCGATATTTATTATAACAAAGGGAGTAGGCAAAGGCAGGTCGGGGACAGGTGAGAGTTCATAACCCAGGTCAGAGGCCAAACAGTACCAGATGATAGGCAGTCTCCAGGTCAGGCAGGGGTCAGAAACCAGATCCGAGTCCAAAACAGTACAAGGGGATAGGCAGGCTGGTAGTCAGAACAATCAGAGTGGTGAGACAGGTGGGTTCGGAGTCAGGACAGGCAAGGGTCGAAACCAGGAGGACTAGAAACAAACAGGGACTGGGAAAGATAGGAGCAAGGAAATCCACTGGTTGACTTGACAAACAAGACAAACTGGCACAGAGAGACAGCAAACACAGGGATATACACACTAGGGATAATAAACGACACATGGAGGGGGTGGAGATAATCACAAGGACAGGTGAACCAGATCAGAGTGTGACATAACAAAGTAAATAGAGAGAGAACGGACCAAAGGATTACTTGATGCAATATTATTCATAACTCCTGTCAGGTGACAATTGAAAGACAGAATGAACACGTCAAGTGTACAGTAGGCACACAAAAGGTGTCCTTGCCTACTGCATGTTGCTATTTATTTGAATCGCTCTACTACTCATAAAAAACAATAAAGGATATGCAGAATGATACCGTACATCATTTGAATGTAAACCATCATCAACAGTACAGACGGTAATGGGATTTGTGGGGAATGACTATAACACTTGAAAATGGTCTCAATATCAAACAATACAGGAATTGTAACTCCTACAGCATATGCCTC